>NC_083282.1:23491695-23791695 GCF_963506605.1 Zootoca vivipara
CAATGCAGTGCTTCCCCCCCCCCAAAAAAATGTTTAGGGGTACTCTCATTTTCCTACTCATATTGAAATACTGCCCCTCAATGAGGCCAAACTTAGATTCACAAAATGTTTAGGGGTATGCGTACCCCTGCGTCGTCCCCCGAAAAAAAAACACTGGAGCAATGAATGTCAATTTCCCCTTTGTACAGTACTGTTGTTCCTACCCACACTCCTGAGGCAAGAAACAAGATGGCACCCTCCCCATTGCATGTGTATGGAAGTCAGCTGACCTCGCTACCAATTCCTGCCCCCCAGCATTTGCTGCCCAATGAGCGCATTTCATTCTGCCTAATGGTAGGGCCAGCAAGAAAATTTGGAGGATGCAGAGCCCAAAAGTCAGTCTTGATACTTGCTCTGGAGCTTTCTTGTGTATTATTGAGTTTTCCCAATCAAATTGTTTGAGGGCTATTTTCAGTGGTAGGCAAGGCACCATGATCTTGAGTTTCTGGGGAACATGGAAACAAAACAAAAACGCAAATTGAATAGCTTGAGGAAAACTGAGGAGAAAGACAATCAGAGCACACTGCAGACTTAAATGGAGCTTTTCTCAGTGGGTATGTCTTCTGACCCAGCAGCCTTCTGTATCCACTGAAGCGGGAGTAAATTACAAAGATAGTATCCCCCATATGAATAAAAAAGAGAAGGAGAGCTTGCATGAGATCTATAGAGTCAACCACCTGTTTCCTACAATGGCCAACCAGATGACTATGGCAGGCCCACAAGCAGGAGATGAGGGCAATAGGCCTCTCCTGCCATTTGCTGTTCGGCAACTGATATTCAGCTCCCCTCTATATCTGAACCTCCCTATGTGTAGAGACTTTAAAGGGGGATATATGGCAAACTTGAAGAGTCAGGAAGGGTGCAGGCTCTTCATGCTGGCTAGATTCAACGTGTTCCCCTCTATGGAGATAGAAGGAAGATATCTAGCTCTCCCAAAAGCCGAACGTTTATGTAAATGCGGGAAGAATGAACCAGATACATTGGACCACATTTTCTTTTCCTGCAATTATGGTATTAATGCGAGAAGGTGATTGCTGGGTGCTTTGCAGGTGGATGCATCGATCGCTGCATTACCAACTATTCAGGGGTTACTGTCGGACAATAATGATGGAGTTACTTTAGTGGTGGCTGAGTTTTTGTGCTCGGTTTATGCAGAGAGATTGGGCCACTGTGGAGAGGACCAGGGGATGCTAATTGAAAATTGATAAATCGTTTTAAAATATTAATTTAATTAATATGTATTTTATTTCATGAAGTCTATAACGTGAATGTTATATCCATAATTTTGTTCTGAAGCTCCTGAACTTGCCATGCCTAATAAAGGTTATTGATTGATTGATTGAACTGAT
The DNA here is from genome assembly GCF_963506605.1 of Zootoca vivipara. NCBI lineage: Eukaryota > Metazoa > Chordata > Lepidosauria > Squamata > Lacertidae > Zootoca > Zootoca vivipara. The sequence continues at coordinate 23,493,084 of NC_083282.1, forward strand.
ATTCAGAGGCATGTTGCCTCAGTTATTGGATAATGCATAGCCATTATGGCTAGTGGACATTGAGAGCCTTATTCGCCATGAATATGCTTAATCCCTTTTTAAGACTGTCCAAGTTGGTCCAGCACTGCATCTTGTGGTGTAGCAAACTCTACTATTTAACAATTTAGCTCCATCAGATAATCCCCATTCCAGTACTTTTGAGAGAGGGAGAAAATGGTCTCTCTGCCCACCGTCTTCCCTGTCACTCACAATTTTTCTAAGCTAAAAACCCCCAAACCTGTTTCTCCTAGGGAAGTTGCTCCAGCCCCCTGATATTTTGGCTGCTCTTTTCAAGCTCTAAAATATCAGCTGTACATTATATTAAACGGGTGGTTGCACCATAGTTTTGTATAAAGGCATTGTGTAGGTGGTTCCATCCTATCCTAATGATCCCCAACATGGAATCCGCCTTTTTCACAGCAGTACCACACTGAACCGGCATTTTCATTCGGCCACGCACCACAAATGCAAGATCTCTTTTCATTCAGTGCCAGCTTAAATCCCATCAACGTATATGTGAAATAAGCATTTCTGCACGACTTCGCACTTGCTTAAATTACCATTTTTATGTCCGTTCACCCAGTTTTGAGAGAGTCTTTTGGTTCAATTTTTTTTATGTCATTATGTATGGCCCGGTGTGAAAAAATGCCACATATTACAACGTGGAAAATGCAATTCATGGTCATTGCTGTTGTGAGTTTCCATGTGCAATCTGAGTGCAAGAGTGTCACTGATATTGTCCATCTCCGCATTGCTAACTCCATTCTCCACCCATGTCTGCCTCATTTTTGTGAACTTTTATTGGTTTTTAGAAACCAGTGTGCTAGTCTACTCTCAGCATAATGCCACTTATTTGGAGCATGTGTCGATGGAAAACTAGATGCCCCTCAGCAAAACCTCGCAAGAACAAATGGCTGCACAATTATTTCCCCAGGAAGCGTGACCATTAACATTTCAGAGACAGGGAAGGAGGCAGTGAAAGAAAAAGGCCGTCTGTGGTTAGGACGAGGGCAGCGCCCGGATTTTTAAATCAGGTTCTTCCACTTTCCAAACATGCACACTGGCTTAGTGAGCAATGAGGGCCACTATCTGTGTGCATGTTTGGGAGAGGAAATTATTTGTGCAATTGGAAATCGAAACGAACAATCCAACTGCATCGAGACTGGGGCTACTGACATGCTCTTTTCATCTGAAGAGGAGGTGAGCAATGAAGAAAGAGCTGCTTAGGGGAAGAGGGTGGAAATCTTCTCCTGCAAAGGTTTTCAAGGGAACTCTGAGCAGTAGTTTGCCAAGGATGCTTTAGGGAAGGAAAGGATAGCTTCTGAGAGCTGAGATCCCCATTGAGCTGGCTGTTTAGGGGCTGCACCATCTCAACCCTGACATCATTGCCAAACCCAGAGTTACCTGAAAGGGTAATGTGAGGGCTCCCTTCTCTCATCCTTCCAGTTGTGCCTTGTCAGAGAGTGACTGGTACTTGTCCTAAACTAGGGTGATTAAAATTAGCACAAAACTTGACAAAGATCTTGAAAAGCTTGCCATATTTCAAAAAGTAAAAACCAGGGCAACCCCGAAAGTTGTTCAGCTTTTTTTAGACAAACCCCAAAGTTGTTGAGTTGAGGAGGTTTTTTTGGGTTGTTGTTGTTTTTACAAAAAGACAGTTTTCCTGCCTAGGATCCAGGACAAAGTGCTGCCTTTCAGAAATTCCCCCCAGATGTCCGCCTTTTGAAATCCCGGTAATGTCTGGATGTATGACAGCCCTATGCTATCCTTAGTATTTATTCCGAGTCACCCGCCCACATTGGATATCTGGGACTCTGGGAGTGAGATTTTCTATTGAACTTTTCAAGCTAGTTTGTTAACGGTGCTACGTTGTTGTAACTTTGTGCCCACCCTTTTGTAATCCGCAGGTGAGAAGCCCCACAAGTGCCAGGTGTGTGGCAAAGCCTTCAGCCAGAGTTCCAATCTCATCACCCATAGCCGGAAGCACACGGGCTTCAAGCCCTTTGGCTGCGATCTGTGTGGCAAAGGCTTCCAGAGAAAAGTGGATTTGCGGAGGCACCGAGAGACGCAACATGGTCTGAAATGAGAGCCATGCAGAATCTTGGCAGGGAGGGGGAGGGAACCCGGGGAACCCCCAAAACACTATGTCAACAGACTTTTTCCTCCTCCCTTGGTGGGCTGCCCTTTTCCTGCCCCCGCCTCTCTTGTCTGGCCACTTCCTGCCATGTTCTCACCAAACAGGAAGTCAGAGCAGACTGGCCAGCATTTTGTAGAACTTCACCCGGAAGGTCTTGGAATGAAAATGGAACACCAAGGCTGAAGGAAAGTGGGGTGAAGTCTTTTCGCCCCCTCTGTGTCTCTTCCTTTAAAATTAAACACTGGAAAAATAACATGCACACCCCACCGCCTTAAAACCCCCCAAAGTCTTTGTATACATAAGCTACTGGTGCCTATGAACCAGAAAGTCCTTTAAAAAATGAATTTCCCAGCTAACCCTTGATTTCCTGAAAGTTATTTTTTATCTGGGAAATCTAAACTACCTGAGTTTACATGGTCAACACACTGAGCAGCTTGACAAAGGAGAGAGAGTGACTGTATTTAATTTTCCACCGTTCAACAACTTGTGACTGGTTTTCATCGATTATTTGGACCTGGGACCTCAAGGCCCTGCCTTTTCCAGAGTTTATAGAGCTCCTATTAGGCAGCTTCCTAGGATTGCTCCCAGCTAACTGGTCTTAGGCTCCAAATTTAGGAGTATTGGATTGTGGCCCAATACATTTTTCCAACTGAAGGAAAGAGCCCCTTGGCTACTTCAGCTAACCTTGCCTAGTCTGGTTGAGAATGCCTGAACAAGTTGGAGGTCAGCATTTAGATGTTGTGCAGAGTCCGGCATTCCCCACATGCTCCACGCTGTGTTTCACCAAGATGTCATCTCCAAATTTTAGTCTTCATTGCACACCCAGGCCAAGTGTTAATCTCCGGTAGCTCCCTTCATGCCGGGGATTTGCAACTTTTAGGACAACACAATGCTCCTATCCAAGAATTTCAGTCTACCTACTTTATGTCCTGGTTTTTTTGTGGTGCATGTATGGCTTTGCCTTTGCACCTGTTTGGAAGAGCCAATAAGAAAGAGCCTTATTATTAAAAATTGTTCATTTGCCCTTGAGTTGAAGAGGGCAGAAATAAGGGATGAGGACAGATTTTTGCTTTTAAATACATTGGCATTCTGTGATTAGATAACCAGTAGGTGAGAAATAGCTGAGGAGCTCCTGTTACTCTGGACTGAATATTTAGGTTATATGCTCTCAGATGGTCTCAAGCCTGGAAGGACCCATAAATTAGTATCGGTTTGTTATAGTATGAATTTGCCTTAACTAATCCTGTGCATACCTCATTGTGGGCAGGGGTGGGGGAAGAATCTGTTTTTACTTTATAGATAGTATTGTAAATGCCTTTATTTAGATTTTACAGTGTGTCTTATGTTCATTGATGCATATTTATTGGAATAATGTTTTAAATTAATAAAGTCCCGAGGATCCCCAGAAGCAGTATTTATTTCAACAGGACGTATTAACCAAACCAGAGGTGCTATTCTAGATGAACTTACTTGGAAATCGGGTCCACAAATCAATGGACTTATTTTCCCCAATGGTGTCGGAATTACAGCAAATCAGTTAACAAAGCTTGCTATAAGATCAGGCAAAAAACAAGAGAGAACACTGAAGCCGGGAGGAAGACAGACAAAGCGCAAATCGGCCAAAAAGGTGTCACTTTAAGGCCACACTTTGACAGGCATATTCATGTCAAATCAGTGCCAGAGTTGGAGTCCTATCAGCCTGTGCACCCTATATATACAGAAACCAAGATAGTGCCAAACAGTACAAAGGTATGGACAGCTGCACTGCAAAACGATCTGATTCCCCCACAGCGGTGCCCTCCTCCTCGACAATGCAGACATTGCCTGGACAGGAGTTTATATTGCACATGATACAAAAAATAATAATAATCAGCCAGAGCGGCCTGGACTGAGCAGGATCGCAGATAAGCAGATTCTTTTTCTAGGGTGCAACCCGATACGTACCTATTCAGAAGCAAGTCCCGTTGGCTTCAGTAGGGGCTTACTCTCTGGTAAATTGGTGTAGGGTTGCAGTCTTTTGATCTCCTCCGCAAGCTGTGCCCATGTAACCTGCGTGGCAATTATACAGGCTTAGAGAGCACGCGAAGGAAGCTATTTCAGCATATTACCAGGATGAGACACATTTTTTGAGAATGAGAAAAGAGAAGAAGAAGAGTTTGGATTTGATATCCTGCTTTATCATTACCCGAAGGAGTCTCTAAGCGGCTAACATTCTCTTTTCCTTCCTCCTCCACAACAAACACTCTGTGAGGCGAGGGGGGCTGAAAGACTTCAGAGAAGTGTGACTAGCCCAAGGTCACTCAGCAGCTGCATGTAGAGGAGCGGAGACGCGAACCCGGTTTCCCAGATTAGGAGCCTACCGCTCTTAATCACTACACCACACTGGCTCATAAAGAAGTACAAGGTTCAGAGAAGGGCTGGGTTTACACCCACACTTTTGACTTTCTTTGGCTTAGCATGTGGAAAGCTCAGAGAAATGAATGCTGAGTTGTTTATGACTGGGGGTGATCACTGATCACACCTAAGAGGAGGTGGCCAAGTCCAGGGATGCAGAACTGTGGCACCCAGATTTAGCTGGAATATAATCATCCCTGGCCTTTGGCACTGCTGACCGGGACAGATGGGAACTGCAGTCCAATAATATCTGATTGCCCATCTGCAGTGTAGCCCATCTCATTCCTAACAGACCCTCCAGGCGTTTATTTTTATTTTTGTTTTGTTTTTTAAAAAAGATGAATAATTAGCAATTCTGGATTTAGTGTAATAAATCCATTTAACTAGGAGAGTCTGAATAGTCCCACCTTGCTCGTTCAAGACACAGTTCATTTTTTTATAATAGATCAGGGCTTCCCAAACTTTGCTCTCTAGCTTTTTTCCTATCATCCTTGACCACTGGTTCTGCTAGCTAGGGATGATGGGAGTTGTAGTCCAAAAAAAGCCAAGTTTGAGAAACCCTGTGATAGATTGCCAAGGTATCAGGCTAGGAGTGCTGAAATGGGGTTCTGTTAACCTGGGATAGCCAGGAGATCATGTGTGAAGTAGTAACCAGGGGACTGCGCAACATCAGGTGCTAAGTAGACCAACTGACAAAGATCGGTATCAAGACAGTTCCCGCCTTCAGACTTGCAATCCAAAAGACATGGCACATGAGAGGAAAAGAAAGCCCAGGCAGGCATCACTTCTAGTTCTGTAATACCGGTAATAAAGTTATACAGCTTTGTCAAAAAAAAAAAAAATGCCTGGGAGTTCTGTGGGAGATGTAACATTTCAATGTGCCCCGCTTGTGGAAAGCTAGCCTGTCAGGGATCTAAGTCTAGCCTGCCCTCTAGTCCCCCATGACAGGTTAGTGCAAATAAGTTTTTCTGAGGTGAAATAGTCAATCATAACCTCCCTAGGCATTCTGAAACAGCACACTTTCAGGAGGGCCATACCGTAAGGTTCCTCTAAACATGGGGCTTGGTCCTCAAAGCGTTGTCTACACATAACTCCTGCCTCCAGGTCTTGGAGCACTACACTCAGGAAATCCACAAAACCAGCACAGGTTTTCAGCATTTGTGGGGCAGTACAGATAGTCAACGCAAAGGAGAATGCAACAAAATCCTATTCAAACCTGCTCCTTTCTTGATCTAATTCTGCACTTCCAGTTGTGTTGTGCCTAAGGCACTAAATGACATGGTTCTCCTTTTGAGAACTATGGCCGCCTTGTTCTGTAGGGGCTTGGGATGAAAAGTGGTGTTCACATTATTACTGATTTTAAAATTGTTTAAATAAAGGCCCTTATCTACATGACAGCCTCCAGTTGTCTGCAAGCTCTGGCTACATGATTTGTCAGAATGTTACACACTCCTAAAGGAAAAGTTTATGGATTTAGGATGGACAAATCTGTCAATTTTCCAGTTCTCATTTTTGCAGTCTCAAGTTCGGGTCTCCAGCTATCTGCACAAGTCTGCCTTTTGATAGAGATTTCATCAGCATTTAAAAACACATTTATCTCAATAGACACATTTTTATACAATTCTGCCTGATAAGACACAGGTTTTTTTTGCAAGCAATTTCCCCAAATAGAATGCATTGTATATAGCATTTTCATGAATATATGCATTTCAATACACAGTTTCCCCTATCATATATATACACTTTATTGGGTTGGAAAACTGCATCAGAAAATTCAGTGCAGCTGTCAAAGAGTAGTTGTGTTTTGGCACATATAGTGTTTAGAAAAGTTTGAAATAGGTTTGCATTAAAATCCTAACCACACCAAATCCCTAGTGTGGATTCAGGCCAACACTCCCCTTGTGCTCCCCCAATATTAAAGTCCATGATGTGAGACATTTTAAAAATCTAATTCATGTGGTAACCTTTCAAAGCAATTTTGAAAGTCGCTTCTTTTGCCTCTTTTGTCAGTAGTTTACTGGATCATCTCTTTGCAATGCAGGTGAGTACCTCTATGTTCATTGTTTATTAAAAGAATTTATGTATTGCCCTTTCGTGTGGAAATACCAAGTCAACAAAACAATGTTAAAACCTCAATCACAACAGAACTACTTTGAAATATCAGGCGTAGTTAAGCAGGAGGAATGCCAGCAGTCGGTATTACTGCACCCCGACAGGCAAAAATAAGTCACACGCAAAACTGCTCTTTAAAAATAACCCTTTTGCCATGAAAAACGGTGCTGGGGGTGGGAAATATCGTAAGAATCTAAGCAGGTAGGAATCAGAACAAATTATTGAGGCTGTTACAGTGTGAAATTTGAAGATTGCAAATATCTTCCTTAATGTTATTACTTGGTTGCATTAAAAATGCATCGCCTATATTATGTGGCTCATTATTCATGAAGCAGGTTCCATACCTTTTGTCTGCCAGAGTAACTGAAGGAAAAGGTAAGAGGAGACAGCGGCTGTGCGCACACCTTTATGTCTCTCACTGAATTTTTTATGGCCCCTCCAGCTAGCCAGTTGGTGAAGCTCTGTGGCCGCACAAGAGTGGAAAAGCAGAGCTATCTCAGAAAGACTAACCCTTTCAGGAGCTAATTTGAGCTTGTGTTCATTCACGCCAGCGGTGATTAAATTACCTATCGAGTGCGCTGAGCTATCATGATTCAGGGCACGGGAGAACAAGGTGGATTTCACCTGATTGATTTGAAACGCGCGAGACGGGATGGGGAAGGGGAGGAACAGAAGAGCGGAGGGGAAGAACGGGCAACAAAGAAACCACCCCCTGTTTGCTGATGTTATTATTTGATCCTGACAGAAAATGGAATGTTTTTTTAAAAAAATTATTTTGCTAGCGTTAAAATTTTCCATTTCCCACCCCACCCCCACACTTCCTTCAAGGAGCTCTGGATTAGTCCTGCCCCTTTCCCTTGCTTCCCCATCGGAATAACCCCGTGAGGTACCGTAGGTTAGGTCAGACTGACGCACACCCAACGAGCTTAATAGTTGAGCAGGATCTGAACACAGGTCTCCTGGCTCAGTGGTACAATTGGGGAACTTGTACACGTCACCTTCTCCTTTCTGCAGGCAGCAATTAAATATGCCATGATTTGCCCCTGCTCCTGGCCACAGGCACATTTGGCAGCAGCAGCAGGATGTGGGAAGCCACCTGCCATTTTAATTTCCCCAAACGCCACAGCAGCAACACTGTTGTCAGGTACTCAAGGGCACTGGGGGAATATTTAAACGATGAGTGGCTGCTTCAGGGTTCCAGGCTGCTTCAAGGGCCCCACTGGATCCCTCAACCACTGGCCTTGGAAGCCGGGCAGAAAGTCAACAGAAGTTAAGTCGCTGCCCCACTCATGTCCCTGAGGGCATGCTTCTCCTCCCTTCTGTATAAGGGATAACTAAAGTGATGGCTGAATGGCCAGAATTTGCCTTTACCTGAAAGGGCATCTCCACCCCCATCGTTCTGCCCGGACACTGAGGTCCAGCGCCGAGGGCCTTCTGGCGGTTCCCTCACTGCGAGAAGCCAAGTTACAGGGAACCAGGCAGAGGGCCTTCTCGGTAGTGGCACCTGCCCTGTGGAACGCCCTCCCACCAGATGTCAAAGAGAAAAACAACTACCAGACTTTTAGAAGACATCTGAAGGCAGCCCTGTTTAGGGAAGCTTTTAATGTTTAATAGATTATTGTATTTTAATGTGTTGGTAGCCGCCCAGAATGGCAGAGTGGCTGGGGAAACCCAGCCAGATGGGCGGGGTAATAATAATAATAATAATAATAATAATAATAATAATAATAATAATTAATTCACTCTTGGTGCTGGGTTGCCCGGGTTATCCAAGACACCTGGATGCCAGTGATCAGCCTTCTAACAGTTGCATTTTTTATTATTATTACTGAAGCAGGGAGCTGTGAACATGGGCGTACCCAGGGGGGGCAGCTGCCCCCCCGAAGCTAAAAAAAGAAAGAAAGACAGCTTGCGGCATACACTTTTGTCCTTCTCGGTTGGGTACACGATCTTGCCACAGCGGGCACAGCGTAAGACCCCAGCGGAAGGCAGCGGTGGGAGTTGCCCCCGGCTGCCTGGAAAAGGCTGGAAAGCTGCGTCTGTGGCAAGGCTCGTAACACTGCAGAAGCAAGCGGGAGGAGGAAGAGGGAGAGGGCGTGAGGGAAAGAGAGCGCTCACACCAGCACGCACACCAGCACACACCAGCCTACAATCGGCGCGCACTGTTTTTTTCCAGGGTAAAAAGAGCAGAGGCCGGCGGGGAGGAGTTGCGGAGAACCGCATGACCGCCCCCTCCCCTCTGGGGGGCGTGGACATTGACCACGCCTCCTGGGAGGATCCCGGTCACGTCATCGCCAGCCAGCCAATCGGGTGGCTGGGGGTGGGGTGTGTGGCTTGCCTGCCCCCCCTAGTTTTGATCCTGGGTACGCCCATGGCTGTGAAACTGGTAAGACCAGCAGCAGCATGGGAAGAGAGGGTGCACAACGCCCCCCCCGTCAAAGTTGGGCCCCCCCAGCTGGCTTCCCAACCCCAGGGGAAAGGCACATTCATTTCATTTTCCTTTTTTATTTTTGAAAATAAGCCTGCATCCCCTGGCATCTCATCTAATTTGGACTCCAGTTCATCTGATCAATCTTTATCACACCTGTTCGTTATACGCATATAAATGCCACGGAGAGCAAATATCAAGCTGGGGGTGGTTGTGGAAGCCTGAATCTATAAAAATGTAAGGCACACATCTAGCAGGGATATTTACTGCCCATTGCCTGATAAAGATTAACTTGGTGTCGGCCATAAAATCTTTCAGTAAAAAAAAAAAAAAAAATTAAGAAAGGGAGTACTTTCAGTGGGGAACTGGCCCAGCATTCTGATCATTAGTTTCTTCTGTGAATGAACAGAAAAAACAAGGAGAGCACCTGGAAATTAAAAGGATCTGTTAAAGTTTGGGTTTTAATCTCCCTTTTTGCTCCCCGGGTAGCATGCACAAGATACAGAACTTGAAATAAGACAGCAGGAAATATTCCCTTCATATATGGTTTGAAATTCACACAAAGCAGCTGAACAAATGACAGAAACACACACACACACACACACACACACACACACACACACACACCGCCCAACACTTGTGTGGTTTTGGTGTTTGTTGGTCAGTGACCATTTTTCACCTTAACTGCTACTTCTATGCCAGGCACCCCCAAACTGCGGCCCTCCAGATTTTTCTGCCTACAACTCCCATGATCCCTAGCTAACAGGACCAGTGGTCAGGGATGATGGGAATTGTAGTCCAGAACATCCAGAGGGCTGAAGTTTGGGGATGCCTGTTCTATGCCCTCATCCTGCTCTGCCTTTCATCCACACTCTTGTTACAGGGTTACAAACTTGAACAAAATATTGGAGGGCTGGGCAGGTAAGCCCTAACTCACATAATCAGTCACAAGATGCACCAATTGAATGGCAATGTCCACCAGCTTTTTTGCGGGGGCTGGCCCTCTCTCAAAATAATAATAATAATAATAATAATAATAATAATAATAATAATAATAATAATAATAATAGGGTGAAGGGACCTCGGCCCCTAGGACATAGCTGCCAAGTTTTCCCTTTTCTCACGAGGAAGCCTATTCAGCATAAGGGAATTTCCCTTAAAAAAGGGGAGAACTTGGCAGCTATGCCCTAGGAGTTGACTCCTATGTGTTGCTAAATCCAATTATCTAAGGTGACTGACAAGGTTTCCTTTACAGGTGCCCACTATGTCTTCATGTCAGATATAGGCCTGATTTCGCACATCACCTTAAACGAAACCGCGGTTTAGCGTGAACACATGAGCATGTGTTATCACGTTAGCTTGCCACAGCAGCAATGTTGGATAGCTCATTTGGTAGAGCATGGGACTTTTAACCTAGAGGGAGAAGGGGGGGAAGTTCCATTGTGCAAGTGGCAATCCTTTTAACTAGCTGATCTACTTACTGCAAAGGATAACATTGCCCAGAGTTTCCAAATCATTACAGACTTGTCAGCCTTCTCTTGATAACTGTGGAAGAATGGAAGATGCTTATTATATATATATAAGCAATGTACACAGGTTAATACGTTAGCAGGGTTTTAAGATTACTTGTAATTTTATTATGAACGGATAAATAGGTGATTTAAATATGTTACAAATTTAACAATGGACATGCAGTATCTTGATAAATAATAGAACCAAGGAAGGGATTAGAGGGAAGTCAATTTGTTTTGTTTTGTTTTTGTATTGTGGTTGTTTTTTATTTTTGTTATTAATGTTATATAAAAATTTAATAAATTCAAACTTAGTTGTGTTCCCAGCTGAGAGATGTCTGAAGGGTTACCATCAGGTATAGCACACCAGCTCACTGAATGAAATATTAAAAATGATTGTGCAGTGTTCGTCCTTTGAATATTTATTCAGAAGAAACACCTTGAATTCAGTGGGACTTACCCTATCTTGCCGGCACATGCTTTCTAGTACCCAGTGCCTGCGCATGGTACAAACACCAAAACCAGTTGTGAAGTCCTGGTGTCGTCCCCCCCCCCCACTTTTACCTAGAACAGAGGATGTGCTGGTTTAGCACTTCCTGTCCTAGCGGTGCCAATTCTCAGGTCAGACCTGTGCTACACAACTAATGACTCACCTCGCTGAGTGCAAGTCATCAAGCTTCCTTTGAAAAGCTCCCTGTTTTTGTAGCTCTAGGCACGTGTCAAGAGGTGGACATTTATGGGGGCCTAGGTAAAAAACCCCAATACATGGCTAGTAGTGCCCATGGAAGCTGGTCCATTACGGTGAAGGAGGCCCTGCCCCACCAACTTCAGTCTGCCCCCAGCCAGCCACACTTGCCTGCCTCCTTATTTACATCCAATTCCAGGAGTGGCAATGCCTCTCAGCGTTGCTTCTTGTAAAGGAGGATGGGGACAAATCTAGGATTTGTTGGCTCTGCCAGTCATTGGCTCTGGCTTCACTTTCTGTTGGCCTTTCTGCCTTCTTCCCCACCAGTCTCAGTGGGCAGCAGCCTCCACTGGCCGGTGAGCTGTGTTTGGCTTAGTGGCTGACAGGTTAAAGGTAAAGGGACCCCTGACCATTAGGTCCAGTCGTGACCGACTCTGGGGTTGCGCGCTCATCTCGCATTATTGGCCAAGGGAGCCGGCGTACAGCTTCCAGGTCATGTGGCCAGCATGACAAAGCCACTTCTGGCGAACCAGAGCAGCACACGGAAACGCCGTTTACCTTTCCGCTGTAACGGTTCCTATTTATCTACTTGCATTTTTATGTGCTTTCGAACTGCTAGGTTGGCAGGAGCTGGGACCGAGCAACGGGAGCTCACCCTGTCACAGGGATTCGAACCGCTGACCTTCTGATCAGCAAGCCCTAGGCTCAGTGGTTTAACCCACAGCGCCACCTGGGTCCTCGGCTGACAGGTTATGCAGGCCTAATGTATAGAGTTTGAACATGAGTTTGACCAAATTGCGGGAGGCAGTGGAAGACAGGAGTGCCTGGCGTGCTATGGTCCATGGGGTCACGAAGAGTTGGACACGACTAAACGACTAAACAACTAAACAACAATGTATAGTGTTGAACCTGTGCTAATTGAACAGTCTGTGCAACGCCGAATTAAGGACGGGCTATGTCCTAGGAAAAGAGATCACAGGTTCCATGTGTGACTAGGTTATGGGGAGGATCAAAAATGGGATTTGTTTATCTTGTGAACTGTCCTGAGATCTTTTGACGAAGGGTGGTGTATAAATCTAATAATAAAATAAAATAAAATATTTGATCAACTAAAGATGGCCAGCACTGGAACCTTTCTGCAAACTAGTCCTTTAAAATTCTCTTCCTACTTCCATAGGTATTTACTTGAAGGACTTTCAATAGCATTTATAGGTAAGGTAAAGGACCTATGGATGGTTAAGTCCAGTCAAAGGCGACTATGGGCCCATCTTGCTTTCAGGCTGAGGGACCTGGTGTTTGTCCACAGACAGCTTTCTGGGTCATGTGGCCAGCATGACTAAACTGCTTCTGGTGCAACAAAACACTGTGACAGAAGCCAGAGCGCACGGAAACGCCATTTAGCTTCCCGCTGCAGTGGTACCTATTTATCTACTTGCACTGGTGTGCTTTCAAACTGCTAGGTTGGCAGGAGCAGGGACAGCGTAAGGGAGCTCACCCCCTCTCGCGTGGATTCAAACCGCTGACCTTCTGATCGAGAAGCCCAAGAGGCTCAGTGGTTTAGACCACATATAAACACAGACTTGGGGAATTGAGGATGTACACACTGATGAGTACATTGGGTCCCAATTCTCTTTGTAGCTGCTGAGTCATGTAGAAATACAAGTACTGACCTGCAACTGAGGATTTCGTATTTGTAAAGGAAATTTGCCTCATTTCTTTTTCTCAGCCAGATGTCTACTTTTCTCCAATCCACACACTGTTTCATACCCTCCCCATCCAATAGTTAAGAGTGCAGATGTTTGCGAAAATTCAGAATGTGGCTTGGTTGGGCATTGAGGCCTCGGTCTAGCTAACAAATGTTATGTGTAATGGACAGTGAAAACAAAGGAGTGACTAACTTGGGCTCCATTCATAGGATGCAATCAAGGCAGGTAGTGCTGGCTGACGGTGGACTCAAGTTTGTCATAATGGACCAGCCTCCATTGATTTACACTTAACCCAGTTCAGTAGTTCCGGCTTGAGCAGAAATAAGCAGCCTTTTAAAAAAGTGTCCTAGCTTATGTTATACTTGTAGATGACACTAAAAGAGTTTTAAGAAGACCTGTCATGAGGAATTGTCAGCCATATGGGGTAGACCACATTCTACGGAAGAGTTTCTCAAACCTGACACATCAAATTGAGACTCAGAATGGCAAAAGGGTAGAAGCCCAAATGAAAACACACCACGCCATTCACAAAACAGAGAAATGCGCTAATACATATTTGGGTGGAATGTGGGTCAATAATAAAGCCAGCGGACAGAAGCTAAAGAAAAAGAGCAGTGAGGAGTAAGAATGGAGGAAAAATCTGATTCGGTTCACATTTGCAGGTGATGCTGCTAAATTCACTTTCTGAAACAATAAACAAACCAATACACAGCCATTTCTGGAATTTGGCACTTCTCTGAACTTTGCAACGTTGTTCTACACTACAGTCAAGTAATATGTAGAAAAATGCATATACCGAAGAGCGAATTAGGTAGGGTAAACTGTACAAATGCATCTATTAGTGAAAATAATACGCACAAATGCACCATTCTAGAGAAAGTCGCTTTGCAAAAATGTGCATATTAGGCAAAACTGCAGAAGAAGGTTTATCGTTAGGATAAATTTACGGTAAAATGCAAATGGGAGCCGCTTTAAAAAACAACAACACTGTAACGTGATGTGGAGAACTGAGTTTAGGAATGGAAAATTTAGAACCTGTGAGAAACCAAAACGGACAGATTCAGTCACCCCTGGAGAGAGGCAATGCACAGAATCCAGTGGGTTTAGAAGAAAAGGTGACGGCAGGGCAGCAAAACAGAAAGGCAACGGGCAACGGCTGCATCCTATCCTCTTTGAAGCATAGTGATGCAACTCAGATTGGGGAAGAAACCATGGAGGAAATACATGCTCTTAGAACATCTCACCGTTGGGCTGGAATCAAAGGAGAGGTGGCAAACGGACAACGAAGCAATCACGCTATCTTTACCGGCCACAAAATCAATCTAGAGATTGCTAAACCTGTAAGGAAACACAGTGCTGAGGACACCTAAACTGTCTTGCCACCGCAGATTAGCTCACAACAGAGAGAAATTGCATGGGATGGAAAATCACACAGGAAATAAAGAAAGGTGTTGGTGAGGAAAGAAAACAGCCCAGTCTCTGCAGGCTGAGCTAACAGGGAATATTCAGGCTAAGAAAAAAAGCATTTCCCCTCCCTCTTAAGGAATCGCAGGCAAAAATGATTAAATAATACCATTACTTCCAATGCTGATTAATGCAACTGTTAGGCTTGGAGAGCTCTTCTTTTGAATATTCCCCCCAGAATTAACAGAAACTTCAAAGTTTAGTGAATGTGCTACATGGGATGGCCCTTGGGTATAAAATACTTGATCGCTAAAAAGAAGAAGAAGAAGAAGAAGAAGAAGAAGAAGAAGAAGAAGAAGAAGAAGAAGAAGAAGTGATATTTCCATAAATAAAGCCTAAAACGTTTGCAGACGGAGGACTGCAAATGGAAACCAACAATGCATTTAACATCCCCTCCGAAAGAAAGAAAGAAAGTACAGAGAGGTTGTTTGCTCCTGGTTTACCTGCTTCTGGGTTTGTAGCACTTGTGCCTTACAGAAGGGACATTATTTAAAGTTTCTGTAGAACACGGATGAGGAACCTGTGGTATTTCAGATGTTACTGGACTCCCAAATCCCATTGGATTCAGCGACTGTGTCCAATAGTCCCACAAAATCTGGAGGGCCAGAAAATCTGCTGTAGAGAAGAAAAGATTACAGCAGATGTGCCAAGATTCAAATAAAGCTTCAAAGATAACATAGGGGTTTAATTCAAGATAAATTGGGGTGGGGGTGGGGGAAATAAGCAATGCATTTTAAGTCAGGGCATTTACTGTGGTTCCTTTCTTACGCCTCTTACCAACCAGATATGGGTGTTTCTGAAGAATAATCGCAGGTGATCTCACCTCTGGGGGGTTCTGCTTCCTGCCCTCCCTAAATGGCAACCCAGCCTGGAGCATATCCTGTCATTGTAGCAACGTGGCAGGGGGAAATGTTGGCTTTGTGGCTTTTTTTGTATCTGATCTTACAACTCTGCTTCTATTTGCTGAAGAATGAACGACTCTAAAAAGCTTGCGTGTTTCGTTAGCGTGCCACGATTTTAAAAATCTGTTAACACAGCGACAACACCAATTAATCAATTGGCCAGTCGGTCAATCAACACATGCACACATTGTAGGTTGTAAACGAATGTACATTTCAAAGCCAGCTTTGCCCGAACATTGCTCATTGGGGAGCACCGATCACTGTAAGCAATGGCAGTAGATTCCTCACTTCACTACCTCCATAGTCTTCTAAGTTCAGGGTTGTCCCTACCATTAGACACAATGGACAACTGTCCCAGGTTGCAGCCTGTGGTGGTGATGGACAGCAGCAGCAGCTGCCCCTGGTTTTATCTCCGAGCCCCCTAGCCATTTTTCTCATTGCTACATGGCCTTCTCTGGGGTGGTGGAATTATCCATTTTGTTGTTGTTTAGTCGTTTAGTCGTGTCCAACTCTTTGTGACCCCATGGACCAGAGCACGCCGGGCACTCCTGTCTTCCACTGCCTCCCACAGTTTGGTCAGACTCATGTTGGTAGCTTCGAGAACACTATCCAACCATCTCGTCCTCTGTCGTCCTCTTCTCCTTGTGCCCTCAATCTTTCCCAGCATCAGGGTCTTTTCTAGGGAGTCTTCTCTTCTCATGAGGTGGCCAAAGTATTGGAGCCTCAGCTTCAGGATCTGTCCTTCCAGTGAGCCCTCAGGGCTAATTTCCTTCAGCATGGATTGGTTTGATCTTCTTGCAGTCCATGGGGCTCTCAAGAGTCTCCTCCAGCACCATAATCCATTTAGCAGTGTTGAATTATGGCTCCATCTATATAATACCACTTTATTTATTTATTTGATTTTTTTGAAAGCACAAGCTTGTTTTTCTTTTTCTTTTAAACAATTTATTTATTTATTTTATAATCACACAAAACAAAAACACACAAACACTACAATGCAAATAACATATCCAACAAAACAACATAAAAATACATATATCACATTTTCAAATCTAATTTCCTAATTTCTGGTGAACCAGAGCAGCACACGGAAACGCCATTTACCTTCCTGCTTGGAAGCTATTTATCTACTTGCACTTTGATGTGCTTTTGAACTGCTAGGTTGGCAGGAGCTGGGACCGAGCAATGGGACCTCACCCCGTCTCAGGGATTCGAACCTCCGACCTTCTGATCAGCAAGCCCTAGGCTTTGTGGTTTAACCCACCGCGCCACCTGTTGTTAGGAGATCGTTATTTCCTTCAGAAATCTACCAGTACGTTTTCCAGTGTGGGTTGAACAGTCAATCCCTCTTCCTAAGAATTCTGGCAATTTTAGCTCTGTGAGAGGAATAGGGGTATCCTAACAACTCTTAGCACCCGTAACAAACTACACAGATTCTGATTTTTCCCCTTGGAGGTTTTAATTTTTAAAAACGATATATCTTTCCACTGTGAGGATGTGTTGACTCTTAAAGTGCTGCAGATTAGATACCTGGCTTAGATTTTTAATCGTTAAAATTCTCATGTCATCATCTCGTGATAGGAACATAACGCAAACAGCTCAGCAAAGTCAACATACCCACCCAACGTTTTATGTTCCCAAATCACTCCTTTAGCTAATGTTTCCAAGATGTACCACGCGACACATCTGGCGCAAACCAAACATTTTCAGTCCGTTGGATCGCAATGTCAATATTTGCCCATGAAATGTAGAGACATTTTATGAAGATCTCAAGCTACGAGGAAAGTCAAAGGGCTATTACCGGATTGTTCCCAGCTTTCAATCAAAGTTACATCTCAGCCAAGGCATGTGCTAAATAAATGTAATCTTGGAGTTCCTGGGACCAGGAAGTGAAAATCTGTTGCTGAGCTTTTTTATTGGGGGGCGGCGGCAAAGTTGTTGAGCTTCTTTTTGGCAAAATCGCACAAAAAATGCTGTCGTTTTGAGCTATTTTAATGGGAAATTGGCAGCAATGACACAGCTGCCACGGGCTGCCATAGATCCTGATTTTCCCAGACATGCTGCCGGCTGAAGTATTCTGGATATGTCCGGGAAATTCAGGACATATGGCATCTCTCCCTGGGTAATGCTTAGCTCTTGGCTTGGGTCACTTAGGCCTGTGTCTCTCGTACCTTTTTGAACACAGAACCCCTTTCCATACTTACTCGGCTGGTGGGGGAAGAAAACACCCCTCTGCTATAGGAGCTTATCTTTCTTGGATATTTGCATACTCCTTTCAAGTGTCATGTGCCAAGGAAGAGGTGCTCCCACAATTTGGAAAGCAGTGAGTTACACAGATGCCAGACATCACCAGTGGAAGAAGAATATCATTTAGAATAGAATAGAATAGAATAGAATAATAATTTATCGGCCAAGTACCAACATACTTGGAATTTTGTTTCGGCTTACATTGCAATGTAAACACAATTTAGATGGAACAATAGTATTAAAAGCTGATCTAAAGTCCACAAACAAAACTCGCACATAGCCCACAGGGAATCCAGATGTTGCAGGATGTAGTGCAATGCCATGTTGACCGTACATCCTTTTCCCAGATCACCAGTGGAGTGATTTATGGTATTTTTCAGTGCTGTTTTTCTAGAGGTTGTTCTGAGAGGTGCCGGAACTGAGTTCCGGTGAGTTCCGGCTGGGAAAAAAAGCCCTTGTATTTCCCCCTCATAGATTGTGAATCTTCCTTAATGTGAGTCAAGAAGAGGAACTGCAAATCTAGATCCATGAGTACACAATCTGAGACAAGATTCACCAAGGCTTTAGCTTTTTGTTGAGGCTTGTGGTCCTTTTAGTACAGATAAATGCCGTCAGTAAATATCTAATTTTGCAGCATTTGGATGCTAACGGCTTTCTGGCAGCATTTAATAGTTGCTGCATCGCCATCTTATTGGCATGGGGATGTGAGCTAGGCCAAAGGATGAGAAAACGGGTAGCAAAATATAACTGTTGTGTAGTTTATCGAATGTATAAAACTTTGTCATGGATCCTTCCAAAGTTTTTGTAACTTCAGAGTACAGTCCTCTGCTCAGAAATAAGTTTTGTTGCGTATAGATTAAGTGGATATAGGGTTTAGCCTACATTAACTATTAGGACTGTCTCAGTGTTCTGCTGTCTCAGTTTGCTACAGGCATGTGTCCCCTTGTTCTCTCACAAAACAATGCTTTTAACCTCTTTTGAAATGTTGTCCTTTGAGTACTTGCTACCAAGTCAGCAGCTCATTGGTGTCAGAAGTGCTTGACTATCATAACCGCACCAAAATATAGATAGGCAAACAGCCAGTGCCACTGAAACAATTGGCACCCTTTATTTATGACCGGGGCAATTTTCACAGCCTCAGCTGTAATTTAGGCTATTCTGAATGGAAGTTTGTTTGTATAATATGGCTTCAAATGTCATATTGTAAAAAAGAAAATCTAGCATGCCACTTCATTCTTTATGTAACGATCTATTTGATTGCCTCCAGTTTTAAAAAGTGAAACGCACACAAACATTGGTGACAGTGTCCTCGTGTAAGCATTTTATTTATACAACTTAAGTGGATTTAGCAACACTGGTAGTGTAAATGGAATGATAAAAGAATCAGGTATATGGTGCTTCATTGTAACACATATGATATGCTGAGTTAACCTGAAAGAAAGTGAAGTTTTTGCCTGTTGCAGGCAGGATGATTGCTATATTCTCCTCTACTAACCACTTCAATTGGTTTATCAGTAACGGACAATCTTCTCAGTCATTTCTCCTTCCTAGTTTCTGTGCCATTGGGAACTGCTGCTCTTGATTTTCTCCTCCTCCTCTAAGATAAGAGTGGACCCAGCTGTAAGCATGACACACACACAAAGTCATTGTGGAGAAAGGATTTACGCTACTGTATCTTATTAGTTGGGTCATTTCTTCACGCTTGAAACTCATTACGTTAATGTAGTGCTCTAAAAGACAGCAGCCACACAACAATGCCAGGAGGCTTAACCCCATAATCCACGGCAAAGGTCTGGCAAAGAATTATAGTCCTTTCACAGAGCCCAATCCCACAATGCAGCAATACCAAAGCAATTGGCTTTAAGCCAACTGAGTCTCACCGAAATTGATGGGGACCAAGTGGCTGGAATCCACGTTCTTTGGTTTAGCTAGGTTGCTGTAGGTGAGGTTGATGAATGGCAAGCAGTTCGAATAGAGCTTTGAGAAAGTTACGCCATAGTCTGAGGATTCAGATCAATCTTCCTCCCAAGAGCTTTTTGCATTGCAACTTTCAGATTTGCAAGTGAAGTGATTTGCATTGTTATTAAAACAAAAACAATCAATGTGTGATTATCTCACAAAGGCTTGGATTTTGACACCAAGTTGACACACCCTGATGGGATGATGTTGATGCCACAGCTGATGTGATCAGACAGGGTACGCACTACTGAACAGTTACCGTAATAGAGAAAGTTGATAGAGAGGAGTTTTCCTCCCTCTCTCATAATACTACAACTCAGGCCCATCCAGGGAAGCTGAATATGGGAAGATTCAGGGCAGACAAGAGAAGCAACCAATTTGCACTCTCATTAAAACAAAACAAACTACTGTATTGATCAGGCTATCGTTGCTGATGACGACTTCCATTATGTTCTACCACCAATGTCAGAGGCAGAATGCCTCTGTTTACCAATTGCTGGGGATCCTAAGGGGTGAAGAGCCCTGTGGCCCTTTGGTCATGCTTGTGGGGCTTCCCATAGGAATCTGACCACTGTGAAAACAGGATAATGGACCAGAATGCCTTTGGTCTGATCCTGTAGGCCCCTTCTTATGTCCTCATATGGATGGTTGGCATCTGCCTGTTTCGGGAGACAATGGAGAAGTGCGCCTTTGGGGACGGAAGTCAGACCTGCTGTGGCTGTGGAGACCAATACGGGAGAGACATGTTTTGTTGCAGCTGGGGCAACCGTGGAGCCCTCCGGGTTGTTCCTGAATGTTATGTTGTGAATAAAGGAAGAGCGTAAATACAGCAGGGATGGGAAATCTGCAGGTGCAGTTATAACTCTGAGATGCTGCTCTTCTAGCTCTGACCATTTGGCCACACTGTCCAGGGCAGTTGGGAGATGAGTCCAGCAATCCCTGGAAAGACACAAGTTCTCCCTGCCATACAGCGTTCTTGCTTTTACTGGACTGCACGATGCCGCCCTTGCTTCTTTTGCCCTTTATGCTACTGTAAACTTCACCCAGGTTATTAGGATCAATGTCTTTCCTATTCAAGACCCCTACCCCCCACCCTCATGTCTGCATGGGTGTGAGCACACTCTCCCATGTAAAGGCTCCTTGCAGTTGGATGTGCCAAGTGCACAGTTGCCACTGCAATTCTGCTGAAATCAGGAGTGTTGCACCATAGATGGAGATGTCTCAATATCTTTCCTTCTGGGTGTTATGTGTGGAAGGTCACAACTTCCCTTGAAGCCTGTGGCTTTAAAAGAGAAAGAGAGCAAGAGAGAGATTCTCCTTTAAGAAGCACCAGTACTATGACACACCTGCCAGATTCATAGAGTTGGAAGATCCCTCAAAGGTCATCTAGCCCAACCGCCAGTCGTTGCAAGTAATGCACTTCTCCAGCCTCTGCTTAAGAA
Source organism: Zootoca vivipara (assembly GCF_963506605.1). Lineage (NCBI taxonomy): Eukaryota > Metazoa > Chordata > Lepidosauria > Squamata > Lacertidae > Zootoca > Zootoca vivipara. Next base: position 23,514,110 of record NC_083282.1, read on the forward strand.
CGTCTAACAAAATAAAATCCACCCCCTTCCAAAGTGGTCTGTTTCACTGAGGAACAGCTCGTACTATCAGGAAAGTCTTCTGAATGTTTACTCAGAAATACCAATCCAAAGGACATGCTACAAAAGAAAAGAGGAATCATAGAATCATACAGCTGTAGAGTTGGAAGGGACCCCGAGGGTCATCTATTCCAACCCCCTGCAATGCAGGAATCTCAGCTAAAGCATCCATGACAGATAGACACCCAACCTCTGCTTAAAAACTCCCAAGGAAGGAGAGTCTACCATCTCCCAAGCGAATCTGTTCCACTGCTGAGCAGCACTGACTGTTAGAAAGTTGTTCCTGATGTTTAGTCAGACTCAGAATCTCTTGTAACTTGAAGCCATTGGTTCAAGTCCTACCCTCAAGAGCAGGAGAAAACAAGCTTGTTCCCTCTTCCATGTGACAGCCCTTGATATATTTGAATATGGCTATCATATCTCCTCTCTCTCTCCTCTTTTCCAGGCTAAACATACCCAGCTCCTTCAAGCGCTCCCCATAAGGCTTAGCTTCCAGACCCTTGATCATCTTGGTTGCCCTCCTCTGCACACGTTCCAGCTTGTCAATATCCTTCTTAAATTGTGGTGCCCAGAATTGGACACAGTATTCCAGGTGTGGTCTGACCAAGGCAGAATAGAGTGGGACTATTACTTCCCTTGATCTGGACACTATACTTCTGTTAATGCAGCCTAGTATAGCATTAGTTTTTCTTTGCTGCTCATCACACTGTTGGTTCTTGTTAAGCTTATGGTCCACTAAGACCCCTAGATCCTTTTGACATGTACTGCTAGTAAGCAAGGTGTCCCCCATTTTATATTTGTGCGTCTGGTTCTTCCAGCCTAAGTACAGAACTTTAACATTTGTCCTTGTTGAAATTCATTTTGGGCCCAGTTCTCCAATCTGTTAAGCTCATTTTGAACCCTGATTGTCTTTTGCGACATTAGTCCACAGACAGCTTTCCGGGTCATATGGCCAGCATGACTAAACCACTTCTGGCGCAATGGGACACTGTAACAGAAGCCAGAGCGCACGGAAATGCTGTTTACCTTCCCACTGCAGTGGTACCTATTTATCTACTTGCACCGGTGTGCTTTCGAACTGCTAGGTTGGCAGGAGGTGGGACAGAGCTCACCCTGTCGCGGGGCTTCGAACCGCAGACCTTCTGATTGGCAAGCCCAAGAGGCTCAGTGGTTTAGACCCTAGCACCACCTGTGTCCCTTGTCCTTAGTGCCCTAAGCCAGTGGACAGAGTATGCATCCCTTTGGATTTGGCAACCTAGGGGCAATTGGCAGTTTGAACAGGGTGTTTTCTCTTGCAGGGAAGTGGGGAATCAAGGCTGTCATGTGCAGCAGCGGATGAGCAACCCCGGCTACATGCACACAAATGATTTAGGGGCAGTAGCAAGTGATGAGAAATCTTTTGGAGAGTCCCTGGCAGAGTTGACCATACTGGGCTACATAAGAAGAGCCTACTGGATTGGACCCCAGCCTCATTTATTTCAGCATCCTGTTCTCACAGTGACTGACCCGATGCCTATGGTAACCCCGAACTCAGGACCTGAGCGCAACAACACTCTCCCTGTTTCTGTTTCCAAGCAGCTGGTATTCAGAGGCATGCACTGTGGATAGCCTTATCCCCCATGAGTTGGTCTAATCCTCTTTTAATGCCACCTGAGTTCGTCACCACATCTTGTGGCAGTGAGTTCCATATCACATATCATAGAATTGTGAGTTGGAATGGACCCTGAGGTTCGCATTTCCCACAAAATGCGGGAATAGTTTAGCAATCCTCTGTATGAAGAAGAAGTACTTCCAATTAAAAGAATTTAAGGAATTATCTGGGAAATTAACAACATGGTCACAATATCACCATTTGAATGAAATATTTAAGAAAGATAGGATACAAGGGTTTGGGGAACAAATATCACAACTGGAGAGAGACCTGTTGGAATGTAATGGAAAAGTGTTGTCTAAAATATTATTGGAATAGGAGACAAAGGATGGGCAAGTAATATCCTCAATTAAACACTGGGCAATGGATATCGGTCATAATATAGATGTGGAAGCATGGGAACGATTATGGAATATAGATATAAAATTTACAGCATGTTATGGTTTAAGAGAAAATGATATGAAAATGATATATCGTTGGTATCTAACGCCAAGTAAACTGGCAAAAATGTATAAATCAAAATCAAACAAGGGTTGAAAATGTAAAGAGAAAGAAGGTTCTTTGTATCATATGTGGTGGTCTTGTAGTAAGGTTAAAGCTTACTGGGAAATGGTATGAAGAAGGACTTCCTTGCCTACCCTGAACCTCCCAACACTCAGCTTCACTGAATATTCCAGAGTTCAAGCGTTACAGGAGAGGGAGATTTACTTTGTTCAAAACCGTAAAATTTTTTGTATACCTCTCTATTGTGTCTCCTCTCACTCGTCTTTTTTCTAAACTAAAAAACAAAACAAAACCCAACTGTTGTAACCTTTCCTCATCGCAGAGTTGCTCCATCCCCTCGATCATTTTGCTTGCTCTTTTCTGATCCTCTCCCCCCCCCCCTCCCCAGCTCCACAATATCGTTTTTGAGGTGAGGCAACCAGAACGGTACGTTGTATCCCCAATGCAGTCTCATCATCAAGATTTGTGTAATGGTTAGACCGACAAATAAGGCAGCTTTCTGTGTTTCTTACTACGTAACAGCAGATGCAAAGGAAGTCCCCCAAACCTGAATAGTATTCACTGTTCATTGTCAGGAGAATGATTTCTCTATATTCTATAAGATGTTTAAGACATGGTCTTGTGCACGTTTACTCAGGCACAAGTATCTATGAGTGTAGTGGGGCTTACTCTCCAGTAGGTGTGCGTCTCGAATAGTGTCCTTAGCGAAATTTATGGGAACAAGTTTCTCCCTCATATGCACGCTGCTTTTTAGGGAATTCCAGACTAGCATAAAGAACCGATGAAGTGTTCTTTCCCATGGCTATTTTACTGGAGAGCTGGGCAACAAAGATCTCAGAATATGCATCTGTGTCAAAAAGGAATGTTTTCAAAGTCTCTGTGTGAAAAGGACTGATGCCCTCGCGCTGCTGACTTATTATTTATTGAAGCTTTCATAGGAAGCTAGAGGCTAAATCTTGCTGTGAATTTGATAGTTAAATCTGAACCTTTGCTCAAACTTCCTGGAGCTCAGTCAGGCCTGACAAAGTGTCATTGATTCTAGAGTAAAGAGAATTGCATGCTTGTCCCGAAACAAGTAGGCAGTTTTGTCTCCATTTTGGGCTTGTTCTGCACAGACACCGTCTCATTTTATTAAATTAGCCCCACAATGTCTGTACACTTTCTATTTATTGTGGACACTGAGACAAATCTTTGATCAGTCTAGTGCAGTGTTGTCTAGACCAGGTGTGAGAAACCCCCGGCCCACCAGGCTAGCCAATTTGGCTTGTGTAACCATTTTTTTACTAGCCACACTCACTTGTTACTGACCTGACATTACAGTGGAACTTCGACTTACGTACGGCTCTACTTACGTACGATTCCAGTTACAACCTTCAGTAGGTGCTTCGACTTATGAACTTTCCTCTAGATACGAATGATAACATAACATAATAACATAACAAAACATTATGCAGTGAAAAGCTTCCCTATACAGGTCTTACAGGTCCCCACCCTCTTTCGATGACAATGTGTGTATTACTTTACTTCAAAATGGAGTAAGCCAGTGCTGTGCTAGCGAGACCCTGGAATTCTTGTTACTCATCTCCTTGAATTATGGTGCTGGAGGAGACTCTTGAGAGTCCCATGGACTGCAAGAAGATCAAACCTATCCATTCTGAAGGAAATCAGCCCTGAGTGCTCACTGGAAGGACAGATCGTGAAGCTGAGGCTCCAATACTTTGGCCACCTCATGAGAAGAGAAGAATCCTTGGAAAAGACCTTGATGTTGGGAAAGATGGAGGGCACTAGGAGAAGGGGACGACAGAGGACGAGATGGTTGGACAGTGTCCTCGAAGCTACGAACATGAGTTTGACCAAACTGCGGGAGGCAGTGGAAGACAGGAGTGCCTGGCGTGCTATGGTCCATGGGGTCACGAAGAGTCGGACACGACTAAACAACTAAACAACAACATCTCCTTGACACATGGTGGGAGGAAGTTCTACAGGGTGGGTGCCACTACCGAGAAGGCCCCCTGCCTGGTTCCCTGCAGCTTTACTTCTCACAGTGACAGTGAGGGAAGCACCAGAAGACCTTGGGTGCTGGATCTCAGTATCCAGGCTGAACGATAGGGGTAGAGATGCTCGCCACCAGACATCGTTCAGTTTATTGAGGGAAGGTAGCTTCCTTAAAATGCTACCTGCATGACATGGCACTGGTATACGGATATGATCCAAGGATCGCTTTTCATGTAACTTTAAGAGGCAGTGGCTACACACACTCAAGTCACGCATGTCTGTTTCTAATGAAAGAGCTACACAGACATCAAGTCCCACTGGGTTCAAAAGAGCTTCCTTCCTGCTTAGCATGGTTAGGACCTTGCAGTCAATGCATATGTACTTGAAAGAAACTTCTATTACCTTCAAGGGACTTACTCCCAAGAAGTGTGCATAGGATTGCAGCATGTTCAGCAACTATGGAATGTTGATTGACAGAGTAAGTGGAATCCTGAATAGCAGAAGGCCACACTGGTTTGTTGCCGGTCCTGCTTATAACTATGCTATCTATGTAATCTTCTCTTGACAATGATGCACATAGGCAATTCTCAGCTCTGGACTTAATGGCCTTACAGGTCCCCACCCTCTTTAGATGACAATGTGTGTATTACAGGCAGGTGTGGGGGACTCCCTGGTCCTGAATGGGGTAACTGTGCCCCTGAAGGACCAGGTGCACAGCCTGGGAGTCATTTTGGACTCACAGCTGTCCATGGAGGCGCAGGTTAATTCTGTATCCAGGGCAGCTGTCTACCAGCTCCATCTGGTACGCAGGCTGAGACCCTACCTGCCCACAGACTGTCTTGCCAGAGTGGTGCATGCTCTGGTTATCTCCCGCTTGGACTACTGCAATGCGCTCTACGTGGGGCTACCTTTGAAGGTGACCCGGAAACTACAATTAATCCAGAATACAATTAATTCAAAATGCAGTAAGCCAGTGCTGTGCTGGGGAGACCCTGCTCATTCCACTGAGTGAGACCCAGGAATTCTGCCTCAAAACCCTGCCCTGATGTGGTGCCGCCGCTGTCCATTGGCGAGCTGGAGGAATGCATCAAACTAGGAACTGCGGAGATGTTAATCTAGCGACTACTCCCATGAGATTCAAATGGGCTGTAAGTTAGAAACGACTGTCAAGTCGAATTAGCATGTCATGTTGCACTGTTATGAGTAAGTCCCTGGGAGCAAGTGAGCCTCGTGGAATTCGGTGGAGCTTACTCCTGAGCAAGCCTGTAAAGGAACAGGCTGCACATTTTGCGCCATGATTAGGAAGGATGCTTCCCAGCAGACTTTCCGTAGGAAAGCAGCTCGCAGGAAATGCATGCGTAAACCTGGAGATGCTCTCTGCAATCCCACCAGCACACTGAGTGGGCAAAGCATGGCAAGTGGTTTTATTGGTTTTGCCTCGGGGGCTGTCTTTCTCATATTCAGAACAATCAATCTGGAACGAAGCATTAAAAACGCGCGCACACGTATCCAGCTTTCAAGTTTTTGACCACAGGCATCTTAAAATATGAATGGGATGACCCAGAATTCAGGAGGAGGAATCTATATTGAGGAATGAAAAGATTTGAGTCCAAGGGTCAAATGAATCTTAAAGACATTGCAAGGAGAGCAGTGAGAGGTTACTGGGAAGCAGAAAGCTGGCCCTACCTCAAATCTTGCCTCCCTACCATGGGCTCCGAAGGTGGCCTCTCTGTCTTTCCATCTGCAGCAGTAAAATGGGGAGAGAAATCATGACCTATCTTACAGGGGAAATACTGCTTAGAAATTCTAAAGCATGGTTTAAAAACACCCAAAGTTTTCTAGCTTCAGTTGTCTTATGAGAACTTACGGGTTATTTTGTTCCTTTGCAGCTGCAATCTTTTTGCCCAGTCACTCGGAGCTCAGGGATGGGTCCATGCTTTCTAGGCAATAGTAATACTTCTGGGATTGTGCTATGCTTGTCTGTTGAAGTATGGGAATCCTACTACAGTATGCCTTTTTTTGTCTTTGGGGTGCTGTCGCGCCTCATATGTCGGGAGAGAGAGAAAAGGAGAGACACACACACAGAGAGAGAATCATGTCACACTGGGGTCTCCCTGGTCTGGTGGGCATGAAGCAGTGGAAGCACTCAAGAATCGTTCATTCCTTCATTCCTTCATTCATTTATAGCACTTAAGGAGGTATACAGGAATTAAAAATAACAGTACATACCCAAAATACCAATTAGAAACGAAACCAGAATCATTGTCAAAACAAAACCATTTTTTACAGCCTGTCTCTAGTTAGGCAAGGATGGGACCAACCTAGTCTCCCTAGGGAGGGAATTCCACAGCTGGGGCACGGCTACAGAAAACGATCTGGTTCCTTGCCTCTCTCGGTGGTGGAATATACAGCAAGGCCTCTGGCGAAGGTGGTACATTTCAGGAAAGCTGGAACAGAAGAGGGCTTGTTTACAGGAGAGGAGCAGGTAGGGCCTGTACAACCTGGGAGGGTAGCCCATCTTGGAGAAGGAAAACTATTATCATAAACCAGGCATCCCCAAACTGTGGCCCTCCAGGTGTTTTGGCCTACAACTCCCATGATCCCTAGCTGACCAGTGGCCGGGGGAGATGGGAATTGTAGTCCAAAACATCTGGAGGGCCGAAGTTTGGGGATGCCTGTCATAAACCTCCGCTACCTTTTGGCTGTACTCATTTGTGAGAAAGGCTTTTGGGGTAAGCCCTGAGGAACAATCCATAACCTTCTGCCTTTTGGGACACCTCTGGGAAAAGGCTAAGGAATAAGCTCTATACAAATACGGGATGGAGTCCCTAAGGCGGTGGGATGGCGTGTTGTATGCCTCTTTCCGGCAACTCCTGCAGTGAAGGCGGTGCCAAATGTATTGCTCTGCTTTCCTTTGAACCACGTCAGCGAGGCCGAGAGGTGGGTATTGTCATCCGGGGCAGCCCTGGACCTCCATGCACACTGCCCAGGTTTGTGCCCCAGAGAGGTCACTTTGGTGCTGTCAATGCATCAAAAACAACAACGTGGGAAGCAGCAGGGGTTGTGATTCTGCAGCTTTTTAACTTCACCCCCCCCCCAGGCGCACTCCATTGTCTCTTGAGACAGGCAGGTGCCAAAGGTACTGGAGGAGATGGTCTTTTGGATATCCTCAATCTGCTTAGGTAAGAATCAACACCTTTAATCCACATAATTGGTGGTTTATCATTTCAAGGCATCATTCAGCCCCGCTAGCAGCACAGTAGCCAACTGTCATTGGGTAGCAGCCAAAGGGAAGCAGGGCCACTCCCAATGGCTCTTCCTGGAGACCAGCAACTTTGTCTCCCCCCCTTGAACTATTCCTGTGCCAGAAAGAACTGGAACTATGTAACTAAAGACTGCTGATTACAGAATTGTAGAGTTGGAAGGGACCCTGAGGGTCATCTATGTCCAACCCCCAGCAATGTAGGAATTGAGTTTATTCATTTTTCCTCCAGGCCTCCCAATCCCTTTTTCTTTTTGAGATTGCATGGACTGTCATTTTAGGCACTCTGTTGGTCCTTTTTTAAGCTAAGGAATTGAGTTAAAATGCTTCAGTTAAATAAATGTAAGTGTTCCCTCGCATGCCGTGTTGCAGTCATCGGACCTAACACTGCAATATTTGTTTTCTCTTCAAGCTTTCTCTCTCCCCCTGCCAACTTTTTTTGTCAGGAAAGTGTTCACCCACACCACTGACTTCCTAGCTGTTATTTCAATGATTAATATTGCAGGTATGTGACATGCACCCCCCCATTTCACATATTATCTCATTTGGCCTTGAAGCTGTTAAAATATGCACCTTACGTATGCACCTTGCGTGTCCCCAGGACACTGGCTAAGGATGTCATTGATGCACTCAAATGGCAGGTGGATTTTATCTGTTTATTTATTTGACATTTATATACCACTGGATTGTAAAAGGAAAAAGAAAAAGAAAAACCTAACAAAAAGATTAAAGCAATTACATGATCAATAAAAAACCGTTCTGTGCCATTGCAGTTTGGGATCAGGAAACACTGGCATTTCCAAGCAGGCTCTGTCCTCTGAACTTTGGGAAGTGGCTTTCCTTGCACTAGTGGGCCCACAAGGGCTCACAGAGAAAAAGGACACGTGTCGTGGCTCAGGATGACTCATTGGACTGAGCTTTGTGTTTTCACCAGAAATCGTTCTTACTGGAGTTACAGATTCATATCTTTTGCTTTGCCCCGCTGAGAGGAAGTTGAGCTCCATCCTGTGTAAACAGTAAATAGTAACTGGGGAAGGGGGCAAGGGGCTTAGAGCACATAACTCTGGAATGACTCAGTTGGTAGAGTGTGGGACTCTTAATCTCAGGGTTGTGGGTTCAAGGGGTTGGTCTAGATGACCCCTGTGGTCTTTTCCAACTCGAGAAGTCTATGATTCTATGCTTTGCATGCAGAAGGTCCCAGAGTCAGTCACTGGCATCTAGGTAAAAGGCAGTCAGGTTGGGCTGCCTGAGGCCCTTGAGTAAAATAGGCAGCGTAACATAGACCAGGGGTGGGGAAACAGTGGCCTTCCAGATGTTGTTGGACTGCAGCTCCCATCAGCCCCAACCAGCATGGGCTCCTAACAGTCAATGGTCAGGGATAATGGGAACTGGAATCCAAACATCTGGAGGCCCACAGAGACTCCACATAGTCGATTTAAACAAACTCCAGGCCAACTTAGATGTGGAGTCAGCTGCAAATTTCAGTTAGTGTGCACAGTGCATGGTTTTTATTTTGTGATGCAAGTAGCAGCCTCGCAGAAGCCTGAGCAATCTCAGGACCATGTGGGTTGGAGAGGGAGAATTTAATTCTTTCTCTCCTTGCCATGGCCCAACAAAAAGTGCCTTTTTGAAAGCTTCCATTAGCATTTCCAGGGAAGGCAGCGGAGACTTCTCCTGAAATGCAAATAGCAGCTGTGGAGAGGGGGACCACCCGGGATTCTCAGCAGCTGCTATTTACATACAATTAAAAACCATCCATGGAAATTGATAGCATTCATACAGTTAATGTCGCATGTACTGTGTGGCCCTCAGTAAGAGGGAGTTTTGGACGTGAAGAACATAGGAAGCTGCCTTATACCATTGGTCCAACTAGTTCAGTGTTGTCTCCATCAAAGGTCAACAGCTCTTCAGGGTTTCAGACAGGGATGTAAATTGGAGGTGTCAGGGACTGTGCCTGGGATCTTTTGCATGCAAACATGGGCTCTGCTGCAAATCTATGGTCCTTCTCCGAGGTAAAAGGTCTACCCTGTTCATCCAGATTGCCTTTTGGGAAAGGTGGCCCACAAGCTTAACATGAGTCAACAGTGTGATGCAGCCACAAAAAAACTAACACTATTCTAGGCTGCATCAACATACATAACAGATCAAGGGAAGTAATAGAATCATAGAATCATAGAATCATAGAATCATAGAGTTGGAAGAGACCACAAGGGCCATCCAGTCCAACCCCCTGCCAAGCAGGAAACACCATCAAAGCATTCCTGACCACTCTATTCTGCCTTGGTCAGACTATACCTGGAATACTGTGTCCAATTCTGGGCCCCACAATTTAGGAAGAATATTGACAAGCTGGAATGTGCACAGAGGAGGGCAATCAAGATGATCAAGGGTCTGGAAACCAAGCCTTATGAGGAGCGGTTGAAGGGGCTAGGTATGTTTAGCCTGGAAAAGGGGAGACTGGGAGGAGATATCATAGGTAGCTTCAAATATCTTAAGGGCTGTCACATAGAGGAGGGAGCATGCTTGTTTTCTCCTGTTCTGGAGGGTAGGACTTGAACCAATGGCTTCAGGGAAAGGAGATTCTGACTAAACTTTCTGACAGTAAGAGCTGTTCAACAGTGGGACGATCTCCAATGGGAGGTTGTGGACTCTTCTTCCTTGGGAGGTTTTAAAGCAGAGGTTGGATGACCATCTGTCATGGGTGCTTTAGCTGAGACTCCTACATTGTAGGGGTAAAATAAAAAAATTCCTTCAGTAGCACCTTAAAGACCAACTAAGTTTTTATTTTGGTATGAGCTTTCGTGTGCATGCACACTTCTTCAGATGAGGTTGATGGACTTCCATTTCATGCGGCTCAATGTGGTGCCTTCCATAGTTCTGGTTACAGGTAGGTAGCCGTGTTGGTCTGGAAATGCACACGAAAGCTCATACCAAAATAAAAACTTAGTTGGTCTTTAAGGTGCTACTGAAGGAATTTTTTATTTTACTTCGATCCAGACCAACACGGCTACCTACCTGTAACATTGTAGGGGGTTGGTCTAGATGACCCTTAGGTCCCTTCCAGCTCTACGGTTCTAAGATTCTATGAAGGTGTTCATCATTTCCTTTAATTTTCAAATCAATGTGTTCCCCCCCTCCAGTGCTGCTTTGATTGTAGGTTTGATGTACTGCACAAGTGAGTACTGTTTTCAGATTGAATTTGTTTTCCGTTCAAGAGGATGCATGTGTGGTTAAGAAACACACATACACCAAGAGTCTACAAAGGTGAGCTGTGTAAAAAAATCAAAGCTTTAGAGGGGTTGGGTTTTTTTAAAAAAGAGTGTATCAAGACTTTATTAGTTTGATTCATTTCTGCCTGTGCATGTGGTTTTGCTTTTGCTTGTTTCATGCACATGTTTTGTTGAGCTTGATCTGTCCCTGGTTCTCTGAGAATATCTGGTGTGGCACTTTCTGTTCCCTTGCTCTTGTGAAACTGGTGATCTAGCCAGGGATTGAGCCTGAGACCTTCTGCATGAACTGTTCATGGGAGACTAGGAATTAGTGCTTAGTTTCTAAAATGCAAGGAAATAATGTCCATAAACACTCATCTCTGTATTACTGGGGCTGCCAACTGATTACCGGTCTCCTGCCTTCTAAGCAATTAATTGATTTAGTTTATATATATTTGCATTTTACAAATATCTCAGTCTAGATGCCATGTTTATTTTTTGTTGCATAATTTAAATCAGGCCCATAAGCCCCAGATGGCCTCAAAAAGTAAAGCATGCTCTGAACATGCCACTCTACCAATTGAAATTGGGCCCCAACCAGTTAATCAACTGAAAGCTCAGTTGATTCACTCATTGCTTCATTATTACTGTACTTTGCATGTTCCAGGGATGGAATGCAGCCCTGGAGAAAAAGGCTCTGGAGTGAATCACTGGCGTGAATCTTGAGTGGACTCTGACTGGTGTGACTCATCCAAGCAGTCATGCAAATGCTCTTTTTCAAGTGTGGCTGGAGTGCCAAATAATTCAATTAGAGCAGCTATCTGCTTGGCAGTGACACTTGACCCCACGCTAAACTCTGTACATCTTGTCTATCAATGCTTTCTTTTGAATGCGGGCCAGGTTTATTGGCCTGAAATCTTTATAGGAAATCCTGCTCAGTAGCAAATCCTGATTAGGAAGCTGTTATCGTTTTCTTTGCATGAAGGGTGAGCTTGCGACAGGCTCAGCATCTGGCTGCCATAAAAAAAAAGGCGCCTGATGAGTCAGGCTGTAGCTACCAACTGTGAGCAACCAGCTTGCTTGAACACCACTGATAACTCAGTTCTTATCATTCTTTATTGAAGTTTCCCCCCCCCAACACAAATTAAACCAACCAATGCTCTGTTGCTGTATACAGAGAAAATAAGAATCCCCTGGCACCTTAAGGATTAACAGATTGATTGGGGCAAAAACTCTCCTGAACTACTTCATCGGGTGGATAAAGTTTTATCCTAGTTGGCAGCCAGATAGGCAGGCGCAGGAAGAGAGAGAGAGAGAATGGTAAACACGGGAGGCAAAAGGTAAATACAGTGGTACCTTGCTTCTCGAACATAATCCGTTCCAGAAGTCTGTTTGACTTCTGAAACGTTGGGAAACGAAGGCGCGGCTTCTGATTGGCACAGGCGCTCTGGAAACAATAATCGACAGCCGCATTGGACATTCGGCTTCCAAAAAACATTTGAAAACCAGAACACTTACTTCCGGGTTTTTGCCGTTTGGGAACTGAAATGTTCGAGTACCAAGGCGTTCAAGAACCAAGGTTCCACTATACATGTACAATGCATAGAAGAGAACCCTCACCAATACTCATTGCTCAGCCCCGCCCATTAACCACAGCAACCCTTATTTTTCTCTGTAGCAGCAGCAGCTAGTGTCTAAATCCGGGATTCAAACAGTTCTGTGACAATCTGGTTATTGGTTAAACTACTGAGGTTTCGGCTTCGTTAACGAAAGGTAGCTGCGGCACTTTTGCAAGCTCCACTCCAAAGGTATAGTTCATTCCATGATGGAATTAGCCAACGAAGGATGTCTAGACAAGGCAGTTAAAATGGCATGAGGTAATACCCGCCGGCCTCCCCACAATTTGGTGGAAGTTACACCACATGTAAGACAAGAGGTCAGAAAAAATTTCCGTGTGGGAAATATTGGCAAATATCCGACTGCCGTTTACTCAGGTATCGTGGAAACGTCCATTAGGTGGCCTGTAAAAAAAACACAAAAAAACCGCAACCTTCTCTGAATGTCATTTTGCATCTCCTTATTACAACAGAGATAGAGAGAGAAGGCGAAATAACTCGGTTGTAAAACACACGATTTAAGCAATGGGTGCCGTTGTGTCTAATTTGCACAATTTAGTTCTAGCTGCAGAATCTGGGTTTCTGAGCATTGAATCCAAGCTTTTGAAACATGGAGGGCCCAGCCACCTCCCCACAGCCGTAATTGCGTCAGCTGGAGCAAGGAGCCAGTTTAGATGGGGAGGAAGCAGTAGCTGGATTGGAGGGGAAGAGGGCACTCAAGGGGTTAAAGCAGTAGAGCCTGGCCTACTAAGGTCAATGGGGCACTGCTCCACCCACCATGGTCTGCCCTCAATGTGTCACCACCTACCTTCCTGCAACCAGTTGAGGGGATGGAAATGTAGAGCAGCTGTTTTCCTTCTTAGTTTCAGTGTTGGCCCTTTTGGAACTCGGGGAAGAAACTAAGATGAGTTGGTTCTGCCCGTCATTGGTTCTGGTTCCACCTACTGTTGACCTCCTTGTGTTACGCCCTACTAGTCCCAATGGGACCCAAGCACTACTGGGCCAAAGAGATGGGACAGAGAGACAGCTTTGCAATTCGTGCAACATCATGTGGAAGGAGCTGTGATAGAGGTTGTGAACAGGAATACAAAGAAAAGTTGGGAGGAGGGTTGTATATGGATGGCAGTTTAGAGAGGATCGTGTTGAGTTGGAGACAGGGACCACACAGAATTCCCACCTTTGGTGAAAGGATCTTGGACACCTTGGCTGGGGAAAACATTTGCCTCAGGCCTTCCTCAGAAATACAGCTGGGTGGTTTTTGACTATAGACTTCAACTTACAAAGGGGGTCTTCAGATGGTAATGGATATTGGCTTCACTTCAAAATGTGGCAAAACAGTCCTGCCACATTGTGGGAATGGGGGCTCCTGCTTATCCTGCTGAGGGGGACCTGGACTTCTGCCCCAAAGTCTTGCCCTCTCTATTGAAGGCAACAACCAACAGTGGTGGTGAGGAAGACGCAGAGCCACTGAAGAACGGGCCCTTGCCTGAGAGCACCCCGAAAAAACTGGAGCTGGGGTTGAAACCCACAGGTGTAGGCTCAGTGGAAGAGATCCTTCAACCTCATCTCAAAGGTATTTCATTCCAAACTCTTGGTCACGCTTCTCCCTCCATTTATTTATTGGTTGCGGTTGGAGCTTCCAGTAATCTTTCGCCAAAGGACAGACGACGAGGGCCAACACACCATTTTATCAACGGCTGCAGCCAGGCCAGTAACTCTGTGTGTGCTCCTTCCCTCTTTGAGTTTTCTCCAAGATTTGTCTGTCTGTGTCCTCGTTTTGCAACACCGGAAGCAGCCCACGCCAGCTCTTGCCCTCTGTCTGCCCTACAGTAGCCTCCAGACCAACTCTAACCCGGTTGGCGGCTCTTCTGAAGTATTTGGGTGTTATGTGGCAACACTTGTCCTCGTTTCCATTGCACCGAACTGCATGGTTTTAAGCTGGTGGCAAAGGTTGTGCGGAAAGGTCATACGCTGAGCAAGAAAAAAGAGCTTTCTTGAATGTGTGCCGAGACAAGACAGGACCTGAAGATTCCACCTCTTGCTACTGGCATCAGGAAGTGAGATATCGAAACATATAAAGGTCCCGGACCTCTCTATGTGGCCCCTCGAACCTTCCCCTGGCCACACCCTCACTAACCCTACTTTGAACCCAGAGTGTGTTTGCCTGGCTTGCAGGCGCCCTTAGACTCTAATAACATCTCTTCCTTGTAGGGGTTGTTGCATGTGTGTTTGTAGAAACTAGCCTACAGTACAAAGATAAAAAATTGATATAGTTGTCCAAGACCACTTTTGCATGGGGCTCCACCCACCATCATCACGTAGTGTTTCCAGCCCGGTGCTTGTGGCTCCTTCTATTGCTATTGTTGCCTTCCAGATTGGAAAGGAGACACCGCATACAGCAGAAAGGCATGTGATTTTCAGGATATATCCTCAGAATCTAATCAGTGAAGGTAGAAAAAAAGGTAGCTGTCAGGTGGCAGAGGGACGAGGGCAGGAATAAAAGAGTTTTATAGGCAGCCTGGTCCCGCCTTGCATACCAGCTGCTGGATACAGAAACCTAAGACTTGCTCCTACAAGCTGGTTGCGTGTTTTCAATATTTAATGTCAACCTGAAATGGCATTATAGGGCTCGGGGCTGCACCAGGGTGGTTTGTGATATACAGAGTCTTACTTACAGGTATGGCTAGAACAGTTTTCTCATAAACAACATGATAATTCAGAAGCCTAATACAGTATGAAGAAAAAACAAGGCTGGGTGCGATTAGCTCAGGGTGACGGAGCTGCCACTATGAGCCATTTCACAGCACTAAACCTGGCGTAGCCTGCCACTCACAAACTACTCGCACTCTATGGCATTTAAAAGGACAAATTTAAGGCAGCCACAGGAACTGAGATTTTGATAAAAGCAGCCTCGGTGTGGCGGGAGTATTTAACCCTTTCCTATGCCATTTCCCAATCTACCTTCCCCCACACCCAGTGCAAAGCTGCTACTCAGTCCACACCGGGGTGCTATTAGTCCCACCCAAATGTGGGGCTAATAGCAGTTGTGGCAGATTTAAGTGTGAAGGAAAAGGTTTAAAATCCTCTCCTCTTAGCACCGCTGCTACAATCAAAATCAAAACCCCCAGTGACTGCTTTAATAGTAACAACAACAACAACAACAACAACAACAACAACAACAACAACCAGAGCTCTGATGATAGATTTCCCATGCCATGTTTGATTTGGGCCCGAGTGTACACTCAACAGGTAGTGTACACACCTGTTAAATCCTGGCTCGCCGATGGGTGTACCTCTCCAACCCACATTTTCAAACGCCTGGTTTGTCACAGTCACACTTTGTATTTTTAGGGGAGGGGGACCTTAGAAATGTGCAAAGAGGCCCTCATGCAGGGTTCTTCGGGAGCATACTAATAGCGCAGAGACCTTGAATTCTTCCCCAGTTCCTTCCTGTGTACTTTAATTAATTCCAACAGGGACAGAAAATACTACAAATTAGGGGCAGTCTCTGAAGTACTGCGGTGTAAAGTACCACCCATCCAGCAAATCCTTAGGTGCGCAGGCGCACTAATGTCCATATGGAACTAGTGCACATAATCCCCTCTACACCTGAAAATCCGATGCATTAATTTGAAAGCGCTTTGGAGCATACACGTGTTCAGGCGAAGCTTTCTTTGCGACGATTTGTACCTCCGAATGCGTACCTTAAGATCTTTGTGATTGTTGTGGGAAAAGTGGAGAGATGTTTTTCTCCCTCTCATAATATGAGAACCAACGCCCATTCGGCAAAGTCGAATGTCGAAAGACTCAGGACAGATGAGAGAGTGCTTCTTCACACGCTGCACAAACTACGAGATTTGCTCCCACATCACCAGAACCCAGGAAACTGCATTATACAGAGTCAGACCATTGCTCCATCTAGCTTGGTACCACCTATTCTTGATTGGCAGCTGTCCTCCAGGGTTTCAGGCAGAACTCCTTCCCAGCCTACCTGGAGGCTGAACCCAGGACCTTCTGCACACAGAGCAGATAACTGTACCAACTGAGCTACAGCCCTTCTGCCACACCCTGATTAATTTGGGGACGTGACAATTTGATGTCTGTATCAACGATGCTAAAAAAAACACTGTATCCCTCCTGCCGTACAGGTATCGTAAAGCTGGCAGCAAGGGGCAGCTGAGGATATGAGAATGTTATGATGGGAGCAGTCAATGCAATGGACATATCAGGAAGCTTAAAAAAAAAACCATACCAGAATATTTACTCGCAGAAAAGGCTGATGCCATGTTACATTATCTAGGAGTACATTAGGAGCTGGGTTTGAGCAATGCATGGAAAGTCGTCTTTTATTGCTGAGACAGATGATAAATTAAGAGCTTTGCGCGAACTGCTTTAAAACCCAGCAACTTTAAAACTGCTTTTAAACCCCTGGCGGCAAATATTGTTCAAAATGACTTTTGTTATTCAGAGGGCAGCAAACAAAACGAAGCACTTTTCCCTCCAACCCCAACCCACATCCTTTGCTTCTCTGCTGGCTTTGATGCCAAAAAAGGTATTGCAGCAGGTGTGTGGTTTCTAAAGCAATCACCTCTCTCTGCTTTTTTTTCACATGGTGAGGGGCTTTCAGAAAGGGGAGGGTGGTGATTTAATTCTTAGCGTACTGTATATAAAAAGTCCGAATAGTCGACGGGAATCAGAGCTGCAGACCATAGGCTGAACTTAAATGATTTTTAAACAAATCTGATCTGCTTCTGCTTTGAAATGGATTTTACAGTCTACAGCCCAAATGTAGATAACAATTACCGGTAGCTTCATAATGTTTAATTTCCAGGGCTCGCCGGTTTTCAGCAGCAGAGCTTAAGACACAGGGCAGGTGAATTTATAACAGTGCATCTGAACACGTGCAGAGTGCCTTTCCATTGCCACAAATAACACCTGCATATTGGAGATGAAGCTTTCTAGAGACAGAAGCTTTCAGATAGTAATCGGAATTAAGATGCAACCTCTTGCCTTAGATGTTTTTAAGCGGATAATTTAAGTACGCACACATGAACGTGAAATGTGAGAATAACACTTCATGAACCCGGGACAGAGCCAAAACCTAAACCCTAGATCCTTGTTGTATCGGCAGCATACCCTAGATTCAGAAATCTTAACATGGACAATCAAATCTCACAACACTTCCGCTTGAAATTGTGCACATGATCCCTTCGCAGGCCAGCCTTTAGGAGCAAACAGAGGTCGCGAGGGTGCAGCTCTATGTTCATGGAAAGAGGTTGAGGGGCTTAGCAGCAGCAAATTCCGGCACGCATGGAGGGAAGAATGGAGAAGATGCAAAGGGGCTGTGCACAACTCTCAATTCTTAGTATCAGTGTTTTCTTACAACTGAAACAGACATGAATGAGAGCAATTCACAGGCGATGAATTGCAGAAATCAGCTAAATATGTGAGTTGCAAGTTTCATTCGTCAGTCGCTTGGGAGAGCAAATGTCGGGCACAACCCAGCACTTTCAGATTTCTCAGATTTTAACAGGAGACATTTCGGCACATGCTTGGGAAATTTATGTTGAATGAAATGTGAATTAAAAAGTGCTTCACTTTGGCAGGATGGCACACAAAGTAGGGCTTGGTTTTGATCCCAAGTTAGTTATTGCTGCCCCACTGGTGTGAAATTTGAAAAGGTGTGTCACACAGCCGTATTACTCATAGGGCACCATATAAGGTTTGTAATGACCAAGCACTGCTGAGAAAAATCGAATAGAACTTGCTGCTCAAGCCTGTCTCAGAAGGAGAGTTCACACATTACATTGAACAAGTGCACAATTTGTGCACAATTTGTGTTGAGCTGTACACTCACAGTAACCCACACGTAATGCTCAGTGTACAGACTGTGTACACAGTTGGAACTGTATAAATCAACAAGTGTACATTCTCACTGGCAGTGTTTGGTAGAATGTGTGAAGAATCCGAGAGATTTCAATGAGTCTTGTGTGCTAGTGCAAGCAATAGGATTACATCTCCTAAAAGCTGATCAAATGGGACCCTGTATTCCTGCCATACACGATCCCCACACAGCTCTAGAATGTATCCCCGCATGAGACTTCTGGTTGCATTACGCTGGTGTAAAATGTTGTACCCCAGAGAGTCCTGATTTCAAAGAGTGCTAGTAGGTGCAACTGACTTCTGGTTGGAGTTTGCCCATTTTGACTTCCATTTACAGGTGAAACTCGGAAAATTAGAATATCGTCGAAAAGTGCATTTATTTCAGTAATGCAACTTATTATTTTTTATTTTTCTTTTAATTTTGACAAATGCTTTCTTTTGGAAATTCCACAGTAATAAAACAAATAGTTAGGTAAAGGTAAAGGGACCCCTGACCATTAGGTCCAGTCGTGACCAACTCTGGGGCTGTGCGCTCATCTCGCATTATTGGCCGAGGGAGCCGGCGTATAGCTTCCAGGTCATGTGGCCAGCATGACAAAGCCGCTTCTGGCAAACCAGAGCAGCACATGGAAACGGCGTTTACCTTCCCGCTGTAGCGGTTCCTATTTATCTACTTGCATTTTGACGTGCTTTCAAACTGCTAGGTTGGCAGGAGCTGGGACCAAGCAACGGGAGCTCACCCCGTCACAGGGATTCGAACCGCCGACCTTCTGATCGGCAAGCCCTAGGCTCAGTGGTTTAACCACAGCGCCACCTGTGGTTTCTTTTGGAAATTCCACAGTAATAAAACAAATAGTTACAATAATACAAAATTAAACAAAAATAAATATCGCTATTACATTTCATTAATTACATTCCATTTATAATTGACCCGCCTAACGACAAATAATTACGACAAATAAAGGCTTGACATATCTTGCTTTGCATGCCATGCATCTGTCTCATATATTGGTTTCACCTTTTAAGTTGCATTACTGAAATCAATGCACTTTTCGACGATATTCTAATTTTCCGAGTTTCACCTGTATATTCACACCCAAGCGATTAAATATACAAAAAACCCATGGGACTGTATCACATATGAGAGGAGGCATCTGCATAGACCATAAGATCTTCATTGGAGGACATTATCCAGATTCTGCTGCCTAATGAGGTGGGGCGGGTGGTTACTCAGGAAAAGCCCGTCTTGGAAGAGGTATATCAGTTACTCTCCCCAGAGAAGTTCCCCTGGCCACCCATATTATAAGTTTTTCAGCACCAGATGAATACGTTTATCGTTTCCCAAGTTATTAAATATCCAAAGCTTTCCATTTTTCAAACTATTTTTTGCCTTCCCTTGCTCGTTTTGAACTGCTCCCTGCCCATTTCATGCTGCCGTGTGGTTCCAAGCTAGCTTTTATTTTGTGCCGTTGGTGCCTTCATGTGCTGACGGCTTCTAGGGGCCGTTGATTGAATTTGCACTTTGTCCATTTTAAATGGTGAGCACCTAGAAGATTTGGGCTGTACAGAAGTGTATCAAAACAGGGCTGAATCCATCCAGTCCTCGTTTGCTAAAATGATTTCTGCTCACACAAGGGAACTTTCTCCTCCTTCCCTCCAGCACCCCCGGAAGGAGGAGGACACCCCCCCTCCCGGAGCAGATCTGGTGTGGGTGTGTGCATGCAAGGGACACGTGGGCTGGTGGGAGGAAAGGGAGGGGACATTCTGTTGCAAGAGTGAAAGTTGTTCCGCTCACGCAGCGGCTCAGTTGGATTCCAGCCCAGCTCATCTGCATGCATGCTAGCGTGTGTCTGTCTGTGAGCGATGCATCGCCACATCGGAAATGTGCAAAATTCTCCCCAGCTGCTTCATTCAAGAGGCTACTACCACGGCTATCTAGAGAGGTGCATTTTGGGAGAGAGGTTTAGTGAAGTTCTCCCCGCGACTATTTTGAGCGAATCAGTGCAGCTTTTAGTGTTGTCAGCAGGAGGGTTGGGTTGGAAAGCTCTGCTTCATCTTGGTTCATGGAAAGGTCAGAGCACAGCCGCAGCTGAAGGAACACGGAGGAACACTTTTTAAGACCGAGGGGAACCACAAATCTCCATTATTATTATTATTATTATTATTATTATTATTATTATTATTATTATTATTACAATTATAGAAACGATAAATTCTAAAACTAACAAAACATAAAAGTTACAACTAAAATAAAGTCCACCAATTATACATATATGCATAAATCTGCAATACAGAAGTACCTTGGTTCTCAAACGCCTTGGTACTTGTACATTTTGGCTCCTGAAAGCCGAAAACCCAGAAGTGAGGTTTTCGAATGTTCTTTGGAAGCCGAACATCCAATGCGGCTTCCAAAGCTTCCGATTGAGTGCAGGAAGCTCCTGCAGCCAATCGGAAGCTGCGCCTTGGTTTCCAAACGGTTCTGGGAGTTGACTCCGGGAGCGGATTAAGTTTGACAACCAAGGTACTATCGTACTTGCTTAGGTTTATTCTAGCTTTTCTGAGTGGCTTCCAAGCGCTTCACCCAGGAGGACCCGGCCTCCGCCATTTCTGCTGACTTTATCTGAACAGTCACATTGGAAGGAAACCCCGTCCCCAATTAACTCCCCCTTTTCTTTACACAACTCTTGTACGTCTCTTTGCACCTATAAACTGCCCCCCCCATTTGTTGATTCTCACCCTTTTTTCTGTTACCATCCAATTTCTTCTTCGAGCCTACCTTCTTTACAAAAGACGTGAAAAACTGAGATGGGAACTAGGGAAAGAAAAGTGGGCGGAATCAGAGAACATTTTTTTTTGGGGGGGGGGTCTTGTGCCCAGTGCTATTTTTTTCTAGAAAAATAGGTGTTCTCTTATAGTGGCAATGGCGCCCACCTGAGAGGTGCTGGAACTGGGTTCCGGTGAATTCTGACTGAAAAAAAAAGCCCATAGTACCTTAATCGAAGGAAAAAGTCAAGATAGCATTACTTTCCCCTCTGTTAACAGAGCTGAAAATGACAAAAAATAGCATTGGAATGGCGTTGTGTGTCTGCAAACCTTTTTGAAGTTAAAAAGCAGTCCTTGTACAGTTGTATCTTGGTTTCTGAACAGGTTTGTTCTCAAACCTTTTGGCTCCCGAACGCCGCAAACCTGGAACTGACTGTTCTGGTTTGTGAACTATTTTTGGAAGCATTAGAAGCCACGCTTTGGTTTCCGAATGTTTTGGAAGTCAAAAAGACTTCTGGAATGGATTCCGTTTTACTTCCAAGGTACGACTATACTCATAAAGCTTGGGAGCCCCTGACCCTATATGGAGGTCCTGGGATCTCTAACAAAGTTTAGCACTTTCATCAAACTGTGATTACCTGAATTCCTGGGAGGAGGCAAGGGAGCCAGGAAAAGTTGGTAAAAAAAAAGTTATAAAATTAGAGAGCTGATTCTCCCGAAGATCTATACTTTAAGCATGAGGATTCTCCATGTTCTGCCTATACCCAATGGCAGCACTTCCTACTTAGAAATAAGATCACCTATGCTAGACAATCTCATCTTTATAGTAAATGGGACTTTGTCCCCCAAAGTGCATCTCTCACCTGGCTCAATTTGCCTTCTGAATAATAGGACTGTAAAGGAAAATAGCACCTCGACCGACTCCACCTTATGAGGGAAAACAAAGCCCGTATCCCTGTCTCCCACCTAAAAAACTCCCCAAACCTATTGGAGATTGAAAAGGGCAGTCAAGTTAAGAGTTCCAGCAATTAACAAGTTGAAATTTGATGTGTGTGTGTTAAATGGGTTTATTATTCAGATACAAATACATCCTCTTAAAAGATTACAAGACTAACACTTTTTTTAAAAAAGTAAGCTCAAATGGTTGTAGAAGACTAAGCACTGAGCCTAAAATAAACTTGTAAAAATCATGCTGCTAAGCTGACAGGAAATGTAAAAATAAAGACCTGGTGAAAAGGAAGGGCTTGGGAGTTGACAAAAACAACAATACAGTATTATTTTGCTCTTCTATAGATCCTGCCCAGCACACTCAGGCTCAGACACCCTTCTGTGGCTGCCCCTCAAAACACATTTGGAAGGAGCAGGATTGTGCTAGCAAAGTAGACTGCCAAGCAGCTGACCTAACTGCAGATATTGTGAAGGCAATACGCTACGTGGAACATAACTGTGGAAAGGAACGGGCGCTCTCTGGTTTCTGAAGATGCAATCAGGGATTTTGTAATGCAATCTTAAAAGCTGAGGATGGAAACCTCCACAGTACAATACCACCGTACAGCAAAACTGATAGGCTGCTTGGTGTTAAAGTACTCCAATAAATAAAATGAGAGAAGAAGAGCCATGGATCTTCTCTGGAACTCCTTGAAAGGAAGGTGGGATAGAAATCAAACAAGTAAATAAGCAAAATAAACACTTTATTAAGAAGTTCCATATCATAATAACCATAGGATTTTATATTATTTTGTGACTACTGCAATGACAATTCAGATTATGTTTCTTTGATATACTTTACTAAGGCACTTCTTTCCGGAAAAAAATGTATCAAAGAACTGCACCTTAGATTTGCTTTAGCTTTTCAGAAACGCTGAATGACACAATTTCCTTAGGAAGGTAATGGCACACGGACACACACAAAATGTTGGTGTTCCATTATAGAGATGAAGGACCTTTTGCCCTCCAAATGTTGGTGGACTACAACTCCCATAATGCCTGAACAAAGGGCATGATGACTGTGGCTAATGGAAGCTGAAGTCCCATAGGATGTGGACAGCCACCCCTCCATTAGGGCAACTTGATGAAAATAGTGAAAGACCTGGAAAGATGATCTGTCTCAGTGTCCAAATCTTAGCGTTGGCCACTTATCTGAAGAAATGAGAAAGATGAAAAATATTCATCATAAGAGAACTTCAGTTTGGCTTGATGTATTCAACAGTTGTGTTAAATTCAATGGTGAATTACAGATCAGCCTTCGTTCATATCACTGTTTCATACAAACTCGACCAATGAGGTTTTATTTTTGTTGTTTTCCCCATTTGGTGTACTTGATTTAATTTGTTTGGCGCTGCCACTTCACATCTTGATCCAATTTCAGCATAGAAAAAGAAGCGCACGGCGGTCAACTTATTCTGCAGATAAAAGACACAAGGAAAAGTTCCATCGGTATCATGAAAGCATCATTATCAAACCTACTGTATTACAGTTTCATTTTCAGTGATATGCTTAATCCGGTGAATGCCGTCTGATTCGGTGGCATTTGATATGAACTCTAAAATATAAAATTCCCTCTTAATCTGTAACGTCCCAAATGTATCAAGCCCTTACTGTGTGAAAAAGTTCATCTATACATGGAAACAGAAAACAGTAAATAAATACTGAATTATGTTAAATGATGACAGTCTCCAAAGGCGGAGAAAGACGTCTTCTGAGAGGGAGATCTGAACCAGCAAGCCTGTTCCTGGATGCTGAACAAAAGTTAACAGCTGGTGCTCCTGTGAAGATGGAGCTGTAATGCTGGAGGGGCCAAAAATAGGCCATACTGGGGCAGGGCAGGAGAGGAACATCAAAGGCCTCCCTTTCCTCCATCATGCCTCTGGAATGAGGGAGAAGTTATACAAATCGTTTGTTTCCCTTCAATTGGAATCTATCAGAGGGAAACTTGTAAACACATATAGGCTTGTGGTGCTAACCTACTTCCCTCAATGACAGTGGAAAGAGCCGTTTGCAAAAATAAATAAGTGTGTGTGCGCGCACACACAATTTGGGTTTTTTTTGCAATCTTGGCTTCCTGTCAAATCAGCTTCTTGTGGCCTGAATATGTACATACTTGGGCCCTATCAATCTTGCTTCATGCATCTTCTGTTTTAAAACCTTTTATCACCTCACTCCTGTCCTCTCAATCTCCTCTGGCTTCTCCACATCCTTCCTACAATGTGGTAACATGTAACTGAAAGGAATGCTTTGGCTGGGGCCGAACAAGCACTGACCAGAGTGATGCTCTGCCTTAAATTCAAGGCTTTTGCTAACTCATTCCAAAGCGGTGTTTATTAAATGTTTTTAGTGATCACACAAGGTTAAAGAGACAAATGGAACCATCTTGATAAGCAATAATCTTATCTTTCGGTCCCAGTCATTTCGGCGTCAATGCCTCCTCTCCCACCCCTCCAATGCAAGCGGCATGCTTATATTTTTAATGACACTGGGTGGAATCCAACAGAGATCTTTGTGGAAGGGTTTTGGATCCAGCAAATGCTTACAGAAGAGCATGGGGAGGGGGTGGTTTTTTTTTGTGCCAATTTGCTCTTCCTACTACAAGCCTGCATACAACCTTTTACCCTGTTCTGGATGTTTCCTCAACTCCATGGAGCAAAAATCACCTCCATCCCTCCATTATCCCCTTCTGTCATCCCATGGAACCAGCTGGATTCCACTCATAGACAAGATGAAGTTGTGGCAGATGGGGCACGATTGAAAGAAGAGCTTACCAGTATGGAAGACTATCGCTTCTGAATATTCTTGTTAAACTTTCAAAATCTTCATTTTTGAAGTGTAATTCTTCAAGCAAAGTAGCCAGGAACTGCGAATATCCTTGGCTGTGCTGGGAACTTGCAAAGATGGGAATATTTTGCGACAACCTGAAACACAATGTTGAATGTTTAAAAATATACATATTTACAGTTCCGGATAGGGTGAGAGAGAGGGGGGGGAGAAAACAGTCCCTTTCATATAAAACCAGAGCAGTGCACAGAAATGCCATTTACCTTCCCACTGGAGCGGTGCCTATTTATCTATTTATCTATGGGAGCTCACCCCGTTGCGGGGATTTGAACCGCTGACCTTCTGATCGGCAAGCCCAAGAGGCTCAGTGGTTTTTTGATATGATATTTGACACCAAGGTCCCAATACAAAAGAGTCATGCAACCTTATGCGCTTAGGAAGTCATGGGCAATAATTGTGCACAGTGGACCCAGATAACACATAAGGATATGCATCTTTGCATCTGTCTTCACCGCAGAAGACATAGGGCTGATACTTGTGCCTGAACTGATTCTTCCAGGAAGGGAGCCTGATGAATGGCAAATATTTGTGGCAAGTTTGAGGTCTTATTGACCGGCAAGGGTCTAGATAGTATCTGTTGAAGAGTTCTTAGAACTCAAATGTGAAATTGCTGAAGTTCCATCAAAAATATACAACTTGTCACTAAAATCGGCCTCTGTATCACAGGATTTGAAAGTGGTAACTGTAACAAAGAAGGGATTGGGTGGTGGTCAGAAATTATAGGCCAAGTTTGTTTAATACCTAATCCAGGTAAATTGGTGGGAAGCATGAGTAAAGATAAGATGATCAAGCATAGAGGAGAACAAGTGCCTCTGAAGACTTCCCAGCATGGCTTCTGCAAAGAAATCATGTCTCAGTAATGTTATTCTTAGGAGTTCTTTGAGAGTTCTACAAGCATGTGGATAATACAATAGCAGCCCATTGGGCTGCAGTGCTCACCTGACCTCTGGCTGCACACATTACTGTGGCTTACCAAGAGGGGGATGAAGCAGGGAGAGCGCGATGTGCTGTAAACACCACAGCAGGGTCAATCCAGCGCTCCCAGCAGACCACTTGCACCATTCAGCCATTCCCCTACCCTTCCCTTCCCTGTCTACCTCCTGGTCAGCAGCTGCAACCTTGGTAATGCTGAGTGCCCTCACCACATCAACTCACTTCTGCTCCTATCCATATGCTTTTCCAGTTCTCAAAGAACTCCTAATAATTGAGATTCTCCCTTATAACAGAGGGTTGAAGGAGCTGGGTATGTTTAGTCTGAAAAAGAGGAGACTGTGGGGAGATATGATAACCATCTTCAAATACCTAAAGGACTCTCACATGGAAGTTGGAGCAAGCTTGTTTTCTCCTGCACCAGAAGGCAGGACCCAAACCAATGGCTTCATGTTACAAGAAAGGAGATTCCGACTCAATATCAGGATGAACTTTCTGATGATAAGAGCTGTTTGACAGTGGAATGGACACCCTTGGAAGGTGATGGACTCTCCTTCATGGGGGGTTTTAAAGCAGAGGTTGGATGGCCATCTGTCATGGATGCTTTAGTTGAGATTCCTGCATAACAGGGTTGAACTAGATGAAGCTCATGATCCCTTCCAACTCTTCAATTCTATGATTCTGTGATTCTATAAGCTGTGTATGTGTTTGTTTTTTTGATAAATATACTAAACTTGCTTTGTTATGTTTCATGATTTCTATAAAACGCCAGGAAACTTCCCCACAGAGGACTTTCAGATGCTTATTTAATTTAACTTCACTGCCCGCGGGCACATAAAATATGGATAAAATAACTCTCGGAAATGGCAGATCAATGGGGAGAGAGCGAGAGGCAATCAGAGCAGTGCATTTTCTTAGCTGTGCCTCCGTTCCTTGAAGCACCCCAAATCAGGCTTTGAAAGAGCCTTAGCAAGAAGCAACGGTCAGACCAACAGATAAGCAGCTCCAGATGAAGCTAAGAATGACGAGAAGAAAATCTTGTTACTATTTTAAAAGACCCACCACTGATTTCCTCCCTTAACAGCACTGTACGTGTGTGTGGCTTTTTTTTTTTTTTAAAGGTGTTGAACTCAGGAGGTGAAATGTCAGTCCGTATGAAGAAAAACCTGTCTGTCACATGTGAACCAAGAACGGTAAAGCTGCCAGCAGGTTAAGGGTTTTCATCATCACATATGCACCTCAATTCTAAAGTTAAAAAAATCCCAACACAACAGCAATTGGAATAACAGCAACCCGAATGATCAGAGGCATCTGCAATGCTTTGTCCCATGAAGCCACTTTCGCAGACCCTGAAGTTTCAGAGCAGCCCTCCAAAACTTTCCCCCCTCCCTGACCAGTAGCTTTTTGATTCAGGCACCTCCCTTTCAGCAGCAAGTTTTGCCCATGTTGGCAGAGACCACGACACCAAAGGGAAGTGGTTTTCAAACTGTGTTTCAGGGAACTTGGGGGGTTCTTCAGAAGCTTGTCAGGAATTTCTCAACTGGGAGATCAGCAATGGATAAGCTTACATGGAAGAACCAGGCTGGCGTGGAGCTTAAGAATGTTGGACTGAGTGGGTGGGACCCAAGTTGAAATCCACAAAGCTTACTGGGTGACCTTGGTCCACTCAAAAGCAGCCACACCTACCTCACAAGGTGGTTGTGAGGATAATATGGGGGTGGGAAGAAAACCATGTACAATGGCTTAAGCTCCTTGAATGAAAGGTAGGAAATCAGGGAACCTTTTTTCAGACTGAGGGCCACATTCCTTACTGGTTAACCTTCTGGGGGCCACGTGAAAGTGACAGGCAGGGCCAGAGGCAAAAGCAGATGGTGCAGTGGGTGTAAATGTTACCTTTGCCTGCTAGGCTACTTTCTAGACACACTAGTGCACCTCTCTCTATCTGTCATGGACTGGCTGGATGCAGAGGAGTGGTGGGAGGCACCAGCTGGGGAACCCCCCAGGGGACCCCCAAGGGGAGAAGACTCAGAGCCAGGGGATTGCTGGCGGGACGACGATGAGTGGTCAGAAGTAGAAGAGGGAGCAGACTGGGAGGAGGATGGGGTGTCGGAAGCTGAAGAGGCAACAGGGTTTAGTGAGCAGGAAGAGGCTGTGGCAGAGAGCAGTCCAGAATCAGTGGCAGAGGCGGAGAAAAGGGGGGCCAAGAGGTAGCAATGAATCAGGCTGGTGAGGAAGCCAGCCTCCTGCTGCGATAAGCTCTCCTTCCCCTGGTCCCCCAGAACCTGAAGAGGTATGAAGAGGGCAAAGACAGGCAAGACAGAAGAGCCTCAGATTGCTTGGGAAGGAACCAGCGGGGGGAGGAGCCTTAGGGAGCTGTGGGAAGCCTTTAGTCCTCGCAACTGCCTCATGGGGCAAGTCGTACTGGGAAGAGTTGCTGTGCTCCCTAGACCTGGCCTCCTGAGCTGCCTGGTTTCTTTGAATAAAGAGTTCCCTAAAGCTGTGTGAGTTATTGCTGATCTGCTCTGGACACCTGCCCTGACACTGTTCTCCATCCAGGCAAGTAAGAAGCCATGTAAAAATTCAAGGACACATTCCGGCAAAAAAATTGGGGTGTGAAGTTGAGTCAGTGAGGAATGTGGCCTGGCCAGAACGGTTGTGGCCGAGGAGGCGGGGTGGACCAGGGAAAGTCCTGAGAACTATACAGAGAGGCCAGCTTTGGCCCCTGGACCTGAGGCGGCCCCCTCTACTGAATCCCCACTGTAATGTGCAGTCACAGAGGATTCATGGGAACGTCCTAGGGCACACTTTCCGTTCACGTGAGGCCAAGGGGCAGCTCATAATCAAGAACTGAGTGGGCATCCTAAATGGCTCTCTAGAATCCTCACAACATGCCAATGCTACAGTTTTTCCCCTGGCGCTGCCATAGGGCAGTGGGGCAGAAACCTAACTGAGCTAGCATTTTGCAACCTTGGCTTTAAGAAATGTCTCTCCCTGTCCCTTTGCAATCATCTAACTCCCCCACCCCACCCCACTCCACAATTACTTCCAAGTAGTAAGGCAATAATTCAAGGTTTGCCTATAGGCGGCCACCTATGCAGAGAAACCAAGTGCTGGGTTTGCACTAAAGAACAAAGAATGTACCATGCATCAGATCACAGACGAGAAAGCAGTGCAGCCTTGATACCCTTCCATCCAGCATATGGCAAACAGGCCTTGGCAAAGCTAAGAAAAAGCTAGAGTGTCAAGAGTACATCCGAACGACAGACCCCTATTAAGCTGCCTACTCCACAGATGCTACACAAGAAAAAGCTGAGTGAAATCTCATGTTAAGACAAGCAGCAGCACCGGGCTACTATTAAGCAAGCTATTAAGCGACAGCTGGTTAACATGAACAGCATTTGCAATTCTCCCTCTTCCCTAACAAAACGAAGAAATGATAAATCCCTAGCTTTTTATAAAATACTTTCCCTGTAAGCAGAATCTGCCAGTGCGGTAATAATATGCACTCAAGTACTCTAGTATTAGAATATTTTAATTCTCTCCCCCCCCCCTTTTAAAAAAACCCTGAAAGTAAATCTTGTAGACCTTTTGCAGCGAAGGCTATTTTCACTAACACTGATGTACCGGACTACATCCGTGCAGAACACATTGCTCAGTCCAACCCACAGATTATATTGCAATACTGGATTTGTCCTGATTTAGTAAATGCAACTAATATGGGTACAGTGAAGTGTGCCCCGTTGATCAGCAAAGGACGTCCCAGGTAAATGTGTATAGGACTGTAGCCTTCCCCAAGACAGGACTAGAGTGACAGTAGCATAGGATAAAAATCACAACACATTGCCCCTTGTCCACTCTCGCAGTGCTGCCAGAAGCCAAGCCACAGTTCAACTTAATGTTACACTAAGTGAGAGTTCAGTAGGACCTACTCCTAGGTAAGATAGCTCAGATGGTTAGAGCATGGCGCTGGTAATGCCAAGGTTGCAGGTTTGATCCTCATATGGGACAGCTGCATATTCCTGCATTGCAGGCGGTTGGACTAGATGTCTGTAGGGTCCCTTACAACTCTACAATTCTATTATTCAAAGTACGAGAAAGATCCAGAATGCGGCAGCTAGACTTGTGAGTGCGAGTGGCCGCCGGGTCCATATAACACCGGCCATAAAGGATTTTCATTGGCTCCCAGGATGTTTCTGAGCACAATTCAAAGTGCTGGTGTTGACCTTGAAAGCCCTAAACAGTCTCGGCCCAGTATACCTGAAGGAACATCTCCACCCCCATCACTCAGCCCAAACACTGAGGTCCAGCACCGAGGGCCTTCTGGTGGTTCCCTCACTGTGAGAAGTGAAGTTGCAGGGAACCAGGCAGAGGGCCTTCTGGGTAGTAGTGCCCTCCCTGTGGAACACCCTCCCATCAGATGTCAAGGAGATAAAGAACAACACAATTTTTAGAAGATATCTGAAGGCAGCTCTGTATTGGGAAGTTTTTGACGTTTGATGTTTGATGATGTTTTTATATTCTGCTGGGAGCCACCCAGAGTGGCTGGGGAAGCCTAGCCAGATGGGCGGGGTACTACTACTACTACTACTAATATCATCATCACTGCTGCCATGTAGCACAATCTTATATCAGTTTATTCAGGTGCAAGTCCAAGTAAGTTCAAGAAGATACAGGTGCAGGTATTAACTGCAAGCAGGAGTGTCTTGTCCAGCGGGGTGGAAATGCTAGGTGAACTTCCTGGCAAGTGGGTCACTGTTCCTCGGAGGTGGCAGGGAGGCCCTTGCAGTGCAAATGCGCCAGCCAAGTCTATCCTGCGCAACGTACTGACCTTCCCACCTGCCTCGCCAGCTCCCTCCCAGTAAACCACCTGCTGGGAAGCTAGTGTACAGCTTTGCCCCATCCAATGAGTTGTTGCAGACAGCTCTAGCAGCCCTACAATGCCAAGCTAGTTAGAAAATATCATGACTTTGTTTTTTCAAAGCTAAATATTTAATGGAATGTGATTATACAGAAAACATCTCCCCGAGCACAAGCCACGTATCAGTGCGCACTTACAATAAAATAATTCAGTGCAGCCCTTAACAGATACACAGACAAAAACAACAGCCCAACAGTCCATGTTCTGCTGCCTCGAGAGCTTCAATAAATCATTTGCCCAACAACAGTTAAGCAATATGATGGGGGAAGATTTCTTAAGAACTGCTTACTTAAAATGCACATTCTGCATCTGAAATCTGACATCGTGACATTCATTAGAAGCGTCCCAAGGAGCAGAGTGAAACATAATCCCCAAATGACCCATTGCGCCTTGACTTAATCATGTTAAAAGGTTGTCATGAAAAAGATCCTGTGTCTTGTTTAATGTTTAAAAGTTCTGCTTTTTCCATGGCACCCCTGAGCCATAGGTGGAGGAAAGGCTGGATGTTCAGATAAAAGTCATCTAGGCTGCTCCCAGCACCATTCCTGAGATCTTCCATGAGTGACAGTCTCAGAATGCCACTACTGTATTATATCAATGATATAGACCTGCTTGGAATAGTGTGTACTGCTTTGGGGGCAATAACCCCTGGAAAAAGGATATTTTACAGAACCAGGAAAATGGCAACTAAAATGACTGAGGGGTTGAAATGCTTTCACAATACGGAATGGCAGAAGTGCTTGGGCTTTTGGAGCCAAAATTGAGTGTGATTCTAACCAAGTCCACTCTAAAGTAAGTCTTACTGATTTCAAGGCGGTATACTCCCAAGTAAGTGGGATTAGAAGTGAAGCCTAAATCTGAAATCTGGTAGCTTTTATCCAAAGTAGCACCAAGACTCTTGTTCAGTTAACCAAAGATTTACCCTTGCGCAGCTGAACTTAGCAGAGTGATGGGAATAAGCAGAGATAGAGTCCAGAGAGAGAGAAGAAACTAAGAATACTTTTCAGAGGTAGAAGAGATCAGAAATGCATTTGTGGAGGAGGGGAAATAAAACAGAGAGGTTCTTCCTCCAAAATAATCTTTGAAAAGTGTGGTGGTGCGAGGCTCACCCACTCTTAACAAGGCTTTTGGCAGCATTCTCGGACTTCTACAGTGCAGGTAAGTTGATGCTCCAACCATCCGGATCTGTGTAGGGTTTTCTCCCGAAGATATCCCACAAGGCAGTGGAAGTTTGGGATCAGAGTTTTCTTTCTCCCAAATGGGCTCCCTTCCCATGTTGACAGGCCCCACCTGCCCCTCACTTCCCCCTACAGCACGTGCAGAAAACGCCTTCTTGACCATTGGACTTTTGGTCTCATCTGCTCAATCTGCCGGAGCCTGTCTTTGCATGTGGGGAAAGGTTTGAGACCCATTGGTTAAAGACATCACTTGTATGGAAGAGACATCATCCCCCCCCACCCCACATTTATAAAGTGCCCTCCATTTAGGGAATACCCAAGCAGTGTTCCGAAATAGAATATAAAACCTAATACAGATAAAAAGTCAGCATTAAAACTTGAAAATAACCTTTATTAAAAATCCCCAAAGTTTTTAAATTGGGAATTGTAAGTACTGATATCCCAAAAGAGCAGAAAATACTTTTTATGTATGCGACAACAGCCGCACGGATGCTACTAGCCCAGAGATGAAAAGAAGACAAAGTCCCTACCAGAGAAGAATGGCAAACCAAGCTGTTGGAAGATGCCGAAATGGCAAAACTGACCAGAAAGCTCAGGAACCGAGAAGACCAACATTTCAATAAAGAATGGGGGGGGGGGTTATAATTTATCTAGGAGACCATTGTAAGCAGATGAAAACATTAGCAGGATTCTAATAACACTTGCAATGTAGCAAATATCATGGACAATATGGAGAGGACCCATGGAGGGGGGGGGGGAGTCTGGAGATTCAGAGAAATCTCTAAATATGCATTTTGTATTGTTATAATTCTACACTTGTAAAATCAAATGATTTCAAAAACAAAAAACCAAACCAACTTGAAAGCCAGCAAGTGTTTAAAACCACAGAAACAAAATTGACTGATTCGAGAAAGCGTGGGAGAAAAGAAAGGTCTTCAACAAACGTCAAAAATAGCAGAATGCCGGACGTTGCTTCACTTTTGAGGCAAGAGAATTCCAGAGAACTGGTGCTAAAACACTTAAAAGACTCTCACCGCAGAGACATGTGGCAGCATTAGCAGGTCTTCATCCACACACACCTCTGAGTGTCCAGGGTGGGACATAAGGGGAGAAGCAGCTTCTCAGGTCCTGTCCAGATGCATATAGGGCTTTATAATCCAGTAGGAAAACCATGAATCTAGCTCGGTAGCAAATTGGCAACCAGCGTAGCACTTTCAACGAAGGTGTTGCATGTTGTTGATAGACTGCCCCGTAGGTTGCCCCAGTGAGAATTTGTCCCAGAGGCTGGCACTGGCAATCCGAATACACGGTGCACAACCAGCTAACACCAACTGTGTCAGCCGTAGAATTTTTATTGGAAACATTCTGCCTAATTCTGCTCTGCTTTCTCATTTCTCCGCACAAAGTTCAGCTACTTTTTCTTTGTCCTTTCACTTGCTGACCATGTGCAGGTCGAACGCATCGCAAAATGTTTTTTGTTTTGTGCAGCTTGAGCCTCATTCTGAGAAACTGTTCGGTTTTCAAAAAGCTCGCTCGGAACGGAATAGGAACCTGTTAGGTTAATAGATTTCTCTTTGGTCTCTATAGCTATGTATGGAAGCTTTGAACTCCTTACTTGTTGCACAGATCTTCTGATGATTTCAGCTTCTGGATTTCCCTTTTGTTTTTGCCTGATTCTGTGCAGAGCTATGCGTGCCCATTGAAATAAACGGGTTTGTGTAACTAACTTTGCACAGGAATGAATCCTCCTGTCTCCCTTTGGCTGATTAACATTATATGTCATGTTAAATGTGTGCGGTGAGTGTGCGTGTGTGTGTTTATTGGTTTGCTTTTGTTTCATTATGTATTTTGTGTTCTCATTTTGTACTTTTATGTTGTGAACGGCCCTGTGATCTTTGGATGAAGGGTGGTATGCAATAATAAAAGAAAAGAAGAAAAGAAAAATGTGTAAAGCGTGTCGAATGGACTTCCCTTAATGCTGGGTATCTGTTTGACTTAAATTGTTAATTAGCTCTGAATATTCTGATTTTGAGAATATTGTGGTGTGAGGATCCTAACCCATTTTTGGCTAACCTTCACAGCCCTGTGGATGATATTCTAAAGAAATCTGCAATCAGAAGTCCTATAACATTTATATCTTAGGTCTCAAAAAGGACTGAGGGTGTCTTCAGCCTATGATGAATACTGTACAATGAAGGCACCGGATGTGCCTCTGTGAGGAGGGAACTCCATAGCTTGGGGGCAAGGTAAAGCCATTTCCAAAACTCCAGAATGTGGTTATAGATTTATTTTATGCCCTTTATTCCCCCCTCCCTTTCCCAGCCTCTTATATACTTAGTGTACATGTGCCACACATTTTCACACACATTCCAGCACATTAACATCCATGACTTTTGCTAAACCAGCCCTGGTGTTCTGAGTGTTTCAGCATCAGAGCAAAGAAGGGGTTTCTTTTGCTGGATAGGCTACTATGAAATCGGGCTCTAATCTGTATTTTGGGGGTATTCATGATCTCTAGAACTTGCACAGTCCTTGGAAACCGCTAGTAAAGTAAATCATGAGATGTTAAAAATATTTCATCATGTAATTGGTTTATCTGGTTGATCAGTCACAGATAACTGCATGAATGACATTATTTATTTCAGCACAGTCTCTTGTGATTTACATTAATCTACACAATCTGGCGCCTTGAAAGCGATGAAAGGGCCTATTGTAATGTTATTCTGACCTCCTTGTCTACCATCATAGCCTTCTTTCCTGAATGAAGTTTTCTGATTCAAATACCCATAGCTCGTTAATTTCCCCTTTATCTAATTGTATTTGAAGCGATGTGCTATGCAGAATCCTACTGTGGCAGCTACTGACCACGGTAATCTGTGCATTCACTCAGAATGGATCCACATGATCATATTATGACCTGACTTAACCATTCGCTGCTCGGTGAGCCTGAGCGAAGGGCAGCTTTCTCTACCCCAGTGCAAGGTCAATGCAACCCAAGGTACGGACATTTTGCAAGCACTTTGTTCCCCTTTATGAAATTTTAAAGTTCTGTTCCTTTGTTCTCCCCTCCAGGAGATGTCCAGAAGGTGGCCACAGGAGAACAGACATTTTTGTGTGCTGGGCTCCCCGTTTGTGGAATGTCCTCCCCAAGGAGGCTCGCCTGGTGCCTTCATTACGTACCTTTAGGTGCCAGCCCAAAACACCGTTTAATTAGCCAAAGGCCTGGAAGAAGAGCTATCTGTGGCCTTTTGAACTGCTTGTGGTGGTTAATATATGAAATAGAAGAATGTACAATAGATGAAATGTGTGATGTAATAAGAGGAATATGTATTCGGTGAAAAGTGTGCTATTATGAAGTATAACAACAACAACAACAACAACAACAACAACAACAACAACAGTGTGGATCACTCCATGAGGAAACTGATCTTCAACAACAACAACAACAGTGTGGATCACTCCAACAACAACAGTGTGGATCACTCCATGGGGAAACTGATCTTCCGAGTGGACACGGTTTAAAATTGCGCTGTAAGAAAGAACAAAAGAATCTCTCTCTCTCTCGTTCTCTCACACACAATGCTCCAGTAAATCAGTTTCCCCATGGAATGATCCACACTGCTGGAGAACATGTGTGAATATTGCAACCACATTAATAGAACTACCATCCTGCCAGTTCAGAGCTCTTTACTACTTTGTTAGTGAGTACATCAAAGCGGTGAAAGCTTAACTCATTCACATGATTCTGTGTACGGATCAGGAGAAATGGGACTCAAACCTGCGGCGAATCTGCCCAATGCCATATCTCAGATTTGCAGCTGAGCTTTCACACATCAGAAGGGTGCCATCATGACTTGTATTAGAAAATTTCAAAAAGAGGACCATATAAAATACCAAATAAAATTATGATTAAAACTTACGAGTTTTTCTAATATGCGACCTCCTTGATCCAGAATCTCATATTTATACAAGGAAAAGAAGATGTAACAAAACTGTTAATTCCCAGGATTCTTCGGGGGAAGGCTGTGCAAAGTGTTTTAATACTGCTTTAAATGTATAGTGTAGAAGTAGCATCGGTAAAGATATTCCACTGATATAGTTTATTTAAATATGAACCAAGTCTAGATAATCAGTTACTTAAGATTAATTAATTCTGTTTGAGGAAGGAAATAACCTTTCCTAGATTCCACTTAATGCCTCCTACAGTCCGTGAAGTCAGATTAACAAAAAATATCATACAACATAAACTTCTGCCACTGTGGTTTCATTGAGGGGAAAAATCTCCCTCATTATCTGTTTAATTATTTTCTGACATAAGGCACTGGAAGGAAATACGTTATTTATTTTTTAAATAAAATATAATTTAAATAAAATTTAAATAAAATAAAATAAAATATTTTTAAATAAAAAAAATCACATTAAGATACTGGATAAGTCTGTTTTTTCAGTTATCTCAATTTTATTTTTGTACATTATATGAAGGCAAACAGTTACCAACAAAACTACATCTTGAAACTGGCTTGATGGAAATTAAAATCTAGCTAAACAGCAGGCTCAACTGGATTTGAGAATCATGTCATTTGACGGGTTTTCATTGATTTATGCTTTATTCTGTTCTCACCACGTTTATTGTATTATGTCATAAACGCACCCCCCCCCCCACCAAAATCCAATGCTTCTGTTGCGTTGCTTAAAATCTTCACATTTGGACCGACCGATTGCCAATTATTATACTGCCTCCTTCGGACATTTCTGTTATCGGGAGTTAAGTTTTAAAAGTCTTCCCTTGTAACTTGCATTTAAGTTTTAAATGCAAGCTCGACAAAACACACATTGTGGCGGGGAGAATCGTGTTAAAAGCAAAAAACCCGGGTGCCTCTAGAGTGAAGATTTTCCATTAGAATGCATGAATATTTGATGGCTGGTCTTGAATGGGAGCATCTAGCTTACCAACATCCACATGCAGCATGTTTAAGGGCTGACCCAGCGCAAGGTTTTCACGCCATTTGAAATTCCCGATCAAGCCAATTTTATCGGAACAAAAGTAATCCAAGGCTGCAATCCTAAACCCTCAATGTTGATAGCTGGTGTGCTTGAGGGTACTCAGTAGGCTCCTCTCTGCTAGCTTGTTAAGCTACAAGCAGGTAGCTCTTCGCTGGTAGCCAGCAAAAATAGGGTGTTTGGGGGGGCAGGGTATTTGTGGACTTAGATCCAAGGGATCTAAATCCACAGGCCTCCTAGCTGTGTTGCACACATTGCAAATATATATATATATATAAAACCCCACCCTTTCAGGTGCAATGTTCGCTCTGTTTCTCTCTGGCCCCATTTAAGATTGCTCTGTAAAACTTTTATTTTTAATAGTAAATACTTACACTAGATGTTTTAATACTGGTCTATGAATAGCAATGGGGGGGGGGAGCCTGTGCAGATTTTCACCCCAAAACCCACATTTTACCAACAGGGCAGGCTTGCATTTACTTAGATGAATGATAAGAACAGATTGGCCTACATTTCGATTTTCATATTTGACATCTGCTTTAACAGATACTGAATCCTCTTAAAGAACAAAGGCTACTTGGAGTCCAGTTTTAAGTGCCACCCAAAGCTCCTTTACTTACAGCGAAGGTGAATTTTGCAGATCGAGTGCTGCCTATGTTTTATTTAAAATTTCATTCGGGCATGCTGATGGGTTCACAGCCCTGGGTTGACACAAGTTCTTTTATTCTTTGATGGGAAACGAAACTAAATGATTCATTCATATATGTGTGCTTTATGTGTGTGTGTGTTTTGTACACTTACAGGCAATACACTTAAATCAATGCTGCAAAAAAAACACACCACCACCATCAACGCACAAGACGTTTTCAACCCATCATCGTGCAAGTACTAAAGTTCA
This sequence comes from Zootoca vivipara, assembly GCF_963506605.1. Taxonomy (NCBI): domain Eukaryota; kingdom Metazoa; phylum Chordata; class Lepidosauria; order Squamata; family Lacertidae; genus Zootoca; species Zootoca vivipara. The sequence continues at coordinate 23,551,806 of NC_083282.1, forward strand.
ATCAAATGTTAACTTAGCTGACTGCTCCCACTGCTGGCAGGCTCACCTCATGCAGCCCAGCCGAGCCCTGATTTAATCACAATAATGGTTGGCTATTTTCAGAAAAGCATGAAAGCAAAAGGGCAAGGGGAGGGGGAGAGAGATGGTTTCACTTTTCACTTCTGATATGCAAGCCTGGTATTGATATTGCTCACAGCTGAAGGGACGAAAAACTGTTCCCTTGCATTTAACAGGGCAACTGCGTCTCTCTAACTCGATAGAGCTGTTTATATGGTTTGGTCCTTTCTAGTTTGATTCTTGTAGGCTTTCCACAGGCAGAATCTATGCCTGCATTGCAGGGGGTTGGACTAGATGACCCACAGGGTGCCTTCCAACTCTACAATTCTATGATTTAGCTTCCCATTGTGAGAACATGATGTTGGAGTACGTGGGTCTTTAGCCTAATCCAACAGGTCTCTTCTTACGTTAAGGCCAGCTTTCTCTCACTTGCCAACGGCTTCTCGCGTGTAGAGATCCCCCTCATTAATCCAGACAGGAAGGAAGTAGCACTTAGAATCATAGAATCATAGAATCATAGAATCATAGAATCATAGAGTTGGAAGAGACCACAAGGGCCATCCAGTCCAACCCCCTGCCAAGCAGGAAACACCATCAAAGCATTCCTGACAGATGGCTGTCATGCCTCTGCTTAAAGACCTCCAAAGAAGGAGACTCCACCACACTCCTTGGCAGCAAATTCCACTGCCGAACAGCTCTTACTGTCAGGAAGTTCTTCCTAATGTTTAGGTGGAATTTTCTTTCTTGTAGTTTGAATCCATTGCTCCGTGTCCGCTTCTCTGGAGCAGCAGAAAACAACCTTTCTCCCTCCTTTATATGACATCCTTTTATATATTTGAACATGGTTATCATATCACCCCTTAACCTTCTCTTCTCCAGGCTAAACATACCCAGCTCCCTAAGCCGTTCCTCATAAGGCATCGTTTCCAGGCCTTTGACCATTTTGGTTGCCCTCTTCTGGACACGTTCCAGCTTATCAGTATCCTTCTTGAACTGTGGTGCCCAGAACTGGACACAATACTCCAGGTGAGGTCTGACCAGAGCAGAATACAGTGGTACTATTACTTCCCTTGATCTAGATGCTATACTCCTATTGATGCATCTAGATCAGTAGGACGCCGATGCAGCAACAGGGTTATTTATATATGCCACTACAGCGGCCCGTGTTTTGTTAGAACTCTCCTCCCATCCAGAGGGGAGGGTTTGTGGGCGGAGCCCGTTCCCTGCGTCTGCAGGGGGGCATGTTCGGCCCCCTGCAGTAGTCCCTCCTCACTGCCGCGTCATACTCCTCAGCTGGCCAATAGGGCTTGCTGGGGGGCGGAGTCTGGCTCCGTTTAAACCAGGCACCCCCAAACTGCGGCCCTCCAGATGTTTTGGCCCACAACTCCCATGATCCCTAGCTAAGAGGACCAGTGGTCGGGGAAGATGGGAATTGTAGTCCAAAACATCTGGAGGGCCAAAGTTTGGGGGTGCCTGGTTTAAACGGCTGCTGCGGCGGGGATCTTTCTCTTTGCTTCCTGCCCGTTTACTGACTAAATGGGGGGAAATTGTGTACACTTGGAAACGTTGGCAGCATGAAGATAAATTCAACAGTGTAAATAAGTTTTGATGGAGTGATAATTGGGGGGGGGGAGGAAAACTGGATAGTTTAGTTTATATAAAATATGCAGGGATTTATGCTATGCAAAATGAACCATGGAAAGTGAAGAAGGGAAGTCACTGATATTTTAAGGTTGCTTAAATGAATTTTCTGAATTGTAAAACAGAAAATTTAATAAAAATTATATATACCATAAAAAAGACTGGACTTTAGCTGCTATAAAACAGAGCAGCTAAAGTTTTGCCCAGAGCCAGTGTTTGAAATCTGCAAATGAGCTCCACTGGCTGTCGCTCCATTTCCAGGCTCAATTTAAAGTGCTAGTCATTACCTATAAACACACCTCTACAGTTCAGGACTCAGGATCGTAGGAAGATACCTTCTACTGCAGTGTTTCTCAACCTTTTTTGGGCCACGGCACACTTTTCTATGAAAAAAAATCCCGCGGCACACCAACTCTGTGCCGCCCTATATTTAGTTTAGTTTGGAGGGGAGACGTACCGGTAAAGCATGCCGCTGAAGAACTGCTGCGCGGTAGCCAGGCGGACCCACCAGGCGCAGAGCCTGCGGAGCGAGCGGGGACAGACCCCAGGCGGGCAGACACGGGCGCGCAGCTGCCGCCGCCTCCCTCCCAGCCGCCCCAGGCAGCCGCCGCCGCTCTGGCCCGGCGAAGGGAAGCCCTGCGCAGCCTTCCCCGCCTGCCTCCTCCTCCCCAGGAGGGCGATTTGCATTGTCACGTGCCTGGCGGCCGCCAATAAACAGCGCTGACCCGCCAGAAAGGAAGCCGGTCGGGTCACGACGCGGGCACTCGCCTCGCGTCATGACCCGGCCGGCTTCCTTTCCGGCGGGTCAGCGACGTGACAGTGCAAATCGCCCTTCTCGTCGCGGCACACCAGCCAGTGTTTCGCGGCACAGTAGTGTGCCGCGGAACACCGGTTGAGAAACGCTGTTCTACTGAGTCAGATCGTTGGCCACCTCATTCCTGACTGTCTACGCTGACCATAGCTGCCAAGTTCTCCCTTTTTTTAAAGGGAAATTCCCTTATGCTGAATAGGCTTCCTCGCGAGAAAAGGGAAAACTTGGCAGCTATGACGCTGACTGAAAGCAGCTCTGCAGTATTTTAGACAGCAAGTCTTTTCCAGACTCACCTGGAGATGCCAGGGATCGAACCTGCAGCCTTCTGCAGACAAAGAAACGGAATTAAAGGTCTATCTCCTCCCACACTGTCCAAGCTACACCTGGCCATTTCTCCTGCAAGGGAAAGGCAACCCTTTTGTGTCTGTCAGCTGCTAGCTATCACAGATAACAAATGCAAAGAGCTTACTTCAAAGATGTCGTATCAATGGAGCAATATAATAAAATCCTTTCATCAATAGACAGCCAGGGGGGTGGGGGTGGTATATTTATACAGAAGAACTTCCTTATAGTGTTAAGGGTATGGAGAATCAGCACAGCGAGGTAACAATCTGCACAAGGCACATAAAGAACTAGGGGTGGAGGAGAAATTTGGATCGGTCTGTATTTTAACGCAATTTGCCCTTCCCAAAACAACACATGAACCAAACTGCAGCTATCTTTTGCAACGCACACTTCTCCAGCTTGTGTGATCCAACCAAACAATGTCCATATTAGCAAAAACAAGCACACAAAATTCATTATATTAGGAGAAATTGTTTGCTAACCTGCTCACAAGCTAGGAATTGCCAACATGAGAAGTTATGAGTGTTTATTAGAAATACGATTATATTACTCACGTTTTGAAGAGAAGGCAATCTTTCTATTAAGTGAATGTGGTGGCAGGTATAAATCATTACCTGTGCAGGTAACAACTGAAACTGAACGGCGTCAAATGTGGGGCAGAGGACAGTGTCTCAGATCGGACAGTCCCAAATTCAAAACCTTGTTCAGCCACTGAAGCTCACTGGTGACCTTAAGCAGCCTTCCCCAACCTGGTGCCCCCCCCCCAGAAGTTTTGGGACATCACTCCCATCAGTCCCACCCAGTTTTGCCACTGGTCAATGATGGTGGGAGTTTCACATTGCCACCTGCAAGACGCCAAAGCCAGGGAAATCTAAGTTATTCATTGTGGCAGAAGCAATATGTTATGGGATGTGTTGGAGCCAGGAAACCACCTTGGGTACTCAAAGGCGGGATATATATTTAAATAAGAAAAGAAAGTTCAACCTAGGCTACTTTGCAGGGCTTTTGTGAAGACACAAAAGGGAGGGATGGGAACAGAGAAAAACCTGTTTCTTGGGTCTTAGGAACCATGGTGCAAAATTAATTTTGAACAAGTTTCCAAAATATATAGCAGATATGAAAGACAGCAGATTTTTTTTTAAAAAAACACAGACTCATAAATCTCTAGAATGCATAAAAAATAAAAATGCAATGTAGTCTTCACGGTTTCATCACAAAGAAGCCATGCACCACTTTATAGTACAGTACTTTATAAAATGCTTATGGAAAAACTTAGGGAAATACGGATTCAGATGCAAAGGGAGCAGCAGATGGAAGAATGCCAGAATAATCCACTTAGGTAAACATATCATCAATACAAGACTCTATGAATTTACTCACCTGCACCAAGTTACTATGGAAACTACAACCATAAAACTGATCATACCTTCGTTTTAAACTTTCTAAAACAATAATCTGCTTATCTTCATTTCAAGCCAACAAGCAAAGCCAAACACCTGGAATGAGGCAGCTGAATAAAGAGATGACTTTGGGGGCTGCGGGAAGGGGGGAACCTTGCAGCCTCCTTGCGCAAGCATTTAAGAACATCCAAAGTGAAAATACTTTGCAAAAGTTAAGTACGTGTATGGTTCGCCGCTTAATACTTCACTCCGATTACTTGCCCTGCACTCCTGTCATATTGAGCAGCATACGAAACACAACTTCCAGCACTTTCAGCGGGGCTTGCACTGAACAATGTAAACTCGGAATATTTGTATACTGTCTTTTTTATGATTAGCTGATTTGCAGGCCTTCATTGGGAGGCTCTCAAAATCGGGTGCAAATATCCTTATAAATAGATACCTGCATCAATCCAAAATTGGAAAGGGCCATGGAGGTCATTCATTCCAGTGTCAGAGACAGGACCAAGTCTCTGACTGGGAAGGACACTTGCACAGAATTAAATGGGGGAAGAAATCCTGAAGGAAATGAAGAATCTTCTCCATACACACTTAAGACAAAGACCAGGGATAATTTAGAGGTTTGCATTTGTTTGTTTGATTGATTGATTTGTCTACCACTTAATAATTAACTTTCTCTGAGTGACTAACAATAACACTGAAAACCATAAAGATTTAGAGAAATGAAGCGAACAACTGCAACGGCCCTCCCCTTTGCACACCGAATACCAAGCCATGGTTTGCTTTTAATCATCGTTTGTTCTACAAACCACAAATTCTCTGGCAGACAAGAAAACAAGCTGCGGCTTGTTCCTCTAAAGTTTGTTTTGTTTTTCATCTGCTCTGTCTTGTGGCGTTGTAACCTGGGAAGTGTCTTGGATGGGGTAGCCAAACAAGCCCATGGCTTAAGCAAGACATAATGCCAATCAACAGTTCAGAGCAAGCCATGATTTACGGGCCAACAACAAGCCATGGTTTCACACGGTGGCTGCTTGGTAGAAATAAACCATGCTCAGTCTGCTTGGTTTGCATATTCAAATGAACCATGGTTTAGTGTTGTGTGAACCAGGCCAGAGCAAATTAGAATAAATAATACCACTAGCAGGAAAACATTAATACAGCCAAGCTAAATGCACTTTTAAAAGATCTTAATGTTAAAGTACCCAAGAAAATAAAAGTGTATTCACATTTTTCTGTTTGTGGAATGGAACAAGATTTAGATCCATGGTTCCCAACATGGGGCGTGTGCCCCACAAGGGGGCAATTTGATTTTTAAGGGGGGGGCAATTAAAGAATGAGTTATTAACAGTGAATGGCTTTTAAGGCTTCCTCCATGTGACTGGGAGTTCACTTTTTGAATAATAAGAATTATATGTCACGGGGGCGGGGCATCTGGATTTTAGAGATGCTTAGGTGGGGCATGGCCAAAAAAGATTGGGAACCACAAGAGGATTTTTGCAATTTCCCCTTTCCTTTGCGTCACTAAGGGCCACATCCCACCCTTTTTTGGAGGGTCTCTTGATCCTCTGCAGCAGTTTTTCAAGGGGCACAAGTGGTTGTAGGAGAAATCAGCAAACATTACTCCCCCCCCTTCCTCCAAGGGAGTGTCCCATGGCCAGATTCAACACGTGGTCAGCCTAGATTTCAGCCAATTGATTTGGGAAGATTTTTGAATGATTGCCATTGGTATAGGTACAATTGGTATAAACACACACCCCTTCCAACTTTGCATATCAGTGCAAAATTATTGGGACTAACATTGTTGTCGTATTCTTAGGAAGGTAGGCAATAAAAATGCTTTGAACCAAAAGGATCCAGCCAGCCAGCATGTTTTCATTTTAACAGATGGAGAGTGCTTCAAGGTTGCAAATGTTTGTATTGAATATATTAAAGTTAGGTATTAATAGGAAGCGGATGCGTTTTCAAGAGCTGCTTCCAATCACAGATACACAGGCATTTATCCTGAGATAATGCCTCAAACAGGTTTGTCCAATGGGTGAACCCAAAGTCATTTCGGTGCCAAGCTTTTATGCCTAAATCCTGTTGGTGACAGTCCAGTGGAAGTGCAATAACTTCAGGTTGTCTTTTCTTCAGAACTATTCTGATTACAGCATAGCGTATCTTTGCATAAGGTGGAGAATGGACTTTTGGAATTACACGGAGCAGCGTTTCTTGATTTGCTTTGGGCCATGCAGCATGCCCATCTTGGAACAGGAAAACAACATAAGAGGCAGGGGAGAAAATTGCCTTTCAACGAAACTGAGTTGCTTGCGCACACTCACCTTCCTTCTGCGCTTTCCAGGCGTGGTCCGTGCTTTAAAGCTCTGTTTGTTGCACTTCAGTTTTAAAGAGCGGGTTTTCGTGGGGAAGCTCAGGGTGGGGTGGGGGGGACACAGAGCTTCAAAGCACTGGAAAGAGCAGGGCAAAAAAAGTGTGGATAAGCCCTCAACCATGAAACTACAGAAGAGAAAGGGTTGGATCCAGTGCGTAAGGCCACCAGCACAAGGGATCTTGCAGTAGCAGAGATCTCTAAGTCCCACTGATTTCAGCGGTCCTACTAGAAGTACTTGCTGATATTTTATGAATACTGTGAACCACCCTGAGAAGGGGAGAAGAAGAAGAAGAAGAAGAAGAAATCCTCTGAACTATATGTTTAAAGCAGCATTATGCCACTTTTAGCAGCTATGGCTTCCCTCAAAGATTCTTGGAAGCTGTACTTTGTTAAGGGTGCAGGGAGACCCCCTATCCTCCTCCCAGAGTGGTTTGACAATCATTCCCTCTTCTCAAGGAACTGGGAATTCAAGATTTTGGTTCTCCTTTCCCACCAGTGTGAGGAGATCACAAAGGTCCTCTTGTTAGCTCTTCGCCTGTTTTGCACAGGAGACAAATATACCTAGCTCTGCAACGCTAACATCCAGGCTGGGTGTAACCAGCAAAGAGAAGCAAGGTGACTTGCATACGAATTTGATCAGATAGTGGCAGTGAGACGTCCTGTCGGTAACATCTGGCTGATGGTTCAGTGGTGGAATTCTCGCCTGCCACATGGGAGACGCGGGGTTGAGTCCTGGCCAATGCAACAGCGTGATGCATTCGAAAGGGCTCGCCTGCTTTGCATGCAAAAAATGCCAGGTTCAATCCGTGGCAGGTAGGACTAGGAAGGAATCCTACCTAAAACCCCGGAAAGTCCCTGCCAGTAAGTGTCGATAACATTGAGCAAGATGGTCTGGCTATGCTCTGCCTCCATGGCAATATGGTTCTGAGTACCAGTTGCTGGAAACTGCAAGAGGGGAGAGTGCTCTCGTGCTCAGGTCCATGCATGTGGTTAGCCACTGTGAGAAGAGGATGCTGGACTAACTGCGGTGTTGGCCTGATCCTGCAGGCACTCCATATGTTCCAAATCTGATGACCCGCACACTGGTCATTTATAAAAGGAAAAGCATCAGCTCAAGGCTAAGCCATGCAACCAACATCAGGTGTAGCTCAGTTTTATGGAGTCATCTCCAGTCCTTTGCCTATTTAAAAGGTTAATTCTGTGTCCAGGGCAGCTGTCTAGCAGCTCCATCTGGTATGCAGGCTGAGACCCTACCTGCCCATGGACTCTCTCACCAGAGTGGTGCATGCTCTAGTTATCTCCAGCTTGGACTACTGCAATGCACTCTACATGGGGCTACCTTTGAAGGTGACCCGGAAACTGCAACTAATCCAGAATGTGGCAGCTAGACTGGTGACTGGGGGTGGCCACCCAGAACGTATAACACCAGTCCTGAAAGACCTACATTGGCTCCCAGTACGTTTCCAAGCACAATTCAAAGTGTTGGTACGGACCTTTAAAGCCCTAAACAGCCTCGGCCCTGTATACCTGAAGGAGCATCTCCACCCCCCATTGTTCAGCCCGGGCACTGAGGTCCAGCTCCAAGGGCCTTCTGGCAGTTCCCTCTCTACAATAAGTGAAGCTATTGGGAACCAGGCAGAAGGCCTTCTCGGTAGTGGCGCCAGCCCTGTGGAATGCTCTCCCATCAGATGTCAATGAAATAAACAACTACCTGACTTTTAGAAGACATCTGAAGGCAGCCCCGTTTAGGAAAGTTTTTAATGTTTGATGTTTTATTGCTGCATTATTATTATTATTATTATTATTATTATTATTATTATTATTGGGAGCTGCCCAGAGTGGCTGGGGAAACCCAGCCAGATGGACAGGGTATAAATAAATAATAAATTTATTATTATTATTATTATTATTATTATTATTATTATTATTATTATGTAAGCATTCTGAATAAACTTGCTTGCAACAGCTTGATCACGTTGACTACTGTAAGGGTTCAGAGGACTTTCAGGCAACGATTGCGTTTTACGTTGCACTATGTACAAAGCCCTCGTATGCAGATCTTTCTGTCTCTGTGTCGCTACGTCTCGGTAAAGCAAACCTCTGGAGCCTCTCTCTCCGCATGACACATTCTCCTAAAGTGTGCATTTTAAAGCGATGGCTTTTCCATAGCCATCGTGGCCGTTTTGAGTCCGTTTGACTTTCGGAGTCCCAACGCTTTGCCACGCTACTCCCAGAACATTTGGAAAGTCTCTAAAGCTTTTAAGGGATGGGGAAGGAAGGGGGTGGGAAACTGTTGCATGGGCTTTGTAGATGCAACTGACCACAGTTCACTGGAATCAGCCCGATCAGATAAATAAAATGAAAGCGGACATTTCTGGAGATTATCTTGAAAGCTTTCCATTAGACTGTACCAGGGGTATTCGCTAACAACAGCCAAGCGTCCTGGCTGAGGTATAGAGCAACCCTTTGCCAATCCTAGCATGCATCTTCTAGATATCTTATTTGTATCTGTTTACCTAATTCAGTTGATATCCAGTAAAGATATTGGGAGTGGGGTGGGGGGGAGTAGTAGGAGTTGTATTTGCCAGAAGTATTATTTTATTACAATACGAAGACATCAATATTTTGACAGAAAGTGCAGCAGTGAAATATTCAGATTGGAACAAAGAACATGCATTAGGGAGAATAGTTGATCCTTAGGAATGAAAGCCCAACAAGGCATTCAGACATTGATAAGAAACACATTGGAAAACAAAAATAAACTATTCCTAGCAGGACTTGATTTATAACACAGAACACAACTACTTTATAATATGATCATGGGACATGCAGGAAGTACAAAGCAATGCTGCTACATAGGAACATGAATCCCTCCCGAAACATAATTATAAACGAGCCCCTTGCATATGTACAGTATCTCAAGCACACATCCAAAATCAATGACTGTTTCTCTCTCTTGCAGAAACACACCAAGTCAAAAGCGGAGTGTGCGTGTTTCACACAAGGACTTGGAACAATGTATGGCCACCTCTGTTAGGAATGCAGCCTTTTGTGACTATGCATTACAAATCAAAGCAAAATAAAAAGGAATCCTTCCAGTAGCACCTTAGAGACCAACTGAGTTTGTCATTAGTATGAGCTTTCGTGTGCATGCACACTTCTTAAGTGTGCATGTACATGAAAGCTCATACCAATGACAAACTTAGCTGGTCTCTACTGGAAGGATTTTTTTAATTTTGTTTCGCCTATGGCAGACCAACATGGCTACCTAACTGCAACTAAATCAAAGCAAATGTTTCAGCTAATTTTTGAGGCTACATTGTTTCTGTTAAGAAGCCTGACCAACTCTGAACCTTAAGGTTCACTGAGATATATTCCATAAAAAGGATGAAGGTTGCATTCAAAATTCCAAACCGTGTGTTATGGGTTTGGCATCGGCTAATAATAATAATAATAATAATAATAATAATAATGTTATTGTTTATACTCTGCCCATCTGGCTGGGTTTCCCAAGCCACGCTGGGTGGCTTCCAGCAAAACATAAAAAATAATAAAATGCCAGACATTAAAAACTTCCTGATACAGAACTGTCTTCTGATGTTTTCTAAACTTGTGTAATTCTTTATCTCCCCAACATCTCGTGGGAGGTAATTCCACGGGGAGGTTCACCACTGCTGAGAAGGCCCTCTGCCTGGTTCCCTGTAACTTTACTTCTCGCAGTGAGGGAACTACCAGGAGACCCTCGGAAGTGGACCTCAGTGTCCGGGCTGAACGATGGGGGTGGAGACACTCCTTCAAGTGTATAGGGCCAAGGCTCTTTAGGGCTTTAAAGGTCAGTACCAACACTTTGAATGTGCTCGGAAATGTACTGGGAGCCAGTGAAGATCCTTTAAGACTTGGCAGCCACTCCCAGTCACCAGGTTAGCTGCTGCAATCTGGATTAATTGTAGTTTCCAAGTCACCTTCAAAGTTAGCCCCACGTAGAGCGCATTGCAGTAATCTAAGCGGGAGATAACCAGAGCATGCATGACTCTGGCAAGACAGTCTGCGAGCAGGTACGGTCTCAGCCTGCGTACCAGATGGAGCTGGTAGACAGCCGCCCCGGACACAGAATTGACCTGCACCTCCATGGACAGCAGTGAGTCCAAAATGACTCCCAGGCTGCACACCTGGTCCTTCAGGGGCACAGTTACCCTATTCAGGATCAGGGAGTCTCCCACACCTGCCCGCCCCCTATCCCCAAGAAAATTACTTCTGTCTTGTCAGGATTCAACCTCCATCTGTTAGCCGCCATCCATCTTCCAACCACCTCCAGACACTCACACAGGATATTCATTGCCTTCACTGGCTCTGATTTAAAGGAGAGGTAGAACTGGGTATCATCTGCATACTGATGAACACCCAGCCCAACCTCCCTGATGATCTCTCCCAGTGGCTTCACATAGATGTTAAAAACCATGGGGTGGAAGGACGGAATCCTGAGGCACCCCACAAATGAGAGTCCAGGGGTCTGAACACTCATCACCCAAATCCACTTTCTGGACAAAGCCCAGGAGGAAGGAGTGGAACCACTGTATAACATTGCCCTCAGCTCCTCTAGTCCAGGGGTAATCAACCTGCCCACTAATGCATCTTTCTTGATGGTAAAATTTCCTTACTGCCCACCAGTGCTTGATGGAAGGATTCAGCTTGTGCCATAGAAACCCCTACTGCCCACCTAGAATCCTGAAACGCCCACTAGGATGTCATGGTTGATGGTATCAAAGGCTGCTAAGAGATCCAGCAGGACCAGGAAACAGCTTTCACCTTTGTCCCTAGCCCACCAGAGATCATTGACCAGCGTGGCAAGGCAGTTTCAATCCCATGATGATGCCTGAATCCCAACTGGAAGGGATCCAAATGTTCTGCATCCTCCAGGCGTGCCTGGAGTTGCTCAGCAACCACCTGCACAATCACCTTGCCCCACAGAAGTTTGAGAAAACCCAAGTTTAAACTGGCCACCTATCTTGATCTGCTGTGAGACTGTAGCTTATACACGGCCACATAGACAACCTGTTGATGGTTTCATAATCTGTTAAGAGGCCAGTCTGGCGCTAACTTTTTATATCATCTTATACACAATTCATCAGCACTCAATGGCAGTTCATGACCAGATTTTTGGAGAGCTGTTTGAAAAGGTCTCCAAAAACTTGCAGTTTTGGTGCCCAGGATGGCAGTCTAGGTTTTAAAATTACATTTGCTATCTGCATCCTCTCGGTTAAGGAGTACAGGATGACATACATGGGGATAGTTTTGTTTTATACCCCCTAACAACCGTGTAAGGTAGGGTAGACTAAGAGCCAGTGACTGGCTCTATGTAACGTAATGAACATTGTGACTAAGCAGGTGCCGTATATTCTGGCATATAAGACGCCTGGGAGTATAAGATGACCCCCAACTTTTCCAGTTAAAATATAGAGTTTGGAATATACTCGCCATATAAGAAATATGACCCGGCGTATAAGATGACCCCTAACTTTTGAGAAGATTTTCCTGGGTTAAAAAGCAGTCTAATACGTATTTAAATCCAGGTCCCCCAAGCTGGAAGTCCAACAGACCACACTATTATTAGAGCATCTGCATCTTATAGATGATAGAAGTAGAATACACCTGTTTGGTGACACAGATAGATGGTCCTATTCCTAGGAAGTTTGGTATTGGAGGGTTTTTTGGGGGGAGGAGGGCGGTTGACAAACTTAAATCATTTAGGTCTGAAAACATTTACGGCTCATCGCAGAGACACACATATTTACTTGTGAACAAAACAGGCACCCTTTTATTAAATGTAAAGACACCACTTGAAAAATTCATAAGATCTGTTTCACACATTAGGAATTCAACCAGAAAAGTGTAGAGGGGGGAAAAAATGACAAAAGATTTGTTCTTACGGTTGATAAAAAATTTATACCAAGGCATTCAAGTAAAGTTACTTTCTGTGTTCTGATTTAATGAATCATTTGAGCAGTATCTGGCCGGGGTGACACTGATGTAAGGCTCACTGAAGCCTGCTCTAATGCCTACTGGTATAGCCTTCCCTGGGACAACAAAAGCAGAACAATGTGTCAGACTGAAGCAAGATCAAAGTAAGTGCAGTTCTGGGGATGCTGTGGGGCCGGCCTACAACACATCTGGATCTGTGAATGGCTGGCAAGCACATTGGCTGCCCTATAGACTCCAGTGACCCAGCAAGCCCGAAAGGAGAACCAGCAGTGCGGTAATAAACAGCCTTCGAAGTAAGATTTTCGCAGTCTTGTAATTCAAGCTGAAAGCCGTAGAAAGATTGCTCGATGGTTTCAACTCTTAACTAAAAGGTAGACCACGACATTTTTTATTTTTTAAAAAAAGCCACATGTGATTTCTTTTATATGTTTTTTTTTATAGACAGAACAACTAGTGCCAGTTTTTAAAACACAGTTCACAAAGTGCCTTTGGATGCTGTAAAACATTTCCTCCCGTCATTTAATTTTAACGGCAGGATCCGTGTGCTGATATTATGTTTTCCGCCCTACTGCTCTCCGCGAGGAGGCTGTGCAAGCGACTGCAGTAAATGCAAGAACCTCAAAACATAATAGTGCTAAGCACAGTCATCTCATAGCCGCTAGGACACCATGCCCAGTTTTCTGGGATCCAGTTGTATGTGCGGGGAGCTGAAGAGGGGCCCAAACGTTCTGCGATGCTAATGCTACACTTTGTTAGATTGCATCCCAGGTCTGTGCAATTCCTTGGATAACAAAGCGAGGGAACTAAATTTGAAACTTAGCTCATTAGGACCCTTAATTCATGCGGTCCCCAGGGCAAGTGTGTCAAAGAAGCTTTGGGGCAGGGGTCAGCAAACTTTTTCAGCTGTCCTTCAGACCTTGTGGGGGGCCAGACTATATTTTGAAAAAAAATATGAACAAATTCCTATCCCCCACAAATAAGCCAGAGATGCATTTTAAATAAAAGGACACATTCTACTCATGTAAAAACACCAGGCAGGCCTCACAAATAAGCCAGAGATGCATTTTAAATAAAAGGACACATTCTACTCATGTAAAAACATGCTGATTCCCGGACCGTAAGCGGGCCGGATTTAGAAGGTGATTGGGCCGCATCCAGCCCCCGGGCCTTAGTTTGGGCACCCCTGCTTTGGGGTATCAATGAAATATCTAAATCAGCAAGGCTGAACTAAAACAAAGAACAGCAGTTTTTCACCTAAGAAAGGGCCTAGCTGCGGAATCTGTTTCAAAAGCCAAGCTTTACTCTGGGAATATATAAAAGAAAAGGGGGCGGAATAAGAGCATGTGCAGAATGCATTGCCCTCCTCAGACTATCCCCACCTCCCGTCTATGGAGGGGAGGTAAAGCATTCTGGTGAGGTGGATATCAGAGGTCGTTTTAGAAATAACGTGTTGATTAAATGGAAGCGGAGAATGCTTACATAATCCAAATTAAAAGGCCTGCTTAAATCATGTAAGAGAATGCATAATTAAAGACACACACACACACACACACACACACAAAATGCTTGGGCAGAATTTGTTGACAATGTATATACCTGACACCAATTATAGCCAGGCAGCCTTGCAAATGGTACGTCAGCAGTTTTCATGTTTCACTGCTTTTGCTTGAGAAAAAGAGAGGACCTTAACATGCATTAGAAATATTTAAACCTGGGTCGGAGAATCTGTGATGCTCCAAACGAATGAATGAATGAATTCATTGTTATTATAATATGTGCTCCTTCATGGCTACCTTTAGACACTTATGGTTGCAAGGCACATGAAGCAACCACCTTTCCGGATTTAAAGCAGGCCTGATTTAAAGTCAGCACCTGGATGGTTGACCCAGCTAACTGGGAACCCATCACAAACCCCCCCGAGAGTGCTATCATGGAAGAAAGACAGAAGAAAAATGCACCCAAAAAATAAAAATAGACAGATATGGGTAGACGGCAAGGCAGCTTGCTAATGGCTGAAAGAACCAAAAACTATTCTCTCCATTTCCAAACCTAAGAAATTAACATTCTGCAGACTTTATGGGAAGGAAAGGCAATGCCCTATTTGACTCTCCAAGGTTACCCTCATGTCCTATCTATCTACTTTCTTGTCCCCACTGCAAGATGCTGGCAAGAGATAGCCAACAAAACCGGCCAGATTAAAGACTATGCCTCTCTTACTTAACCAGCTGACCACTCAGCAACACTGAAGCCCCTTAAGTGCTGTTGCTGCTAATAAACTTAACAAAAGATTGAGAAGAAATGAATTCAGTCGGAGTACTTACGCAGACAAAAGCACAATGGCAATCAGGGTCCATACGGGAGTTTTGTGAATAATATTTGTATTTGTTAACCTGGGGGGAAAAAGCACGAGTATTAACAGTTGTACTATTTCAGAAATTGTTAAGAGTGATGTAAAACCATAATAAGTCAACTTTTTATGTCACCTTTTTTTTTAAAGGGCTTGCTCACACTAGCCCACAAAATTATCTACAGCTAAAAGGTTCTATACATAATTCATCCAAACCAGGGTTATTTGATGAAAGAGGTATCATGTCAATGGCAATATAAGAAATGTAAAACTGCTTCCACTTTTCACATTCGATGGCAGCCTTTCAAGATGACAGGTGCCTTCTTTTTAATTGTTTACTATGCCCAGCACTAAATGCAAATTATGTCTTATGCTTAACTTATTACTAGTCATTTACTTACTCTACTTTATGTATCTTACAGTGGTTTTGTGAACCTCTCTGGGATTCTCTAAACTAAATACATTAGCCTGCCTTTCCTCCAAGGAACTTAAGGTAGATGCTTCTTCCCACAGACTATCCATTTTATCTTCATGACAACCCTATGAAGTAGATCAGTGTTTCCCAACCTTGGGTCTCCAGCTGTTTTTGGACTACAGGTCCCATCATCCATGACCACTGGTCTCGCTAGCTAGGGATGATGGGAGTTGTAGTCCAAAAACAGCTGGAGACCCAAGGCTGGGAAACACTGAAGAAGATAAAGCAGAGAGACAGAGGACTAAGGTCACCCAGCAAGCTACATGGCCCACAGAGATATGAACTGAGGTCTCCCCATGCATGTTCAGGCAAGAAAAGCAAATCATACATAAAATTAACATCTAGCACAGGGCATCACAATTCATACTTCCACAGCTGGAGTCTAGCTTGAGCAGAAAAGCTTTCTCAGCCCCAGAGCAACCTTCCAGGGGCCATATGCAGTAGTGCAGGGGGCCAGAGCCAAAACTGTGTAGAGCCACAAATGTAAATATTGCATTAGTACAGTAGACTAGTTTTGACGCACCCATCTCTACCCTCCCTTTGAATAAGCAAATGGCATTACCAGAGAAGTTCAAGGACATGTTCCATCCAGGCAATAAACACTGAAAGGATGACTGGGGAAGGATGTAACTTGGGAAGAATTTGCAGAATGGGGGAAATCTCAAGGGTTGGACAGAGAAGCTTTGGAGGACCACATCTAGCCCCTAGTCCTGAGGTTACCCACCCCTGGGTCTACTGACTCCTGCAGGACCAATATTACAGCACAATAAAAGTTTTTAAAGCGCCATAATTCCTCTCTTTAGAGTCATACCTATGTCTGGTTTTATTGATTTATTGAATTCAACCTTCGCTATCTTATGGGATATGTTTGGAAGAAGAAAAGGCTAAGCAGTAAATCCTACACAAATCTGGAGTGGAGTCCCTAAAACGGTTGGATGGCGCCTTGTATATCTCCTTCTGACAACTCCTGCAGCCAAGCTGGTGCCAAACATCTTGCTCTGCTTTCCTTTGGACCACATCAAAGATTGTCATCTGGGCAGTCCAGGCTCTCCATCGATATGGCCCAGGCTTGCGCCCCAGGAAAGTAACTAACGCTGCAGTTTGACATCACCCCCAGAGGCACACTCCATTGTCTCTAGAGACAGGTGGATGCCAACAATACTGTCCCTCCTCTCAAAGAAGCTCATGGTAGCACTCAGTGACAATGTTATGAGAACACAGAATCATAAAATCATAGAATTATATGAGTTGGAAGGGACCACGTGGGTCATCTAGTCCAACCCCCCACAATGCAGGAATTTACTACCTCTTCCTTCCTTTCCATCCCTCACCCCGCCACCCACATGGTTCTTTTCTACTCAGTTTGGAAAAGTACTCTGAAAATAAACTTCCAATATCATCTTGGAAAAGGCATACAAAATGATGGCACATATTATCTTTAGGAAAACATACAGAATTATCCTTAGTCCCTGAAGTTCAAACCCCACCCCCCTCGCTAAGGAGATTCTTGCATCCTGATCCTAATCAGATACGAAGCAGATCATCTAATGTTAATTAAAGCCGATGTGCAACTGACTAGAAAGTAAGTACCACTGAACTCCATAGCGATGTTTGAAATTAGCCAGGCGCCAGGCGCATTTTGCACCTGGCTTTTGACTACTTGTGACCAAGTGAAGATGCCTGGTTGCCAGGATGGCACCTGAAATCTCCACCATCTTCAGGTGCATGCCTAGGGATCATTGGACCTGAACTGTTTTCACATACTAATACTCCATCTTGTAGAATTCTATCAATACTATTTTATCTGAATTTCTGGAACCAAATTGCTATTTCTGTACAGCCTGAGCAGGAGCAGTCACCATTAAGAAAGAGAGGTTGGAATAGGCCAATATATACTGTATGTGGAATGTCCCTGGATCAAGTGACTTTTTTTTTAAGTTCTCAAAGCTCTTAACCTAGATCAAGGTTGCCAGCTGAACTTGCCAGATGTTTAATTGAGAATTAATCACAGTCAGTCCATCCTTTACCTCAAAATGGTAACTAGGCATCCTTTGCCCCAAAATGGCAACTAGACATTCCATTTTGGCACCTAGTTTATATATCTAAGTTTCTAACACTGCTCTGTAGGATTTGCTTCCAGGAAAACATCTTCAGAAGAGGGTTTGTTTTTTTAATTTTTAATTTTTTAAGGGCTTGTGGCAGTATGGAAAAAGCCCCCCTCTATGCATAGCGAGGCATACTTGCAAATAAGAGACGAAACAAAAGGCTGAAGGTCTGGACTCTATGCCGATGACAGTGCTAAACACTTACAAAGAAAGGCCTGACAGAATCACTTTGACAGGCAATTCATATGTAACCTTCCAGCTAATCGGCCCCGATGAGATACAATGGAAGAGACAGGTCCAAAAATCACTGGGGAGAACTCTGTCAAACAGCAGAGAATGCGGCTTTGTTTCGGTGCCCTACAAGGAGGCACTATTGATCACAGCTCAAGAAGGCATCATTCTCATACACAAACGGAGAGATGCAGTTATTTGTGTCAATTAACTCTCATTCAATGTCAGTATTGATTGGCAAGGTCTCAACACTAGTTGTTGCCATCAATATGCTCCTTACAGCGGAGACACCAGCAATCCGCTCGGCGGAACAAGGCAAGGCAGGTGCTGCATGGCTAGACGGGAGGAGGGACCGGGGCTCCTCAAGCCAGAAGCCGTCAGCTCCAACTCCTGTCACAGGACGTTTCTCACCTGCACAGCGGTAGCGAAGGAGCCGCTTCAAGAAGGATGCATGCAACCTACAGGTGTGAAGCCTTAAATAATGAAGAGCAGGGAAAGGGCAGTCGCTTTCGGAGACAAGCTGTGCGTCGACGCCAAGGCCTCAGAAGAGAAAGAAAGCTTTCAGGAAACAGTCAAGAGCATGTCCCATGTAGAAATGGTTCACTAGTTCTACCGGCTAACACTATTTGCCTCGGCGCGGCACAAGTCAACAGGGTGGAAAATAGAATTTCTCTTTTTTTAAAAGTTATTAGCCCACATCGCTTTGCTTTATGTCAGGCAAAATGCATGTGCCTTTCAAATGCAACGCCCCTGAAATGAAACACACCACAAACATTTGGTTGGAGGTGGCAAGTTTAACCAAGGCTGGAAGTAATGGTGGTTTCACTTATAACAATAATAATAATAATAATAATAATAATAATAATATTTGTACTCCGCCCATCTGACTGGGTTGCCCCAGCCACTTCGGGTGGTTTCCAGCATATATAATAGGAAAACATTAAACATGAAAAACATCCCTATACAGGGCTGCCTTCAGATGTCTTCTAAAGGTTGTATAGTTAACATCCAAATCATGTAAGGTAAAAGTGCATGTAATACGCCAAAGACCATTCATTCAGAGGTGAACATGGTTGGATTTCTGCCTTAGACCAAGTAGAGCACTAGCAAAACTAGCTGCCAGCTGGAAAGCTCTAAAGCAGAGTCAGGGAACCTACTGGCCTGCAGCTGTTCCTGGACTACTGTACAATTCTCTTTTGCCTCGGCCAGCAATAGTCAGGGATGATGGGGCTTTTAAGTCCTGCAGCATCTAAAGCAGAGCTTTCCAAACTTTTCAGGTTGGTGACACACTTTTTTGGACCTGCATCATTCCGCAACACAGTAATTCAGTTTTGCATCATTTCCAACCAATTTTACTAGCAAACTGGAGGTTAAACTAACCCTTTCCAGCCCTGGGAAGAGTGTGGGGAGCGTTCGTGTGACACACCTACACACTGCAGCCGACACACTAACATTTGGAAAGCTCTGATCTAAAGGGCTACAGGTTCCCCAGCCATGACCTAAAGCTCTACTCCTCTTCTTCCACTCGGCAAATTCCGAGTCCAAAAAAACAAGTCAAGAAATATTGAGCACCGTTTTTATTTTTATTATCTCGCTTGCAAACTTCTTCATTTGGCTTCTTTATTCCGTAAACGCCCCCCCCCCCCTTTCTACACTCTTCAACAAAATGACCCAGATGGCTCTGGAGATTATTTGACATCTCAGCTTTCGTAACAAAAGCATACAGGCACTGAGGGACTTTGCTTAGGAAGAACTATAACTGTTCCTAAAACGTCTCCAGAGAACTCTTTAGTGTACTTCCCAGCAGTGGTGATTGAATAAAATGGTGCACAGCCGAGGATGAACGGCACACGCTCCTTTAAAAACCAATGGAGCTGAAAATGGCTGTTGCTCAGTTCACCACACGCTCTTTTAACTGTCGTTGGGGGCGGGGGGGTTGTTGTTTGTTTTTGTAGCTAAATTCCCCTTCATAATGAACCATGTGTTTTTAGAGCAGGGCTTCTCTCAGACTCAAACACACAAAAGGAATACCTTTCTTACCACCATTATTCTTTTAATTCTTGCTTTGCTATCACCACACTCCCTTTTAGCCACGTACTAAACTGTAATTAATGAGGGTTTTCACCCAACAAGTGCCGACGGTTTTAATTTTAGTCACAATTAGTCTTCACGAAGGATTATTGCTGGGCATCATGAATGGTGAACCGGCGGCCCTCTAGTTGTTATTGGACTCAAACCCTCTTCAGCTCCTGCCAACACGGCAATGGTCAGGGGTGATGGGGGTTGTAGTTCAACAATACCTGACAGGCCACAGACTTGGGCTTCCTCCTGACACACAATTTTACCTATTGCCTTTAATTTCTGGAGCTAAATGGATGCAGCATTGCATTATGACAGTTTTCTGCAAATCCATTTCCAATCACGGTTGCAAAGGAGGTATCTATGGTTAGCAAAAAAACAAAAACAAACCACCAGTGCCGAAATAATGCATAATGCACAATGGTTTGCTTCCAGAATGCAAGAAGGCAGTTAGGAAAGCAGATAGCATTAAGATTGCATGAGGTCACTGAAGGTGGAATACAGTCATACCTCGGGTTAAGTACGCTTCAGGTTGAGTACTTTCAAGTTAAGTACTCCGCCGACCCGTCTGGAATGGATGAATCCACTTTCCATTACTTTCAATGGGAAAGTTCGGTTCAGATCAAGTACGCTTCAGGTTAAGTACGGACTTCTGGAACCAATTAAGTACTTAACCTGAGGTACCACTGTACATTGATTATTGCCTTCATTTTATGGATCAATGGTCTCATTAGACCAGGGTGTTTTTCATCGTCTGGAATGGATGAATCCACTTTCCATTACTTTCAATGGGAAAGTTCGCTTCAGGTTAAGTACGCTTCAGGTTAAGTAGGGACTTCCGGAACCAATTAAGTACTTAACCTGAGGTACCACTGTAATATGTTCTTAAAGTTGATCCTTCCTCTCTCTGCCTCCCTTCAAAGGAAAGGCAACCTTAATTTCCACGTCAACACAAACCACCATAATCCATCACAACCCATAGCTGATAAAAACCAAGTGTACAGGTCACCAAAAATACACTGAGCAGAAATACACTCACCTACTGCTCTTTTAAACTTTTAAAAATATTTTAAGACTTAGAATGTTCCATATTATGTCCATTTTGGTTTGCTTCTCCCAAAAATTCATGGCACACAGGGCTAACAATCGTGTGGTCCCTGGGATTCCTCTTCTAAGCTCTCCCAAGTGCTCCCTCCCTGCCACACGGCTGTGTAGGGCCTAAGCAGATCCATGACATCAGGGCAGCTAAGCCAATGGCATCAAGAGAGGTGGGGCAGGCAGAGGGGTCATAGGTTGAAGAGGAGACCATAAAAGTGAAAACATCAAAAGAAGATGCAACGCGAAATGCAGAACAGTTGGGGAAGATTCCAGATATACCCAAACACATGCTCTTTGCATTCTGACAACATGATGCCAGGCTACGGATTATATTGCTAACCAGTGAGCTCTAAACAAGCGATTAAATAATTTTATTGCTATCATTTATTTCTCACTCACCTACCATAACATGTTATAGGTGGCTTACTACTTAATTAAAAAAGGAACAGTTGCATCATTTTTCAAGAATGAAAAATGATGAGGTTGTGTTCTTCCTCTCCCCTGACTACTCTCTCTCTCTCTCTCTCTCTCTCTCACACACACACACACACACACACACACACACACACAAAAACCAGTCCCTTTCAAAGCAGCAACCTCAGCATAATTCACAGTGAAGTCTTTATTTTTGTGCTTAAAAAATCTCCGAAACGTAAACACCAGAAACTCTGCAATCAGAATATACAAACTGCAACTGCCTTCATGTGCAGCTTTAATCTAATGAATTCAGACAAGATTACTTTTAGGATCACAGTAATATTCTGATATATTTGCTTACTTTAGTTTGCAGAGGGTGGGGTTTTTTCATTGCATTGGTAAGGACACATTGTGAATATGAAGACCGATATTGAAGCAACAACAACAAAGCCAACACAGTTTCCTAAACCTTTGAAACCAAGGACTAGAAGCTTGATTTTAACATGCAAAACAAAAGTAAGAAAATTCTGAGTAAAGGTATCAGATTATGATGGGCAAGATGCCAGATTTTACACTCCAAATTCACATAATCACTATTATTTCAGATCTGTATGCTAGGTAAAATAAGCATGCTTTTGAATACATAGGAGCCGGATTTAGCCTTCAGCCACCCTGCTTTGGGAAACTTGGCCAGACACAATGACCCACAAGTAGCATTCCAACTTTAGGATTCTAATTCTTTACCCATGTTCTCACAATAAGGTATCATAGCTTGCCACTCACTGGTGCCAGTTAAGAATCATAGAATCATAATAGAGTTAGGGCCACAAGTGTCATCTGGCCCAACCCCATGCAATGAAGGAATCTTTTGCTCAATGTGGGCCTCGAACCCACAACCTGAAGATTAAGGATCTCATGTTCTACCGACCGAGCTATCTCAGCTCTGAGAGACTTTTCTGCTTACCTGAATGTCTTAACAAGATCTTTAAGTTCACTGTATACATCCCCAAGAGGAATCCGAAGAGGGCCCAAAACAGCAGGCAAACTGGAAAGAAAGCAAAACCAGGCCATTTATTAGCGAATGTACTCCCTTCAGAACACTGGTCATGAATGGTAAATTTAAAAAACTCTTTAGCTTTGCTGGACTTTAGCCGACGCTCGCAATTGAGTCTCACCCCTTAAGCGATTCCCCCCATTCAACAAATGGCTCCCTTCTGGGTGTCTGAACAGCAGGTGTGAAAGAGGTACTTACACTTTTTGCAGCTTTTCAAGGACAATCCGTGTCCGAATCTGCTGTTGAGCTTTAGAATCTACAAGCGGGAGGGCGGGGGGCCACTGATGATCACCCTACAGGGCACAACAAAAGTATTTTTTGGGGGGTGTGACATAAAATATATTTTTAAAACTGCACAGGAGGGCCATAGCTCAGTGGTAGATCATCTGCTTTGCATGCCAAAGGTCCCAGATTCAACCCCCAATTTCTCCAGGTAGGGCTGGCGAAAATCCCTGCCTGAAACCCCAGAGAGCCTCTACCAGTCAATGCAGACAATGCAAAGCTAGAAAGACCAACGTTTATTTTATTTATTTGAATATATTTATTGATTTTTTTTACAACAGCACAACATAGAGAAAAACAAAGCACAAAACATAATAGAACAGAACAATAAGCGTAATAAAACAGAACAAGAAACATAATAGATACAAAACATAACAAAATATCAACATTACAACAAAAACAACAATATTTTCCATCAATCTTATATCCCGTATCTTTGTCGACTTCCTCCATTCCCTCCCAACTACGTTTCTATATATCACTTCCTTAGTAATGAAAGACTAACGTTTAACATACGAAGCTGCCTTATACTGATTCACAGCAGGGTTTCCCAAACTTGGGTCTCCGGCTGTTTTCGGACTACAATTCCCATCATCCCTGACCACTGGTCTCACTAGCACCAGTTGGCAAAAACTTGGGCACAGATGTAATGTAGACCATTTTCAGTTCCAAAAAGGGAAGCAGGGGGTGGGGTGGAATTTGCACGTGAGAATGAAGGACGGTGCGTGAACAGACAGGAGGCAGGCGTGCACCCAAGGCGCTGCCTCTAATCTTTTACCTTCATTGTTACATCTGTGTTATTCTTGCCGTATTTACACTAATCTAACACACACCTCAATTTTCAAAACCTCAAAACCCCCCAAAAGTATCTGCTGACGAATGTAAACGCGCCATCAAATCTAATGCGCGCCCTGATTTTCACTGCATATTTGGGCCAAAAAAAGAGGTGTGCATTACATTCGAGTAAACACGGTATTCTTATTATTCGGCTTCTATGCACAGAGCTCTTTCATAAATCAATGTTTACAAAAAGACTGCTTTTTGGGGACTGATGGATGCATGTCTGTAACCCAGACATCCCCAGACTTCGGTCCTCCAGATGTTTTGGACTACAATTCCCATCATCTCTGACCACTGGTCCTCTTAGCTAGGAATCATGGGAGTTGTAGGCCAAAACATCTGGAGGGCCGCAGTTTGGGGGTGCCTGCTGTAACCAGCCAATTTCTCTGGCAAGATACTTACATTGTCATTGCTGTGATGCTGCTCCCCTCTCGACAGGGCTCCCAGATCTTCTTCGCCTAAGGCAAAGTTTCCTCTGTAAAATTCCTGCACCTTTAACTCTAACTGCGAGGTCTCTTCTTTCAGTTTCTCGTAGCTGGGTATAGGTTTTGCTGCTGGACTCGAGGCCTTGAAAGGCAACGGCTGGCTCAAAGGGTTCTGGGTGCCTCTCTCAGAAGCGGCCTTGTTAGGTTCGTCGACACTCTCTAAGTCATCCTCGTCAAGCTCCTCCTCTGCCTCACGGCCAGCTGCCAGAGAGGGCTGTGGTGCATAGGTGACCGCAGCATCGCTGCCGTGGAGGAGCTTCGCTGTCTCCTCAGTCCTCCATTCGGTAAAGGTCTGCCTCAGCCCTTCTAGCAAGCTACATTTGGCAGTGAGGGGGTTGGCTGGGCCTTCCAAGCTAGGCTTTGCAGTCTGTTTCGATTTGGCAAGCAACCTTTTAAACAGTTCTGCCCCTTTTGGGCTCACACCCAGGAAAACGACTTGCGAGCTGCTGGAGCTACCTCCAAAGCCTTCAGAGAGCCGGACAGTTTCAGCAGTAGGACTGGATAAAGAAACAGGAGCTCCTTTAATCTGAGAGCTATCCAGAACATGTTCTTTTCCTCGACTGTCTAATTTGCACTGACTTAACTGCTCTGCGGCATCATCAACGAAGGCATCTGCATTGGTAGGTTTGGATTGTGCTCTCCGCATGCACTTCTCTTTGAGAATACCCTTCCTGGGCAATGGATGGACACTCTTTTCTTGCAGAACAGAGGAGACAAATTCTTGTTCGGCCTCACTGCTGCTCTCACTGTCTACGCTGAAGTCGCCCTGGGTTGCTGCTGGGAGAGGGTTTTCAATGTCTAATGTGTTGATTGCTTCATTGACTAATTTCACTTCCTTCCCAGAGTGGCCACTGTTGGGGGAGGGGGGAGCAAACAAATATAAAAACACGTTGACAAAATAAAAAAGGATAAAATAAGGGAGAGGAGGATCTGGCAGCTATAAAAGCATCACAGCAACTTTCAGCGTGGCTGCCCCCATTCTATGGAACAGCATCCTGTTGAGATATGGAAGACACATTTTCTGCAAAAAACTGATTCATTTTTTGCAGGCTTTCCTAGCTGAGTGAAAAGGTTTCTGCCTTAGGTGTTCATTTTGCATTGATTCTAAACCCATCTTCATGTTTTTTTAAATTTGTTCTTGTCACTATTTTAGTTGTTTTTATGGTATGTCTTGAAACATGTATGTAAAGGGCAAGCCATAAATCAGGCATAGGCAAGCTTAGCACTCCAGCTGTTTTGGGACTACAACTCCCATCATCCCTGACCACTGGTCCTGCTAGCTAGAGATTATGGGAGTTGTAGTCCCAAAACATCTGGAAGGCCGAGTTTGCCTGTGCCTGCCATAAATTAGTAACAAACAAATCAACAAGCATGTTTATTAACTAGAGATCTGAAGAGAGGGAAGATTTTCACATTCGTGTCAAGTGTGCTTTCCTAGGGAGGGAGTTACATTGAGTACCACCACTGAGAAGGCTCTCTCTCTCTGTGCCATTATCTATACACTTTTCACAGATTCATAAAATTGGAGAGCTGAAAGGGACCCCCCTGCAATGCAGGAATCTTCTACCCAATGTAGGGCTCAAACCCACGACCCTGAGAAGCACCCATTATGCAATTTTTAATAGCCGTGGGTTCCTCCAGAGAATCCTGGGAACTGTAGTTTGTTAAGGGAACTGAGAGTTGTTAGGAGACCCTCTCATAGAGCTGCAAGTCCCAGAGTTCCCTCGAAAGAAAGACGGATAATTAAACCACTGTGGGAATCGTAGCTTTGTGAAGTGTTTCCTAACAACTCTCCAGACTTAATGAACTACAGTTCCCAAGATCCTTTGGAGGAAGGCATGGCTGTTTAAAGTGGCATGTTACTGCTTTAAATGTGCCATGCAGATGGGACCTCTCTCTCCCTAGCTGCCACCTGCCTCGCTTTAGACGGCAGCGTCACCCAGAGAAGAGCCCCAGATGATTGATGCTTTCTGCCAATGGGAAGCTGATGTGGAGGCAGGCGTTCCCTCTCAAGTACTGTATTGGCCTGCATATAAGTCACACTCCCCCCACCCCAAATTCTGACTGTGAAAAGTTAAAGTGCGGCTTATATTCGGAACCGAACGCTGCATGCGCGCCTCCTGGCACTACTGCCCTGAACAGGGGCCTGCCGGTGCCGGCTTGGGGAGGTAGTGCCGGGAGTGCTGGGAGGCGGGCATGCAGTGTGCTCGAAACCGAGTGCCAGTGCCGGCTTGGGGAGCGGGACGCCCAGTGCCGGCCAGCTGTCCCCCCCCCATCCCCTGTTCAAGGAGGTACTGCCGGGAGGCGGGTAGCACCCGCAAATAAACCCTGAATTTTAAAGGTGTGGCTTATTTGGGGTGTGTCTTATATTCAGGCCAATAAAGTAATTTTGGGTGTGGGGACAAAGTGTACCTCAGCAACTGGACCTTTGAGAAACACCAGTTTCATAAATTTCTGGATTTGTAAAGAAAGGGGTTTCGTAAAAAAACGAATAAATAGATCCTAACTATTTCTATGACAACAAGCACGACACAGATCCTCCCTGCTCCCAGTGATATACTAGAAAAGCAACTGCTGTGAAATTGCATTCTGCTCTAGATGCAGACGAAGTAACGACCACTAGAAACCAAGCAAAATGAAACCACTGAAACATGCACACACAAAACCCACCACAGATTGCAGATCCGGCCAAAGCTTTCTCTCTCCTTTTAAATAAATACAAAACCAGTGGATCTACCCATTTGACATTTTACCTGGAGATGTAAGCAAGCTTTCGGCACATATAATTGGTCCCATTTCAGTTACAAAGGAAGTCACAAACAAAACCCCGATGCTTCGGGCCCGAGAGCAAACACTGTGCTTGTGTCATGTTTCAACAGGTCTGATTGTGCCGCAGCACTAGGGGCAGCTGTAAATCATACAGATCAAACAGACCCTTCGCCATCACAAAAGGGGGAAACAATCAAGGCAAACAGCACTTTCTGGAGGCCTGCAAGAGCCGCGGCCGTGTGACTGAAGAGAACAGGAAATCAAAGACTTCTTCCAACCAGATTGTGGATACATAAATGAAACCACCATTTCTACCGTACCTTTCCCCATCCTTCAGCAATTCAATGGCTGGTGGCCTTGGAAAAACAGAAAACAAAGAGCATTTTAGAAATTAAATTGATTTTGAGCAATGATTCGAGAACTGGGGTTTACAGCTAGAGTAGTCTGGCAATGATTTAAAAGGTTTATCCTAGACCTGTAGAGTTGTAAGGGGCCCTGGGGATCATCTAAGTCCAACCCCCTGCAATGCAGGAATAGGCAGCTGTCCCATACGGGGATCAAACCTGCTAGCTTGGCATTATCAGCATGGTGCTCTAACCAACTGAGCTATCCAGGCTGGTAAACAACATTAACCCACCTAAGCAGATCCAATCATTTGGGGAGAGGAGAGCCACTGCTAATGGTCAATTCTGACCTGCAAGTTTACGTGCCTACATGAATAGGAAGCGTCGGAATAAGTTTGAAAACCATACAGCATGTTTACTCAGAAGTAAGTCCCGCTGCTTCCACTGGTGCTAGTTATGCATGTTTAAGACTGTAGCTTGAATCTTCAAATAGTTGGGCTAAGAACGGTAATAGACGATGGGGCGGGGCAGCAGCCCTTATCTGACCTCCAGGAAGGTGGGTCACTGCTGCTGATTGCTGCAGGAAGAGTGGGAGGGGCAAGGGGCTGGTCAGAAAGGTGCAAACTCACTGGTAATGGAACCAATATGGTATTGACCATCACCCCATCCTGCTGTCTGCTACTGGCTTTGAATGTATCGGGAGAAAACAATCCTAGCCAGAAATGTTTTTTGCATCATTCCAACTGCTCAATTTGGATCTGATGGCGATGGGGCGTTATTATGCTGGAGGTGATTCCAAAGGCCATGGAAGAACAAGGCTGCTACAGGTGAAAATATGCTCTTACAAAGGTTTTTCTTTGGGGGGGGGAATCCTTAAAGTATTAAAAGAATACCTAAAACTGGTGCTCAGCAGCTCTTTCTGATATGACTTTGTGATATGTCAGGAGTTGTCTTCATCTCCGTGCTATTTTGTCTTTAGAAAAACCCATTTGGGTGCAACTATTCCTGGATCATGGGACGCGGGTGGCGCTGTGGTCTAAACCACTGAGTCTAGGGCTTGCTGATCGGAAGGTCAGCATTTCGAATCCCCGCGATGGGATGAGCTCCCATTGCTCGGTCCCAGCTCCTGCCAACCTAGCAGTTCGAAAGCATGTCAAAGTGCAAGTAGATAAATACCCTCCGGCGGGAAGGTAAACAGCGTTTCTGTGCGCTGCTCTGGTTTGCCAGAAGCGGCTTAGTCATGCTGGCCACATGATGCAGAAGCTGTACGCGGGCTCCCTTGGCCAGTAAAGCGAAATGAGCGCCGCAACCCCAGAGTCGTCCGCAACTGGACCTAATGGTCAGGGGTCCCTTTACCTTTATTCCTGGATCAAGGACTGTATGTGTTGGCAATGATTTTTTTGCAATGTGTTTAGCATCACTATTGGCTGGGAGGTGGGCAGGTTTCTAAAGCTGGCATCATTTAAAATAAATGAAAAAGCCTTGCAGCAACATACTTTTGGATACTGCACTTATCTCGGAATAACATCATGCAATTCAAGTGAAGGAGGTTTACTTTTTTGGTCTGAAAGCACAAAAAGAAAATGTTCTTCCAACTTCTGGAATTCAGAAATAATCTATTCGGGACTGATACCTAGGAACAGATTATTAGTTCTTATTTTTTACATCAATATCCACATGTGTTATCTGGAACTGTCCTTGAATAAGGTGGTGGGTTTTTTTTTTTTGTATTTCTGTGACATTTTGCCTCCGAATAGGGACATGCCTTGTGAGATGGTGACACCCAGTGGCAACGTGGTTATTTGCAAGTCACAATTTTTCTCTTTAGCCTAGTCAGATTCCTTTCCTACCTCCTAGGTTGACTACGTCTACTCTAAGAGTCTATTAGGAATGTGTCCTGTTTCCAAAGCCTGAATCACAGTCCCCTTTGGTATTGTTGCTAAAATTAGGACAGCTGCTCTAATAAGATTAGGCAAGGTAATCCTGCCTTTAAAAAGACAGATAGATTCGAGATGGGGCCTGATCAAGCAGAGCTGGAAGGAGCAGACCTAATGCTCACAACAGGAGGCAGATCCTGGGGGGACACATAGCCTCCTACTTTCCAAAGGGTTTCACAAGACCCAACAAACAGCTGGTCATTAGGCCTTGGAAGCCTATGTGCATATAGACAGTGGCGGAGTTTCATGCTCTGGCACTGGGGGGGGGGGGCGGAGAGCAGGCGTGGCGGGGCTGGCGCGCATCCCAGGGGCGTGGTGTGCCGCTTGGGGCGGGGCACGCCGCCTGCAGGGGCGTGGCACCCAGCATGGTCGGGGGGGGGCAGCCGCGATGGCACCCTACCGGGATCACGCTGCCCGGGGCGGTGCACTCCCCCCACAGTCCTCTTCCTCTGCCAATGCATATAGATTTGCACTGCTGATCAGAT
Source organism: Zootoca vivipara (assembly GCF_963506605.1). NCBI lineage: Eukaryota > Metazoa > Chordata > Lepidosauria > Squamata > Lacertidae > Zootoca > Zootoca vivipara. The sequence continues at coordinate 23,581,358 of NC_083282.1, forward strand.
CAGCCCGCAAACCACATTTCAACTGAGCCATTACCTGTCCCAGACCCGACAAAACTCTGGCTTCAAAGTCACCAGCAAAACCATTCGTCCAGGCTGTTAATCTGCCACATATATGAAATCAGGTGTAGGGTGGGTGGTCATAGGCATGGCTTGGCCAAAATGGCCACATGGAGAGGCTTTTGCAAGCGAGTCAGAGGTTTGCTACCCTCTGCCTTAGCTGGATCTTCCTGAACCAAGTTCCTCCCTCACCTCTTTAAATACAGTCATGCAGTTCAGCTAGATTGACCATGCTTAAGAGGTTAATAAGGGTTTGAGCCTGCTAGTGCACCTGAATAGCCAGCTGGAAAAAAATCTTCTCCATCCCTGGACTACATCTTTTAACAAAGGGTATTATCTTGAAACGCGCTAAAAAGAAAAGAATAGTGTATTTTTCTACACATATTTTTGGTGTTGTTTTCCTTTCAACTGATGCCCAAGAACAAAACCCTGGGCCTAGCCAAACAACATTATCCAATTACCTTTCTTCTTCTCGCAGCCACACAGGACTTTTTGAAATCTGAGCTTCGAAGTATTTTGATGCTCTGTAGCAGAAGTTACTGCAAAAACACTGCCCCCCCAAAAGAGAATAGCAAGTGTCATTTTCATACTTAACAAAATAGATACAAACTTGATAAAAAACTTTGATAGATTGGTGAGTGTGAAGAATCAGCTAACACACTGAATACAGATTAACATTTTAAGACCAGTTGCTAAGAACAAGAAGTCGGATGCAATGCAAGAGCAATTATTCTCTGCCTCTGAGTTCCAATCTAGCCATGTGTCACAAAGCTCAGCAAATCAGCTTGGACTGACTTCATTACGCTGCGAGTTGCTCTTTCTGTGGCTCTGAACTGGTAGGGCATGAAGAGGTACTTGGCAAAGGAACTTAAAGAGCTGAAGAAGCCAATAGCAGCAAGAAACAGCAACCCAGAACCTTGCATGTAGCCAGCATTACACCTCTAGAGGCTTTGGCAACACTGAACCAATTTCTTGCAAAACAACAATAAACGAAGAAGTGATAATGTAACAAACAGCGTTTAAACTTACCTTTCTTTCAGTAATATCATACACTTTGTTTGTTTTGGTTGATATTTTGTACCTTTGTTTTGGCACCTAAAAAAAAATCACAAACACAGTTTTGCTAATGTGTCAATGCTTCCTTTAGCATTCCTCTCCTCTAAAATAATATTCCATAATTAGCACTAGTGACCTAACCACATGATGTTGAACTGAGCTTCTCAAACCACACTTCTGAAAATTGCTGACAATTTTTGTTTGAATGCATTTGAAGTCTTGAGATGTGGAGAGCAACATGCTGTCCCCCTGTGATCTAAGCTATATAATTTTTTTAAAATACAAATCCTTAGCCCCTGTAAGAAAAGCCAAATACCTGAATTGGACACAACAGTGAACTATGGTGCATTGTTATGTACATGAGCCTTGTGCTCCTCTGGCACAACTGCAAGATCAAAAGCTTTTGCTTCCATTTTTGACCAACCATAGTTTAGCATTACATCCAAAACCTTAACTATGGCTAATATTAACTATGGTTTATTGAAACAAGCCAGCTTTATAAACCAAGGTTTGAAGTTGGCTTGTTTGGGTAAATCATAATTAAGACTAACCACATTTTGTCTGAATTCAAACCTAATGCTAAGCTTCAGTTAGTTGAAAAAAGAAGCAAAAGCTTTTGATCTCCTCCTCTTGGCCACATTGGGAAGGGAAAGGGGGCACCCAAGCTCACTGACACACAAAGGTGGCCAATGTGCAAACAGACTCAAGTCTCCTGCTTTAATTACCGCGCTGTTTTAATGGGATTGCTTTATTGCGTATTTTAATTATGGATCTTTTTATGTTGACGTTTTGATGAGATTGTTTTATTGTTTATGTTAATTGGGCATTTTGATTATGGATGCTTATATTTAATGATTGTTTAATTGGGTTTTGTTCTTGTAAACTGCTTTGGCATTAAGTGGCATAAAAATTAAATAATCATCTAAAGCTGTGGAGCCCTGGGTTCAAATCCTCACATAGCCAATTAGCTTACTAGGTGACTTTGGCCAAGCCATTTCTCTCAACCAACCTTCTCCAACATGGTGCCCTACAGAATTTCGAACTATAACTTCTATCAGCCCTAACCACTGGCTATGCTTGGCTGGAACTGATGAGAGTTACAATCCATATTATCTGGAAGGCACCAGTTTACGGAAGGCTGATCTGCACAAAGTTGACCAAGGATTCTTGTCCATACATCAGTGAAGTTCAGTTGATCAGACACCACATTCCAACACAGAAAGACAGATGCAAAACTGCAGAAATATAAAGAAGCCACTCATAGATTCTTACATTCTGTAGCCTCTTTCGGCATATGGGGTACCCACACAACTTGATAATAAATCGTTCTTCCACAACATCCTTATAGTGAAGAGGTGTTATAATCTTCCCCTGAAAATATGAAAACACACAGGCGTAAGTTACAGGGTACTGCCTTGAAACTCAAAACAAATCAAAAGTTTAGAAAAGGAAAATGCATTTTCGAGAAAACAAAGCAGCAGAAAATTGGAAAAGGCACAGAAACTGCGAACAATCTTTTAGATTCTGTCTAAAAAAATTTTTCTGAATGAAAACAAAGGTGCAACAACTGCTTTTCCTCTGACAGGATGGAACAGAACAGAGACTGCTTAAAATATTTTGCATAAATGATGCACATCTTCCAGCTGCCATCACTTGTGGTGCTTATATGCATGACTATGTAATTATGATTACTCAGAAGTCACATTTTCTTCAATGAGGCTTATTTCCAAGTAGGTGGCTGTAAGATTCAACTTAGGGTCGCCCAGCAAGAGTGCAATGTACCTTGCTCTCTTAGAAGGGTTTTAAAGAATGAAACATTAAGTTCTGAAAATGCCATAAAACATTAGTTGTTTTGTCTGTTTTTCCAGGAAATCATTTTCATGGAAATCCATGGAGTCTCCCACCAACACCCGAAGGAAAGGTGCCTTAGATTGGGCTGCCAGAATATGTGGGAGCCCTGAAAACGAAGAGTCTGAGTTACAAATAAGAAAGTCTCCTGTTTCAGACTCATCTCCATGATGAGCTCATTGTGCAGCCTTAGAGAAGTTACTCTCTTCCCACTTCAGTGCATCTATCTGCAAAATTGGGGAACAAAAAATGCCTTACAGCAGTGATGGGGAACATCAGGCCTGCAGAGGTGGGGGGCAAACTCTAGGTCTCTCTCTGGTCCTTTGAGCTTTCCTCATACCATGTCCCTTTTCTACAAGCCACACCCCTTGCTGGCACTGTTTCACACAGAGTGTTTTTGCCTGTCTAGGATTGGAAATCTTGCAAGTACCACTCTGGGAAAAGCTGGTCTTACTTCAGGACCATCTACAGTGTGCCATATTTTTTAAATTCCACCCTCAAGCTTGTCACACTATTTCCTGTTTTAAGCAAAACAAGATCCCTCCTTTGTCCCAACTTTGCTACCATATCCTGCCTTAATGAGCTACACGATTTAACTAAAATCAGAGAAACTTGGGTTAGCCACAACTCGTCTGCAAGTTTCTAATAGGTTTATGCATCTCTCCATGAAAATTGAAGGGGCAAAGAATGCAAACGTAAGATGCGCCTTTGATTTTAATGGGACTTGCACTGGAACACAGCATGCTTTCATTCAGTAAGCCTCATTTAAAACAGTGGGGCTCATTCCTGAGCAAACACAGAAGTGCATTGCTAAGCGTCTGCAAACTAAGTCTGGACTGGGTTGAGTGTGCACATGATATACAGAAGGCTGGCAAAAGCTTATCCAACAGTAACAACAAACTTTTTGAAACACAAAGCAGTATAAAACGTGCCAAGAAAAAGAGGACGTACACAATCCACAAGGAATTCTTCTGTGATATCTTCTTCCAACAGACGTTCGACAACCTGCAAGGCTTTTCGCTCAGCCTCAATCTTCTTTCTAATGGCAGCTTCAAGTGCCGCCTTCCTACAAGAGAACAAATTAGCCGTATGAATAACACAAGGTATAGGAAACCTGCGGCCTTGCAGATGTTGTTGGTTTAACAGTACTTGGTTTAACTATGCTATGTTTAGAGATATGATACCTTTGTGCAGCATCTTCATTTTTCAAAGCACTCGACTGTTTATTTCCTAAAAATAATAACATGCAAACAAATGATTATATTGACTTAAGACATTTGGGGAAGACCTTTCATGAGTCTCTTTTCAAAAAGTGTGCTTTCATACATTTTAATACATTTAGTACATTGGTGTCTGCTTACAGAAGTTTGTGAATTGTATTATAGAGGTGTCTGGAAACGGAAATTCTCTATAATTATGGGGGGGGGGAAGCTGAGTCTACACTGCAGAAGCACATCATAAAGCATATGGAAACTTTTGCAATTTGTCTTTGGTCGCATGTGTGATTTTAGAATGAACTTTTACCAGCTGCAAAGATGACTACTTGCCCTACAGGACAAGAGTCCACTAAGTGCCAATTAATATATTTGAACCATTATCACATACACAGTCTCAGGACAGGAAAACTGTGGGAAAAAGTGATTTTTACATGTTTACTGCCCAGGCTTGTTTACAGAAGGCCATCGTAGCGCAAATTAGCATACTGAATGCACAGATGGAAGATGGGTAAGCTAAAAGGCTATTATAGTGTGCACTCATAAACAGAATTGAAATACTTTACAGGACCAATCACTTCATTGGTAGAGTTGCCAACTCTCTGCCCCGGTGTTGCTCCTTTAAGTGGCAGCCTCAGAGGCCAAATTTAAGCAAGTGATGCTTTCTCCTTCCATCTCTGTCAGGAAAAGTGTCACGGGTTAAAATTTGTTCCAGTCCCCTGTTAAAGGGCCAAGACTAGGCTAAGCAGTATTTCAACATTTTGAAGAACAGTTTGCGTGAGTGTATTTATTATACCTAAGAAAATGGGCATCACCTTACACATTTGACCCATAAGAGAATCCTGTTCACATGATGAAACCCTGCTGTTTCTCTAACGCCACCCTTGTAATTTGAGGTCCTACATTTTATTTTGGCAAGGCCGTTTTCTGACAGCCGAGTTCAGCAGGTGCTGTGCATATCTCCTCATGTAGCTGTGGGCAAATGCTGAAAAGCACCGCCAAGAGGAGGGAAAGTTGATTAATTCACCATATATATGCAGCGCTTTCTGCTTAGCTACGGTCTGGCCAGATTCGAGTACATGAGCCATGCAAGCTTAATTGAAAGCAAGTCCTATTAGCTATGTTGGGTGAGCTTCCCCTGCCCCAGATGAACTGGCAAAGGACTACAGGTGCGCAACACAGAATCCTGTAGAGTTTGAAGGGGCCCCAAAGGGTAGTCTATCCTATTCCTATCCCTCTGCAGTGTGGGAACCACAGCTGAACGAATCATCCCTGGCAGATGGCCACCCAACCTTGATCCAAGGCATGATGTTTGCAGAGGAGCATTTCCCACAGGAAACAGTAGTAACTTTATAGGGAATTGCCCTCTTAACAGTGTAAACCTATGCCCCATCTGTCCAAAGCAGAGACCCATCCTGTTCAATGGTGGTCGCTTCCTAGGAAAGCAAGCCCAGTGTTAAAAACCGAAGCACACAGCAAAAGGTGTGTAAAGGAGTTTGGGTGGACTTAGCGGGCGCCAGGCATGCATGTAAATCCTAAAAAATGAGTAAAAATTCTCGATCAACTGTAGTTCTGCTCACCACACCCACTAAAAAAAAAGTAACAACTTGGGGGGCTATCTCTCCCCCCCCGCAAAAAAGCTCAACTTCCCCAACAAAAAATAATAAGCTGCCAACGTGAATAAAATATTAGAGGGGGGCAGGTAAGCTTTTTGAATGGCAATGCCCATCAGCTTGGGGGGAGGCCTGACCCCCTCAAATATTTTATGGGGGGGGGCTGAAGGGACCCGGGCCCCCAAGGAGAAGATTCGCGCTGTTTGTGTACGTGTAGCATGGGGGGCATTTTCTCCCCACACCTCCCCCCCCGGAATTCTTTCGCCTAGCGGCCACCCCTCAAAAAAGCCGGTTGGTTCATCCCTCCCCGTTCGCCACGCACGCACAGGAAGCGGGGAGGAACGGCCCACGGAAAGAAAACGGGGGTGCGCGCGTGCAGCGCCGTCGTCTCCCGTTTACCTGCGCGATGGCGGCTCCTGGCCTGGGCGGCGCTCCGCGGCTTCTCTTCCGCCATCGCCGCCTTTGAGCTCTCAACCGCCGAGGTGCTGTTAGGCCACGAGTGGGTGGGGCGGCGTTTCTGCTGCTGCTGCCGGCGGCCGCCGCAGCTTTCGCCACAAGGCCTAGTGGAGGTTGCTGCGGGGCTGCTCCTTCAGGTAAGCGGAGTCGTCTTTAATTCATGGTGGGCTGACAATTAAAAAAGAAAAAAGAGATAGAGAGAAGGAGCGGTGGTGACTCAGAAGCAGCAAACCCGTTTCTCTCTGTTCATAGTTGGGTCTTCCAGCGGGGTGGTGTGTTGTTTTTTTGGACTACACTTCCCATCATTCCTGGCTACTGGCTCTGCTAGCTAGGGACGATGGGAGTTGTGGTCCAGAAACCCAAGTTTGGGAAACCTTGCTTTGTAAGCAACTGAACTCCCAGTTTCTTTTTCACTTTAACCGTTGGGGTATCTTTTTTTTTTAACTGCTTCAAATGAAACATAAAAGGACCCCTCTCGCATTTCTCTCTTCTTTTTTTAATTGCATAAAAATAAAAAAGGGGTGTGGATGTGCCACAGCAGCGCTCAGCAGAACTGTAATAATATGCTCCGTAGGCTGCAGTAAGCCTGAGGCGTGCCCCATTTAATTCGGATTAAGAGGGCTTGAAAAGCTTCCCTTTTAAGTAGGAGAGCAATGGATGTGGAGGCTGCCTTCCCACCACCTCCATTTGCCAGGACAGATGGGAGTCTATTTGAGTCTATTTGGAGAGCACCAGGTTTGTGAGAGGCTGCTTTGGGATGAATTCATTACGGCGGTCCACTTCATCAGACAAATCTTCGAGGCTTCGTAGTTGAGGGGATTGAAAGGCATAAATAGTACAGATAACGGCAATAATGGTTAGCGCTAGGACCTACGCAGGATCTGTATGCTAACCCTTTACAACAGCAGTGATGATATAACAGCCTAGCTGATGGTTCTTGGTTAATGAACATCTGCAGTGGAGAAGGAAGCCGTTGTCTCTATTCAGGCCCAAATAAATAAAGTTGAACTTGTTGATGAATTGATTAGTTCACATTAGGACCTGCCACTGCTTGGGCTCCCTGCAGCTTCCAGCGTCGCTCAACTGCTCACTGGTGGGCCAAAAAAAAAATGGTAATGGAGGCATAGCTTGCCACCACGTAAATCTGCAAGCTAATTGGTTCTCTGGCCATTAACAATGTTGCTGCCTGGTAAATAAATGCGTGGTAGGGAGCATGACGACCGCATTGCCAAGCGGTCCTAGTGATGGCTGGTGGGAGAGCCACCCTAGTCTGCCCTGCTGGGGCACATGAGCCCTAAAAAGTACCCCAAAATGCCTGGTTTGTCTGGAGGCTTGGAGAAGTGGGCATGGATAACCAACATCTGCAGATACTGCTGACTAAAACTCCCATCATTCCATAGCATTGGCTATTGTTGGCGGCAACTGATGGGAGTCCCAATAACTGGAGGGCATTATGTTGACCCCTCCTGGTGTAGGCAATACGGAGGTAGATGGACCAAGGGTGTGATTTGATATACCTACCTTTGCTGACTTACTCAGTAGTTTTCTAGCTGGTCTGTCCATAACTTTCTGTTGGAGAATGTCAGTTGGAGGGAAAAGAAAAAAAAGACATTCAATCAGTTCTGATTTAGGTTAAAGTGAGTCTCATTCAAGTCTTTCTTTTAAATTTATGATAGAGTCCTTGAAGATCAGGAAATAATGGCTGAAGATGAACTTCGAGACATCATTCAAAGATGTGTAAGTGATTGTTTTGCTTGTGAAACTACCAAACGGCAAAACCTATAGAAGAAACTTCTGGGGGCTGCAAGCCAGTGGGGAATGGGTTTATGCATTAGGTAATATCCAACCACACAAAACTCAGAGGTTTCTGTGCACATCTGTCTAGGCAAACGAGGCATTGTCATAGTTCAAGGGTGCATCCCAGCCAGGCAAAAGCATTCAAGGAGGATGTGATCTGTTGCTAGTGAGAGTGTGGCTTAGGGAGAATCCTGAGGGGTGGGTCGAGAGGCCAGGATGTTGTCTCTGGGCTTGAGTTTCCTCATCCTTGCTCTACAGGTAACACAGTACAACATTATTTGATCGTCCACTCTGTTATTCTGTTTGGGGACTGTTGCTACTACCCTCCATTTGCCAAGCAAAAGCAAAAACACTTTATGTTGAAACCTTATCGATAGGCAGTAGTTTGAAGAAAATAATAATTCTAAAAGGCTGTGCTTTGGGAAAAATTCAAAGGACCGTATTCAATTCACTCATTCCACTAGGGAGAGCTTGCACAAGGATTCCTGCTACTGAAGGACTTTTCCCTCCTCTCCTGCTACTGTGTCCTCCCCAAATATTCTGGGTTGGGAGAACTCCAAGGGAGAAGAGGGGAGATTGTTTTGTCAGCATGAGCATTTGGGGCTGCTTGAGGGAACAATCCCCTTAGTGCTCCATTGAATATGACCATAAGTCTCTGGACTTGCTGTCAGATTTCTTCTGTATGTGACTTAAAGAATCTTGTTTGGCCTAATACGGAATCAGTATTGCATCGTGAAGCTAAAGTGTTGTGCGTTTTAATTGCATATTGTAAATTACAATGGGAAACATATTCTAGCAAATTCTGGAAGAAGAGGATTTCAAAGGGGAAGACTTCAACCTTTTTCAAGTTGCGGGACAGAAGTGCTTTGAAGAAGGATATGTCGCCGATGTACTGGAAGTTGTTCAAAATGAGAAAAACAGGGTGAGTTAAAATACATGTCTGTGTCATAACTACTAAAACCAGCTGGAGCTAACTGTACAGATTTTGGCACGCACGCATTGCTTGAGCAATAACATTCAATTGCATTTCTTTGGGACATCCAGGCTCACTCCCCTTTGCCACCAAGGCAAGGGAGCCTTATTAAAACGGCTGGAATGAAGGGAATTGACCCGTATGACTGACTGGGCTTCCACCCTGTGGCCTGACAGTTTATAAACTTAGGATGTCGTGGGAATTTTCCACACATGCCTGTGTTCTGAAATGTCACTGAGCCAGACCAGGTGTCAAAAGACCATTTGACCTTCAGGGCAAGACAGTAGGATAAACTTCATCATGGCATCCCTGGCTTGTCTGTTTTTTGCAATGCTTCTGGGAGGCTAATCCACACCGCTCTTCTAAAATGTGCTGCCCCCCCCCACTGGACTACGGGGCCTGCCTTTTTCCTTTCATCCAGTTAGGCGATAGATCGAACACTCCGTGGCATCCACCCCTCCTGTGTTGCTTTGTTTTGGGACTAGTCTCTCTCTTGGGTGGAAGATTTCTGTTTTTGAATTGCACCAAAACATAAACTAAAAGGAGATTACAGCAAGGAGGCATTCTTCTGGCCTTTCCTGGATCTTGGCTTGGGTCCCATAGGTATAGGGAAACAGCAGACACTGAATTCCAGTTGTTAGGGGGGACACCAGATTCCTCTGAACCCTCATAAAGAAGTTGCAATTGGTTTGGCTGCAGCACTGCTAGCTGGTTCTTTCTACACTTTCCTCTTAATTGCAGGGCAAGTAATATTTGCAGTACTGTATAACAAACTTAATCTTGTATTTTCCTAGTCTTGCTCTAATAAAGATCTCACAAGAGCTACTCCTTTGCATATAGCCTTTTCATAGAATTGTAGAGTTGGAAGGGACCCTGAGCATCATCTAGTCCAGTTCCCTGCAATGCAGGAATATGCAACTGTCCCATACAGGGATCAAACCTGCAAACTGGGCATTACCAGCACCACAATGTAACTCCTTTCTGGTACTTTCATCTCTTCCATAGCAAGTCAATGTTTTTAAAGACTCCACCTCAACAGTTCCTCATTAGACAATTCCCCATCTTTAGTCTCTTCCTACTATCTCTGTAACTAAGTAAATGGGGCAGGCAACCTGTGGGTGGACTTGTGTCTCTATGCAGAAATACCTTCTTTAATAATTTAATAATAATAATAATTTATTATTTATACCCCGCCCATCTGGCCGGGTTCCCCCAGCCACTCTGGGCGGCTTCCAACAAAACAGAAATTCTAAAATACAGAAATCCATCAAACATTAAAATACAGAAATCCATTAAACATTAAAAGCTTCCCTAAACAGGGCTGCCTTGAGATGCCTTCTAAAGGTCTGGTAATTGTTGTTCTCTTTGACCTCTAGTGGGAGGGCATTCCACAGGGTGGGTGCCACTACCGAGAAGGCCCTCTGCCTGGTTCCCTGTAACTTGGCTTCTCGTAGTGAGGGAACCGCCAGAAGGCCCTCGGAGCTGGACCTCAGTGTCCGGGCAGAACGATGGAGGTGGAGACGCTCCTTCAGGTATACCGGACCAAGGCCGTTTAGGGCTTTAAAGGTCAACACCAACACTTTGAATTGTGCTCGGAAACGTACTGGGAGCCAATGTAGGTCTTTCAGGACCGGTGTTATGTGGTCTCGGCGGCCGCTCCCAGTCACCAGTCTAGCTGCCGCATTCTGGATTAGTTGTAGTTTCCGGGTCACCTTCAAAGGTAGCCCCACGTAGAGCGCATTGCAGTAGTCCAAGCGAGAGATAACTAGAGCATGCACCACTCTGGAGAGACAGTCAGTGGGCAGGTAGGGACTCAGCCTGCGTACCAGATGGAGCTGATAAACAGCTGCCCTGGACACGGAGTTGACCTGTGCCTCCATGGACAGCTGTGAGTCTAAGATGACTCCCAGGCTGCGCACCTGGTCTTTCAGGGGCACAGTTACCCCATTCAGGACCAGGGAGTCCTCCACACCCGCCCGCCTCCTGTCCCCCACAAACAGTACTTCTGTCTTGTCAGGATTCAATCTCAATCTGTTAGCCGCCATCCATCCTCCAACCGCCTCCAATACTGTAGTGATGTTTCAAGCTGCAAAGCTGCTATTGTTGCTCCCAATACTGGCATGTTCTCGGCAAACCATTATTTAGCGATACATAAATATTACAATTGTAGCTGCAGGGTGTTTATTACTGGCTTTCTTAAGCGTAGCACACGATGCTCATTTTGTTGTTGTCATATAAATTGCCGTTTGAAATATTCCCCCCCCCCCTATAGGTTATTGTCAAAAGCATGGGCTGGAATCTTGTTGGTCCTTTAATCAGGTGCCTGCTGAAGTATAAGCAAGATGAAGTTGAGAGGGAACACTGCCTGAAAATACTAGATAAGTTGATGGAGGTAAATCATGGTGTCTGTCCTTCTAGCTGCCTCGGGACTCTTCTAAAGAGTACTGTATATTTTAGCTTTCCTCTTCACTGATTGATGGGATTGGGAGACATTCTTAGGATCTGAGCTCCTTGAGGGAGTAATGTTTGTGTGTGGAAGTGTGTGAGGATAGGGAGAATGGTGGTCCTTCAGTGGGGACAGAAAGAGTTTACAGTTGTACCTCGGCTCCCGAACGCCTTGGGAGACGAACGTTTTGGCTCTCGAACAATTGAAGACCAGAAGTGAGTGTTCCGGTTTTCAAACATTCTTTTGGAAGCCGAACATCTGACGGGGCTTCCACAGCTTCCGATTGGTTGCAGGAGCTTCCTACAGCCAATCAGAAGCCGCCTTTGGAAGCCGAACGTTTCGGAAGTCGAACAGACTTCCGGAATGGATTCTGTTCAACTTCCAAGGTACGACTGTACTTAAATGAGTGACAAGGTGGATTGGGTTAGTTAAATCTGCATAAGTGAGGCTGGAATTCTATATTGTATCGCTTCATACTGTGACCCAGTTTTTATGTAATGCTATGCCAAACCATGGCTTAGTGCAACTGCACACAGGTTCGCAAGGGAGGAGATTGCAGCTACTCTGTTCCTCCATGGTTTGGTTTAGTGTTGGGGTTGCCAGTATGTGGTGCACACAGACGCTAGTGCAACCAGCCATGCTCTCTGTGGTGCCAACAAAAGGTCTCTGTAAATATCCCCTCAAAATGCACAAGAGACTGTTTGCTGCCCTTCTCATTTCCTGCTTGCACTGACTTGGCCTTAAACATTTCATTGGGTGCATGGATTGGACGTCCACCGTTTTGTGATCCTGTTTCTTTCTCTGCTGCTTTGGATGTGGCAGCTGTTTTGTATTATGTTGTACCCCCACAGCAACCATTTTGTGACTGGTGCCCACAGCACTTTCTAAAAATCATAGGTTCAAAAAACCCTTGGCAGCCCCTTGCTTAGTGTGCCTTTCAAACTGGGCTTATAGTAGCTTGTAGAAGAGGTTGCCTTGGGTAAGATTTTCCAGCACATGTGTGGATAATTTTAGATCTCTTATGCAAGCATATGCAGATTTAATGACCCAACAACCGAAAACTGTTTAATTTTGCATTTTATGGGTTTTTAAGAATAGGATAGAAGTCATTTTTTATTGCATAAGATGCACTGGTTTGCCGTATGCTTGTCATTGTAAAAGTGGTGGCTTGTTATCAAACGATGTCAAAAATAAACATTACGAGCAGCATATCCCTGGCTTTTTCCTTTCTTGCAGCTGTGCAGTCCCAAAGAGCTTGTGCTGGGTTTCTTGGAGCAGATTGAACAAGCTTCTGGGGAACATAGGTCTCGAACTATTTTGCTTTTACTGAAACCTCTACAGGAAGGTAATAAGCATTTATTTTCTTGATACTAGACACAGAGGGTGGTGGAGCACCTTGCTAGTTAAGAGATGTCGTTCAGTTGTGATTTTAAGGGACAGTATCCTAAGTTATGGTGGTATTATTATTGTTTACTATAGGATATTTATGCTTTTTAAAGACACACACACACACACACACACACACACACACACACACACACACCATATATATATACTGTACCCTGTTTCTCATATTTTAAGACATACCCATAAAATAAGCCATAGCAGGATTTTTAAGCATTCAAGGAATATAAGCCATACCCCGAAAATAAGACATAGTGATAGGCGCAGCAGCAATGCCGGCTGCGGCAGGAGGAGGAGGGAAAAAATAAGACATCCCTTGAAAATAAGCCATAGTGTGTTTTTTTTGAGGAAAAAATAAATATAAGACGTGTCTTATAATATGAGAAACACGGTATATATATATATATATATATATATATATATATATATATATAATTTTCAACAGAAACAACAATAAAAAACAAACAACAACAAACACAACAGGAACCAGTATCAAATCCATAAAATGGGATTCTCCAAATCCTGTAACTCCCCCCCCCAAGTTCCTTAAATTTCCCTTTCAACTGCATATCATTTCTATTCCAATTTTTTTCCTCTAATAATTTCCTATACTATTTTTAAAATTACAAGTATTCTTAAAATCCTGTCAATGTATTAACTTGTTTACAATACTTTTGCAAATACATAAAAAAATCCTTCAGTAGCACCTTAAAGACCAACTAAGTTTTTATTTTGGTATAAGCTTTCGTGTGCATGCACACTTCTTCAGATACACTTGAAACAGAAGAGTCAGACCCTTATGTATATACAGAGGGGGGTGGGGGTGGGGGTGGGAATGGGTGATGAGCTGATGGGAGTGGTAAACCTGTAGATGGCTGTTACCGACTGCTGATGGCTGCAATTGGTCCTGCGGGGAAAAAGCAAGGGCTGAGGCGCTAAAGAAAGCTTGATCATGCATAATGAGATAAGAATCCAATGTTGACCACCCAGGGTTGACCAGCATGATGGTTCCCTCATAGTTCAACTCACTTTTGGCAGACCCTGTTTGGAGATTGACACTGTGGCTTATTAACCCCTGTGTTGGGCTTCTAGACAGGAAGTGCTGCTCTCCCATCCCCACTAATGATCCAGCCGCATGCCCCTTCCACCAAACACTTGTGGCAATTGCTATGAAACAGGCAACACCTAGCCAATCCCTGGCCCTGAGTGCAGTAACTGACAGGTGTCCGTAGCAATGAGTAAGGTCTAAAGCAGGCTTCCTCAACCTCGGCCCTCCAGATGTTTTGAGACTACAATTCCCATCATCCCTGACCACTGGTCCTGCTAGCTAGGGATCATGGGAGTTGTAGGCCAAAAACATCTGGAGGGCCGAGGTTGAGGAAGCCTGGTCTAAAGAGTGAGCTGAACTACACCATGAGGACAGCCAAGATGAGAGGGAAAGTTAAAGCAAAACTGTGCCATTGAGTCTCTCTCTCCCTTTAGATCCCTGGAGCGGACCTGTGTTGGTGAAGTCTTCAACCAGGTTTGCTCCTGAGCTCTGCCCACCCTACAGGAATCTAGCTTTTGCTGATTGGCTACTTGGTTTATCAGGCATACCCACCTTTCCCATCATGCACCAGAAATGCCAGCTGCTTTCACTGCCACTATCATGCTGAGGTGCAAATGCCACTCCCAGCGATGCACTGAAATGGGGATTCTCCCTCTCCCTCTCTCCCCCTCCCTCCCTCCCTCCTTTTTTATCCTTGTAACAACCCTGAGCAATAATTTATCGCCTCCATCCCAATAACCACTCTGTGGGTGGAAATACTGTCTTGGATCAGACGATGCAGCCGCACAAGTAGGAATATCTCTGCTTCCGCTGAGGAGAGTCCATGAGCTTTACTATTTCACTGATCCAGAAGCATCGGGTGTCGTTCCAGAGGGTCCCCACAGCTGCTTTTGGGTGATGGTGGACCCAACAAGGGGTTGCAGTAGGAAGCACAGAATGGAGAAGCTCTTCTATTATTCTGCCCATTCCTGGTTGCTGGGCTCCTCCACTATTAATCCTTTCCTTCTTATTTGAAGGAAAGCTGAGGCTGAGATAAAAAACCTGCCCAAGATTACCCTGAGAATCCAGAGCAAAATTAGTTTAGCATGGGGTTTGTGTTTGTGTCTGCTGTTCCAAAAGAGAAGTTAAAAAATCCAGTGTGCACATCAAAGGCCATAATAACTTGGTTACCGACCTGTGGGCTTCCTATCTAACACTGTTAATTTTCAGTGGGAGAGGATATGATTGAAAAACCAGCTACATATCTTGGAAGCCAAACACCTTGGCACTCGAACGTTTTGGCTCCTGAAGCGAGCCGGTTTGTGAACGTTCCTTTGGAACCTGAACGTCCAGCGTGGCTTCTGTGGCTTCCGATTGGCTGCAGGAGCTTCGCCTTGGTTTCTGAATGTTTTGGAAGTTGAACAGACTTCTGGAACGGATTCCGTTTGGCTTCCAAGGTACGACTCTATATTCCAGTTCTAAAGTAGATTTAACTTTATTGCATTGCATTATATAACTTGAAAAGGAGAGGTGTTGGCTTTTATTGTATCACGTTCCAATGAAAATGACATTAAAGCTTCTGAGCTCCATAGAACACCTGAGGGAGAAGGTGAATGTCCATTTCTGAATGAGACCTTGGTGAAGCTTAGAATCAACAGCTGGTGTCAATTCAACAACCCCATTTTACTCAGTTCCTTCTTGGATGGGAAAAAAAAGTATATCTAATCATTACAACATAAAACTTGTAACAAGCAAGCATTATGGAATTTTTTTTCTTTGTTTTAGTGCTTCTGAAACTCCAGAATAAGAAAGCCTATTCGGTGGGGTTGTCATTGTCTACCATTTTGAACCAGATTTCGCTTCTGCCAGTACCTTACACAAAGCAACAACTACAAGAAGACAAGCATGGTCTCTGCCAGTGTTGCAATGCTTTAACACATTTTGTGAATCCTTTTGTGGAGGAGGTTGTTAAACACATGGAGACCTCATCAAGTGGAGATTACAAAGAATTGAAGGAGGAATTGCTAAGATAGTAAGTACCCTCCCCCCACACACATAACTTTTGTTTAACGTGGTTTTATAATAAAGCATGAAGCCAGCAGACAAACATGTTTGAGCAATTGGCTGACAAGCAAAGTAAGAAATATACCACCAAGACAAATGCTGCTTGCTTGTCTGACGTGAGGGACTTCCTGGGCTTGTATACCCTGCCTGCTTTCCTTCAGGTTCTAAGTGACGAAGCTTATTCTTAAAATAAATAAAAAAATTCAGTATTTCAACTATTTCAAAGTAATAGAGCAGAATCCATTGATGAGTTGCAGGGCATTAAAAAAAAACAAGGAAAAACCCCACAAGTTGTGGACTTCAGTTTTTTCTTAGGTCCCACACGTTTCTCTTTCCCGCCACCCCAACCGAGCAAAGTCTTCGATAACTACAAGGCTTGTATATCCATGCCTTTCTTCCTTCAGGTTCTAAGCGACAAAGCTTGTTTTTACAAAATAAATTCAGTACAGTATTTCAACCATTTCTAGGCATTGTGCCAGTTCCTAAATTCCAAGATGTGTTCTTCCTTCCCTTCAGTTTCAATTTCCGTTACTGATGCCTTTGTTAGTGGTTATCATGAATGCTTCCTGTAACGTGCTTGGACGCTTTGGTTTTCAGTTGCCTGAAAAGCTTGAAATATCCCCTGCTAATGGCAGAGCTGGATCAACTGTCTGAAGATACTCCTCAGTATTCCCTGAGGCAGTTTGGTGCAGACATACTAGTAAGTGCACCTTGAGTGTTTATTTGGTGGTGGTGTTTTTTTTGCCATTTTTAATACTTGTGAAATAACTTAAGACTTCCTCCCCTCCATTTTCAGGATTCATATATGGATTGTCTAAGGTGTAGACATGCTTGTATATTTGGCTTTTTCTAACGTAACAGTGAACCAAAATAGAGCTTGTAATTTGGTAGTTTGAACAGGTGGTCACATATCTAATTTAAACCTGTATGCTATTATGGCTGTTTACATATTTTGAGTTGAGGATATTTTAGGGTGCCATTATCATTAGTGTTTATTATATGCAAACACAACTTTCCATATATATATATATCCTCAAAGTGTTATAAAAGGATATAAAAATATTGCTGCAAACAGAAGGTTGCATCTAACGCCCTCCCATCAGATGTCAAGGAGATGAATAACTATACAGTCATACCTCGACAACCGAATGCTTCAACTTCCGAAGGTTTCGACTTCCGAAGTCAACAACCCCCAGAAGTTTTTTCTCCACGCCTGCCTAGCGCGCACATTCTGCGCCTGCGCAGAGCGGCGTGTGCAGTCGGCGCATGCACCAAAGTGTGAAATTGCGCTTCGTGCATGCGCCGAAGCAGCGCTTTGAGAACCGAAAACCTCGACTTACGAAGACGGCCGCGGAACGGATCGTCTTCATAAGTTGAGGTACCAGTGTACAACTTTTAGAAGACATCTGAAGGCAGCCCTGTATCAGGTGGTTTTTAATGTTTGATTTTTAAAGATGTTTTTATATGTGTTAGAAGCTGCCCAGAGTAGCTGGAGCAACCCAGCCAGATGGCTGGGGTATAAATAATAAAATTATTATTATTATAACAAAAAGCGATACCTGTATCTTAAGGAGAAGTTTAGATTACTCCTGTTTTGTGGAACACCACCCCTGTTGAGTTATGACAGGCACCCACTATTTCAGCCTTTTTAAAAACAACTGAAGACATGCTTTGCTTTGACAAGCTTTTTCAGTGGGGTGGAGTATTTTTTTAAAAATAGGTTGCTGCCTTGAATGTCTGTGGTGTTGTCTTTGTGGGAGAGTTAAATATTATACGTGTGTGTGTGTTTATGTTTATTGTGTGATTGCAAATCACCTTGCTACTTATGTTAAAGGTGACTGATAAATTAATGAAATATAATATTAATGATCTTTAAATACAAAAACGCGTTTATGCAATAAATAAATAAATATCTATTTCTTTCCTATCACTTTGATGTATCTTGTTCACTATATGTATCTCTAGGCATGGAAAACAGCAAGTCCTCTTCTTTTTTTCAATAGGGCATTTTGCTGGATATTAGAGAATTGCTCCCAAAAGTATTCTCTTGGCATAGATGCAAATATGAATGCTGGGATGAGGACATACTAGAAATGGACAAAGAGCAATCAGCAGAGTCTCTGGCATGTCTGTCTTATATGGTGTTTGTTCAAGACTGCTTTGGTACTGACTGCCTTCCAGTCGTCTTCAAGTAAGTACTTTAAAAAGAGAGAGATTGGAGGCTTGTGTCAGGGACTGTGCTGAGGAGGCCTGCACTGAGGAGGAATGGTAGGAGCCACCCCCTCCCCCTGATCCTGAATCTTCTCAGGAACAGGACAGCATAGATTTGGAACAGTGGTTTGCAGAGGGGTCTAGTTCAGAAGGCAGAAGCTGGGAAATACTGGATGGGGAACAGCTAGAAGAAGAAGAAACACTGGGAGAGAGAGGGGCAATAGATTCACAGTCGTTGGACAGCATTCCTCCACTGACCTCCCCAAAGTTGAGAAGAGCTCAGAAAGTCTTTGAACAGATAGCGCAGAGGGCACAAGCTCAGATTACAAAACGTAAGAGTGGCATAGATTAATAGGGATGGAGGGGGGAGTGAGCCTTAATTGGGAGCACCGCCATTTCTAGGGAGACGTGTTCTTTTGTCTCTCACTGTGATTATTAAAGAATCTAACTGGTAAGACTTTCTTTTCGTTTGATCATCTTATTTACTGCCACGGGGGAGGAAGCCGATCCCCCAAAGCACGACAGCTTGTAATCCGGGTGACCCCACAAAGCTTAACAAAAGGTGGTTTTCTGTTGTACTTGAAATTTAGGGTTTACCCACACCTACCTTCTCTGTGCTCTTTCAATGCACAGTCCTTGCTTTAAAGCTCCATTTCTTGAGCACACTTTTATTTTTGCTCTGGAACTTTCCCCATGGAAACCTGCTCTTTAGCGATCAGTCGGAGCAAATGCCAATCTGTGAGAAACCAGAATTAACATTTGCTGGGACTGAGAACTAGAGAGCAGATTTTCACACGGGAAACTCTGGGGCAGAAATATAATAAAATAAAATGCTCAGACACAGGGCCTGTGCCTGGAAAAAGCACGACAAAAGGTAAGTGTGGACAAGCCCTTAGTTACATATGTTACATATGTATATAACTGTGGGCAGGCAAGTTGATTTAAAAAAATTGTGGGATAGCATCTGCTTATTCATATGGCTGGCTTGCTGTATGTTGTCACTTGCACTGATAGGCTACAACTGCCACCTGTTTTAAGCATAACAACATCTGGAGGGCGATAGGTTCTCCACCTATGGTTTAACATAGAATGGATGTTTCTTTCTTGCCTAGATTTTGTGTATCTTGTAGGTTATACTTATGAATTACTCTTTATTGTAGCCCACCATACATTCTGCAGTGCAACATGGTGCATGTTGGAGTACTGTTGAAAAGGTAAGCCATTCATCCCTTTTCTCTTTTGTTTCTGTTTTTATCAGCCTGTGCATGAAAGGGAATGATGCTTTAATAAAAAAAATACAGTTAAAGAAGCTAAACCAAAAATATGTCATGCTTAGGTAGTTTTGTGCCTTTTGAA
The DNA here is from genome assembly GCF_963506605.1 of Zootoca vivipara. Taxonomy (NCBI): domain Eukaryota; kingdom Metazoa; phylum Chordata; class Lepidosauria; order Squamata; family Lacertidae; genus Zootoca; species Zootoca vivipara. The sequence goes on from NC_083282.1 coordinate 23,600,880, forward strand.
AATGTAAGTAGCTGTGACAGTGAAGGCCTTGAACCTACCAAAATTGGTACCTAAACTCCAGCTTCAAAGGATAATGCTGCTGCTTTAACCTAAGCAGATCTGTTCTTCCAAGAGTGGTCATCTACATTCATATGCTTGGGTTGGGGAGGGTGGCAACCGTCACAGCACTAGATTGCAACTGGAGTGAGGAATTGTGGCAAAAGGTAGTGCAGGATCTGACCTACAGGAGTACCATGTGACTCAGGCAGGATTGTTTGCATAACCCAGTCGCCTACAAAAGTATCACAGGGAAATGCTCAAATTGAGGACTCATATGTTGGGAACAGAGGCTAATATGTTGGGAACAGAGCAAGTTTTGGCTGTTAAGAGAAAGGGCAACAAAATACGGATTTTAAACTGGCATTTAAAAATACCTGATAGTGTTTTAACTTTTTTTTGCAGGACAGAAGAATCTATTTTATCAAAAGGACTTGTAAGTGTAGTGTTTATATACATGCTACTCTTCTTTGTGCTTTTAGAAAGCATAAACTCAGTCCCGCTGGCTATTGTTGTCCATAGCTGCCAAGTTTTCCCTTTTCTTGCGAGGAAGCCTATTCAGCATTAGGGGAAATCCCTGTAAAAAAGGGATAACTTGGCAGCTATGTTGTTGTCAGGTTTGCTTTTGTAAATTAATGGAGGTGTCCTTTTTTTGGCCCAAGGACCACATTCATCCTTGGCCAACCTGTGGCGGCTTGGGTACCAACGGAAGGTGCAGCCACCCTGCATACAATCTGACATATGGGGGCACACAGCCCCACCACCTGATCCATGCAGATCAGCTGAGAGGAAGGAGTGCCCCCTGCCTGCTCATCAAATGAACAATCTGATGCCAGCTGAGGGAACAATCTGCATCTGTGCACCCCATCACTGTCTAATAATAAAATACGTTTTTTGCTGTTTCTGGCAAAAAAGAGACATTGGGGGGAGGTTGATTAGGCCCCCAAACTTGGGGGTTAGCCACCCCTGTTTTAAATGATGAGATGGGAATGAGTTTGCAGCCATCATTATATGTCTACCTTGGAGTAAGTCTCCCTGAACTCAGTGTGACTTGTTTCTTTATACAGAAATAGGATTGGCCAGCATCACTCTTGATTCCGCATATAGCTTTATTGGCATTCATTTCAGCTGCATGCGTTTCCATAGAGTTTACTTCTAAGCAGATATCTTTACAGCTGCAACATGACTTGCCCCCTAAGCATGCTTATATCAGTAGCATGCGCACTTGCATGAAATTTAAATGCCTGCCATTGTAAGCCAGATTGGCATTGGTCTGTCCCTAGCCCAGTATTGTCTATACTCTGGATGACTAGCTATGGCTCTTCAGGGCCTGAATCAAAGGTCTCTCTCCTCATCTTCTACCTGATCGTTTTAACTGCAAGCGCCAGGGATTGAACTTGGGCCCTTCCGCATTCAAAGCACATCTCCTCCTCCTCCTGAGCTGCAGTCCCTCCTGGCCTAATCCATTAAACACTGTTGCTAAGCAACCAGGCACTATTAATTTGAATGTAGTTTGCTGAGGAGTTGCACCCACTGCAGCTGAAAATAAATGGAGGCACGCTTGACGGATTGTGCTGTGCTTTTGCTGGTGTTTTTAAAACACACTGTCAAAAGCCCTGGGGACACTTTTAATTCAGGCCTGGTAGAGTCTGAAAACATGGCTACATTGAAACACTCAGTCTAAGCATATTTGCTCGGAATGGATAAAGCCCGTTCTATTGAATCTGCAAATTCCCAACATCCTGTCAGGCATGACTAAGGCTGTGTACACCCCGTATATTTAAAGCACATGACTCCCCTGTGGCCCAAATCCTGGGGTCTGTAGTTTGTTAAGAATACAAGGGATTGTATTGTATCTGTGTGGGGTAAACTACAGTTCCCCAGATTCTTGGAATCTGTGCTTTAAATGTATGTTGTGTATGTAGCCTTAAAAACACAACCCAGGATGGGGCTACAGTGAAGAAAGGGGAGGGCTATTCAAATAGAGACTTGATTCTCGGGGTCATCAGGGAGCAAGTTTAGCCACTACCCCAGTGATGCCTTTCCCCCATTCACTTCAGAGGGGTAAATAAGAATGTGGCATGTCGAAGGCAAACCCTGATAGGATCCTTGCTGACTGGGATCCCACTAATCTTGCGTACGGAGAATCATGGCACTTCACAAAGGTCCTTTTGCCTTCTAAGTCCTGCCTCCTAACTTCCACCCCATCTGCCATAGTGGCGACCATTTTGCTAACTGAAAACGAAATTGGCTCCCAATTCAATATGGGGCTTGCATTCCAATTAAATGTAGGACTTCTAAAGTACTAGTTTATCCAGTACTTTAAAGCCCTGCCTTCATGTGTCGCCACAAAACAGTGGGGCATTCACCTCCATCCGTTGGTTCAATTGCACAGAAAAGGCTACAGTGCTTACATGTTCTTTAACACTCATAGTGGTTGCTCTGTTCTGCCCAGTTTTCTGTTCTATCAGTTGGGAAATGTTCTTATTGTGCAAATGAGATTAATACCCGTGGTCCTTCAAAATCAATATACTGTATTAACTTAATTTGTAGGCGCTATTGGAGAACTGTCTACTGAGGCTGGAAGATAATAGCCTTTTGCTTGAGTATTTGGAGTTCAAAGGCTTCATTACAACACCTCAGGTAATATGATGGAAACCATGAACTTTTAATTACACATGCTACACTTTCTAATGTGTTATTTCCCAAGTGCTTTGAAAAGAATATAAGCTTTAATTATTTACCCAGCGTTTTAATATGACTAATACAAAAAGGCTTCAGACGTGGTTAACTAAACAGGCTGATACAGACAAACATTTAAAACCTTCAATCTGAGGCTTAAAGCTTTCGCCATATATTCTTTTTAAGACTTTGTTTCTTTCATTTACTGGCAAGTGCTCCTTGTAGATATTTTTGGAGCAAAAAATGAAGCTCTGCCTCCACCTACGTTAAATAGTGCTGTAGAGAATTGGTAAATGGCAAAGTGAAGTGGAGTCTATCCCAAAACTTCATAGAACTTTGGAGACAAGGGTATCCAATTCAGTACTTTCAGTGGCACCTTAAAGACCAACTAAGTTTTTATTTTGGTATGAGCTTTCGTGTGCACGCACACTTCTTCAGATACCTGAATCTGAATCTGAAGATATCTGTATCTGTATCTGAAGAAGTGTGCATGCACACGAAAGCTCATACCAAAATAAAAACTTAGTTGGTCTTTAAGGTGCCACTGAAGGGATTTTTTATTTTACTTCGACCCAGACCAACACGGCTACCTACCTGAACCAAAATTCAGTACTTGTATGTTTCAAGTTAGAATAGCAGTGTAATCCCTTTTTCCGTTTTCAAAGGGGGCAGCAAAATGCAGTGAAATGAATACTATACATTGAAACATTGGAATGAAAGTTAGTGAACACATTCAGAACCTCATCCTATACTTTAAATACAAAGCCCAGCTTTTACTCCTGCATTTCCCCCCATATCCAAAATACACCGTAATGTGATATCTGAAGTGCAGCCTCTTGAACACTTTCCTTTACTAGTTGCTGTTTTGATTATGAGTATTTTTTAAACTTGCAGCTACATCCTTTGAATATTTACTAAGACCTAAGTCCCACTGACTACAGTAGAACTTGGCGCTCTAGTAAGTGTGCAGTTAGGATGGCAGCTTGAAGCATATCAGAGCAGAAGAACAAAATGTTATAAGAGGAGGAGGAACCACCCAGATAATTGCAGTGGGTTTTCCCACCTTTAAAGTGTGCAAAGTGAAATGAGGAGCACAAGATGGTTCTTTTGTTGGCCAAAATGAGGATGTGAATAGGATTTCCCCAAAACTATGATGTGAGAAGGCTCCAGCAGGAACACAGAAACATTGTGAGCATAACTTGATTCTCTTGCGCATGTATGCAAACTGCATAAAGTGCTCACTTAAGTAGATTACCGATTTTTCCGTGTATAACATGCCCCTGTGTATAACACAACCCCTATTTTGGGGGACTCCAAATTAAGAAAATGGGGGGGGGGGAGATTGCCCAGAGTTGTTGTTAAGCTTTTGGGGGGGGGAATTGCCCAGGGTTGTTGAGTTTTTTTGGTGGGAGGGGGGATACCCAGGCTGGTTGAACTTTTTTTTGGGGGGGGGGAAATTGCCAGCAATCACTCACCTGCCTCAACGCAGCTGCCAGAAGATGCCTCGCAGAAGACAACAATTGTCTGCCCAATTGCTGCCAGCAGCCACAAATCACCCGCCCTATTGCTGCAACAACAGCCAATCCCAAATGGCCCTTGGTGCATACACCAATCACCCGTCCAATCACTGCTGTATATCTCCTACTTGCAGCTGCCAAAAATCGCCCATTCCCCCCTATGCACTACCCGTGTATAAGACGACCCCAAATTTTTAACATTATTTCTTAATAAAAAAAACCCTTGTCTTATACACAGAAAAATACGTTATCTTACATGGGGTATCAACCGGTTAATGGACTTCTTTTCTTCTCACTATAATCGTGTGGCTGTCTTGGACATAATACGGTATCTTGAGTTGATGCATCTCTGTCACTCTCTCCTTAATCCACTTCTCTCTGCCTTTATTGCAGCTAGTACACTTACAAGATCGCTTACTGCCCTGACCCCTCCAAAATGTGCATGTGCAGTATTGTGGCTTAAGGACGGAGTTGCAGCTTTACTGCTCTAGTGCCTTTATTTTTGTGAGTTGCAAGTTAGTTCTTTTTAAACAGCATTTTAAATTGTTTACGCTCTCAGAGGGGTTGTGTTATCTGAATTTCCATTTTATAATTTGTCTTTTTCCTTTTTTAACGGCAGGATTTGGTAAAGGTCATGACGCTGTGCCCTTTTGAACATCTGGTACGTAACTGGGTGTCATGTGGTTTTAGAAGTGTTGCATCTGAAGTGCAGTTTTCCTGATCCCCTCCCTCCTACGTCTGCTTCTATTTAGAGAAAGAAGAGTTTAAAGATTTTACAATTGTATATAGAGAAGTTTGAAGAAGAGGGGAAATTCACGTTGTTCAGGTATGTCTGTTCTCAAATTCCCCCCCAAAATCAGGCAATTTAGAGTTCCAATAACTATTAATTTATTTTACCATAAATTGGCTTTATTTTTATTGCAGTCTTTTATTCTCTAGATAGTTGTGTTGCAGTTATATGGTTTAGGGCATAATATTTCCTTTCCTATCTTTTGTGTCGCAGATGTTTGTTGAAGACAAGTAACCATTCTGGGGTAGAAGGATTCATCATTCAGAATATTAAAAATCAAATTGATTTATCCTTACAGGTAAGGAAGGTTACTGAATATAAGAAAGTGGAAGAATGTACACCTGTGTATTAAAGTGGGGATTCAAAGTGATCCATGGATACACACTGTTGATGGTAGTTTTTGTAAAAACAGGGGAAACAGTACTTGAAAATGCAAGTGATCATTGAAAGGGCCTTTTTTATGTAGCACAACTATCTTTCAGTGCACATGTTATAAAGCGCATTTATCTCTTTTCTTGCTGAGGCATTCCCACTTATTACCACATCTTTGTGGTAGAGTTAAGAGGACATTTTAAAATGTGACACCTCTTTAAAAATCCCAAACCTTGCAAAGTTGTATGATTCATGTAGCTTAAACGCATTCATAGAAATGTACACAACACTTTATTCTAATTATTATTGTACTATTTGGGTTTATTGGTTACTGATGGTGTATTGGAACAGTTCTCATCTTGAACCTGTTTTAAATACTAAGGATCAATCTTAAAGGGGAAGGAATTATGTAATAATGCAACGTTGTGGAAAGACTGTGTCATCGTTCACCCATAATGCTAACTCAAACCATAGCCTGGCATGAGTGAACAAGCAAACAGGCTTCCAGAGAGCAGATCACCGCCACTTTGCTCCTTCCCAGTCATTCTGTTGCAAATGAGCTAAGCCTTACCTGTTTGACTTAGCCTTACCTGCAATCTGGGTCGATCTTAGACAAGAGTAAGAAGCAATAATATATGGTTGCTCATATCATGCAACTGGAATACAAAGTTAATAGTTCCTTTTCTGGAACTTGCTCATCTGTAATATTGATACAGCTCCTGGCTGCACAAAGAACATATCAACTGTTTCTGTATGTTGCTTTTCAGAGTACAACAGGAAGTAAGTTTTTTACTGGACTCCAGTTGGTCTCACTGTTAGACATAATACTCTCACTACCTGAAGGTGCTGAAACTGATCTTCTTCAGAACTCAGACAGGTGAGATGTAAAAAGGATAATTGCAAAGGTATTTTGCTGATTCCCCCCCCCCCCAAGCTGCCTTCAGTGCAGCTTTTAAAACAATGTTGGCAATTAACTTAAGTTTACTAACACTTAAGCTTATTTGACCAGAACTTTCTGCACTACAGATGATCAGAAGCACATCAGACTAGAATTGTGAAACAAGCCACAAATATCTTATTTGGGGGGGGGGGAGAATAATCTTTGGGTCTTTTGCTTTTGACTTTTAGTAATTAAGACCATGTTCCTATCTATAAGTATTAAAATGTGAATCAGATTTCATCTTGTCTTTTAGTAGGCCTTAAAGAGCATTAAACTTCTACCTCTGCTGCAGGAACTCCAAACTGTACCAATGTCCAGCATCTTTATTAATCGAGAATCCCCAGGCAGTCTAAATGGCCATTAGAGGGACTGGACATTTTCGGGAAACTCTCCTCTAAAGGGAACTATAGAACCTTTGTAATGCAATCATTTTCTGGGGCTGGGCAGTTCATGGAGCTGATTGCCAAGAAAGTAAGCACACTGTACCCTCTGGCAAGGAGGGCTCTTAGCTGCCTATGTCGCTTGCCCTTCAATTTGGAGAAAAGAAACACTAATTGGCAGTTCTCCCCCTGTGTCCCCCCCACACACACTTTGAATGGAGACTTGGAGAAGAGAAAGCTTCCATCCTTCATCTCATTTGTGCTTTCTAGAGGACTCATGGAATTGGTACCAAAGGATAAATGAAAGCCTGGTTATAAGCCAATCTGCTATTGTTGGCTCCTGATCAGAGAGGTATGCTTTAGCTTACAAAACCTCAGTGGAATCTGGTTTTGAGAAGTCACATATGGACCTTTCTGATATCAATGGAATGACTAGAAGTGAGGAGAAGTGAAGAGAAGCTGAGCTTGCCTGTAGCATCTTTGGGGCAATCCAGAGTTGAATGAATGTGTGAGAGTTGAGAAAGGATTGTAGTAGATGGCAAAGACTTTTCACTTCTGCCTAGTGGTCACCACTAGGGTTGATGAGTGGTGGATCATATGCCTTGCTTGCATCCCAAGTTCAATCCCTGGCATATCCAGATAGAGCTAGGAGAGTCTCTTGCCTTTGAAACCCTGTAGAATTGCTGCCGGTCAGTGCAGACAATACTGAGACAGATGGATCAGTGGTCTGATCCTGTATAAGGTGGCTTTCCATGTATCGCTGTTTGATTTTTTATTTTGATTTTTGATTGCTGAATAAATTATTTGGAAGGCAAGTTGTGTTCTGTATGTGATACTACCACTTCAAATATTGAGTTTTGAGCATTGGCTCGATTGTCTGTTACTGTACATGCCTAAAGAAAGCTGCCTTCTGTTCATCCCATGACATACAGATACAAAAAGAAGACATGACTATAGTGGGGAAGTGGGCTAGCTACGTAGTTTCAGTGACACAGGCAATCCAGTAGGATGGTGATTCTGTTGGAGACAAGCGAGATTCAAATTGAATGATTTACCTTTAACAGGCAATCAGTATAGTTTATTGGTCAACCAAGAAAGGTTTCACTTGTTCTCTTGTCTGTTTTACTGCTTTTTATACCAGTTGCCTTGGAGGATTATATTATACCTGCTATATTACTTGCCCAGTCTTACTGTAAATTAACACTCGAAAAGAGCCTGCTCCATCTTTTCTTCATTTTTGCAAGATCTCTTTTGTATTCCAGCATAACCTGTTTCACATTAATTCCTCCAGTGGCATCCTTCTGTGGAAGTAAAATGTAGATGGCAAGGGATTGATTCTATATTTCTAATTTGCAGGATTATGGCATCACTAAACCTGCTGCGATATTTAGTCATTAAGGATAATGAAAATGACAATCAAGTAAGTGATTAATTAAAAAAAAGACCCTGCTACGTTGGGGTGTGTGAGAGCGTGCATGTGTGTGAGAGAAAGAAGATGTGTTAACAATCACTGAAGATTTGTGAAAAAGAATGCAGTTGAAATACTCTTAAATGTGATAAAGCTCTTTTTTTATCTATGTGTACCAGAGCATAAATTGAATTGCCACATGTAAATAATGATTCCTTGGTTACATAAAAACAAAGTTTTAAATCTCTGAATTTTGCACATTTTCCCAATTATATCTCTATAAGACATTTGGACTTCGAAAGTGTTTTTTTCTTTTTAAATATGCTACTTCACTGCAGAGGATTTTTCCATGAGTGTTCTATTCCTTCTCAGTATGTAGGGGATAAAATAGCAATGTCAGGGTTTATTCATGAGTCTTTAGACAACTTAGCCTTGAAGCGTTTATTCTTTAATTTTCAACTGGGATTAAGCGCCTTCATTTTCTATCCCTTTCTGTAGCTCCATCCTCTAAACAGGTCAACCGTACTATAGGGCACTTGAACTGAATTTCAGCTTGTCAATTGATTTAACCCAACTCTGACTATAGCAGGAGTGATGGGTTTATTTGAATAAAATATGTATTTATGTCCATCTTAAACAGTCTATGATGAATATCAATTTTCTTAGCAGGAGAGACTGCTAATCATCTTAAGATTTCCTCTCCTCTTCCACCCCCACAGTAAAGTAATATGAGAGTGCACCCTAGTATCTTCTATTCTGAGACTACCTAAAGCAGTGCTTAGCATGCCTCTTATTATATAAGATGTGAAATCTCAGCTTGTTGTGTCAAGGCAATGAGTAGGCTGAATTTAGCATTGCAAGCAAAGCTTTTGAAATCAATAAGAAAAAGAGAGAGCAGCAGAGCCAGATAACAGCAATATAATTGCTGCTGTAAACATGCTTTACTGAACTGTTGTCTTTAGCTAAATACAGTTCTGCCAGAGGGCAAATAGCTCAGCATCTTGAAGGAAGCCCAGTTTGAAGGGTTTTATTCTGATCTGGCAAATAATTTTATGCCTCTGTAGCAGAAGCAAAGTTTCACCTCCATTTTCTGAGTGTATTTAATACTGCTGCCTTATTCACTGAAATCTGTTTTTGAAGACCTTGCACCCCAGTTTGAAGTTAGAGTGCATCAATCAAGCACACAACTTGATCTGGATCAGAATTAAAACCTACTGATTTTAGTGGATTTTGATTATTTCAGGGGTTGTGCATGATGAGGTTCCATTGAAATCTGAGATATAAGTGCATTGTTGGGTGAATATGTTCCTTTTTATTTCAGTGGGATTTAGGTACACCTAATTTTGGATTATTCCCATTTTACTGTTTCTGAAATTGCAGTTTAGTGTGTATAACTAGTAAGTTACTTTCCTGTATCCAGTTTGGAATTAATGCATTTCAAAGTTGTTTAAGACAATGTGTGTTAGACATCTCAAATTTTTAATGGCTTTTGTGAATCATTTAGAAATTGGGAGTCTACCATGGTCAGGAGATCTTGCCAATGACTTAGACTGAACAAGAGTGGCAGGGTTAAAGGCTTTTATTGCCTTTGGTGTCAAGCCTTGGGTCACTTCTAAGGTACAGTGGGGCATAGAATCTAACTCCCTCCTGATCTAGATGAGATTCTCCCTGCCCCAGTAATACAGACACTCCCATTCAGCCTGTGAAGAGTGGAGGTTGCAGGAAATATATGTGGCACATTCAGAACATCTGGGTACCATTAGAGTTGTAGTTTATGGGAATAGTCAAGCTCTACTCCATTGTTAATACAGTGGTACCTCGGGTTACAGATGCTTCAGGTTACGGACCCTGCTAACCCAGAAATAGTACCTTGGGTTAAGAACTTTGCTTCAGGATGAGAACAGAAATCGCCCGATGGCGGCAGCGGGAGGCCCCATTAGCTAAAGTGGTACCTCAGGTTAAGAACAGACCTCCAGAACAAATTAAGTTCTTAACCCAAGGTACCGCTGTAATTGGTTTTGACTCCGGTGTCTGAGAGAAGAACTCCAATTCCTGTCTTCCTATCTGCACACACTAAAGTTAAGAGTAAGGTTGAAATATTCAGGTTTCCTTGGGAAGGGCTTGAGCAAAGAGTCAAAGGATATCTTAGAACAGTGATGGCGAACCTATGACACGCGTGTCAGACGTGACACGCAGAGCCCTCACTGCTGGCACGCGCCCCATCGGCCCATTCATGCTGCTGTTTTAAACTTTCTGTGCTGTTTTTTTCTGGCGCTTTGGCATACTATGATTGGGTGTAACAGCGTTCATTTTTTAACCCGTTCTGTGCTGGGTTTTTTGGCGCTTTGGCAGACTATGTCAGTGCTGTGTGTTAGTTCCAGCGAAGGTATCATTCATCATTTATTTTTGTTCTCTTTCCCCCACAAAAAGTGCAGCAGCTTTGGGACATCCCCCCCCAAAAAGCAAAGCAACTTTTGCACACACACCCCAAAAAAACCTCCAAAGGTTAGCAGCTCCCCCCAAAAAGGTCAACAACTCTGGGCACTTTGTGATAAATAAGGGGTTTTTGGTTTGGTTTGGTTAAATAAGTAGTTTTTGGTTTATTAAATAGTTATATATTACAATTATACATTTTTGTTATCTAAACTATAAATATCGCGAAATTATGGATTTTTTCTCGAAGTGACACACCACCCGAGTTATGCTTGGGTTTTTGGTGAATTTTGACACACCAAGCTCAAAAGGTTGCCCATCACTGTCTTAGAACTATAATTGTACCAGCAATAGATGGTTTCCTACTGAGCACTTTACTGGAAATGTCTGTTCTTAAGCCACCAAAGCAGAAACAGCCTGAAAGTGAGGAATGGTAAATAAAATAACTTACTACAGCTTAGTAAGGAGTAGACTGGGGCAATCTTACCCATTAAGCTTATTAGTTAAAACTTGTCAGTTGAAAACTTTATTTTGAATTTCAGTGATTTTTACCACTGGGCACCTTTCTCTACATGATTATTTTTTACTGTGTATTTGGCATTTGCATTGTCACAAAAAGCACAGCCGCACTAATCAGCCCATTTCTCCCTGCTCCACCTGTACACAAACTCCTCTGTCCATCTTTTGCCTTAACACATCCTACAACATTGAGTACTCATAGTGCTGCTCTAGCTTAACATTCAATGGTTGTAGCACTTTTCAGTGAAATGGCTTATGATTGATATGGTGGTTTTTGCATGCTCATATCCCTATCCAGCTGCTGCATCTTGATGGATAAATGGACTGAGATAATCAAAGGAACAATTTAGATTTAAATATTGCCACAGGCTCATCATCAGATTTGTTTCCTAATGCTCTTGAGTGTGCACCATTTAGCTGAGGTTCATTGCCACTTTAAAAAAAAGCCAATGTAGCTTTAGTTTTCTGGCTGCTTCAATCCTAGGTAGACCACTTATCCCCCCAAAACACCAATAAGTTCCATGTCAGTAGGGGGGCAAATACATTGTTAACCAGGAATTGGCATGTTAAACACTGCAAGCAAAAAAGAAACTTGCATTTTTGGACTGCTTTATTGTACAGCAGCATAGATCCTCTAATGGAACAGGCTTGAGAAGTAATTAGCCATCATAGGGTGGTTTTTTAAACCATCACGCACACTTCTACTCGTCCACAATAACTATTCTTTGATACAGCTTTGAATACCACACAAGTTGTTTGCTTACAAAATAATATATTGTGCTTTGATTCCGATAAACTTGAGAAGAGAATTTCTGTACATCACTTAATACAGTAAAATCCTGTTTTCTGAATTGCCTAGAGAGGAGGGGAACTATTCGCCGGGCAAAGATCAGTATTTTCATTTGATTGCCAATTGCAAGAGCATTTAAAAAACAACAACCCTCAAGGGTTTAAATTGTAGCAAGTCAGAAGTAAAACCTATTTTTCTTAATCTCAGCCAAGAAGAAAGCTAGCCAAATGTTTAGAATCTCTGCAGTTTATTTAATGGACCTTGCACAATTTGTAACCAAGCAGCCAGATTCAGTGCCTGCCCAGCAAGGTGTGTGACTTTGAAATATCTGTCACACTGCAACATTGCTGGTGGGGCAGTACTGGGCTGGATGAGAGACAAATTATGCAGACCTTTTCCATAGGACACCCTAGCAAATATAACATTGAAGCCTCATTTACAAGTATGTGCTGCAGTTAGAATGCTGGAGAGGCTACATGGATTTAGCAGATTGCAATTTAGGTCAGCATTACAGGATACTTCTTAAACTCCTTTCCTTCCTTAGACCAGCAGATTATGTGCCTGAAGAAAACACTCTGTTAGCCTTGTGGCTCTCGCTGCAACATTACAAATTGACACCACCCCCCTTCTTTCTTTCCTAAGACCTGCGTGTGGACAGAACTTTGCAAAATTGAAAGAAATTTCTTGAAGCCCTTGCACACTGGACTTAATATGTCAAGAGCACATTATGAAGCAGAAATAAAGAATAAAAAAGAGAACAAAAGAGGTTAGTTGACTTCATTATTCGTGTTTGTGTGTGTACGTTTTAGAAATTGTGTGCAAGTAGATCGAAGCAGGAAAGGCAGACAAAAGACTATAGAGATTAAAAGAGATAAAAGCTGACATATTTGTCATGATTTTTGTGTGAGAATGCAGTCCTGTACCATCTGTCCTGGCAGCATTTCATCAAGGCTTTCCCTGAGATCTTTAAATTAAAATGAAAGGACTGAGACCAAGACGTTCTGATGGCCAAACCTGTACTCTGCCATAGGAAAGAAGTTATTTTTGGTCACAAAGATCAGAAATCTGTGGCGCTTTAAAAAAAAAAAGTTCAGAATTGATTTTGCTATATGATGTGAGTTAGTCTAGTTTTGCCTATCAAGTAGACACATACTTATTCTTGTGTGAATCTCATGTTACAGAATCTCATGTTTCCAAGAAGATTTGCTCTTTAACAGTAGCTGGAGAAAAGATGCCCCACATGACAACTGAAATGGAGCTTCAGGTGAGTGGTCTAGTTTTGGAGAAGCTGTTAACATGTAGGAAGGTGGGCCTTAGGTTTCTTTTGTATTCAAAGTGAATACAAACTGGTAATATTTATGCAATAAATAACATTAATTTTCTTTAATATTTCAGGTTCTCCACTCAGCTCTTTACACATTTGATTTGATAGAGAGTGTTCTTGCCAGGGTAGAAGAACTCATTGAAACCAAAACAAATGCTGCAGCTGAAGAAACTACTAGGATCAAGTGATGCTTTCTGCCTCCCTTATCCCAATAGTGTTTCACACTGTGCACTCTGTTTCTACTTCTGTCATTATGACTTTACTTGAAAAGATAAAAATACCAACCTTTTAAGTATACACCAAGTCGTCGTTACATAGCTGCTGGGAAAGAAGGCATAAGAATATTTTTCTACATCTTCAGATTTTAAAGGAATTGTTAAACCTGATTGGTATTTTTACAAAATACGTGTAGAAGTGTGTCTTAGCATTCATTAAAAACGCTCGACCAGTATCAGTGAAAGGAAGCCTCTGGCAATGTCTTTGGTTGGCAGATCTCCCAGGAGCATCTATACCTATGAGGATTCATGGATGGGTGAACACAGTGAACTTTTTCCTGGCACAGCCTGTTTTATAACCCTACTGTGACATAAAGCACTTGATTCAATGTAATGGCGAAACAGAAATGGGAACACATGTTCTCTCTCAAGGATTCTTTTTCAGTAACCAGAACTGCAGAAGATTTTCATTTTTTCCCTTAGCCATAGGTTTATACATACCCTGTGATGGGCGTCTAATTTTCACCAACCAAAATACACTTAGAAAACAGCCAACCTATTTGGTACAGACCTCAAGTATTCAGAAAATAGCAAGGAAAAAGCAAAAAATAAAAGTGATAAATTCCCTTACTGGCATTACATCATACCTGCAAGACAAGTAAGAGAACACAAATGCCTCAAGATGTAGGATATGAGAGAAATTATAAATTGCAAAACAACATCAAACATCAGGTTATGTGAAATATATTCAACAAATACACAAGACGTAACCGGCTGTGCATTCACATAAATAATGCTCTTCTATATTTTCCACAATATCAAATATTTTTCTCATACATAATCAACACATAAAGTTCAACAAAGTAAACAGAAGTCCCAATAGATCAGTTCATTCATAAAGTCCAAATATTTGCTAGTTTCTATTCCATGTATGTCTTTGTATATTCATAAAATCTGTTTACTTTGTTGAACTTTATGTGTTGATTATGTATGAGAGAAATATTTGATATTGTGGAAAATATAGAAGAGCATCATTTATGTGAATGCACAGCCGGTTACGTCTTGTGTGTGTGTTGAAGAAATTATAAATTGGCATGTGCTTTATTGACATTAGAGAGAGTACATTCTAGACTTGCAGTGTAGGTACTAAGAACCCATTTCAGTTATCATAGAACTGATTCGGAGATATATAGCAGCATGTTGCAGCACTGTTAGATGTAGGTAGATTAAACAGTTACTTGGAGAAAATAGAATCACCTCATGGTAGTAAGGCCCAGCAGCCCATCATTATGATGTTACATTATGATGACAAAGGTGAGTTATCCTACCTACCATTTCAACTATGAGTAAATTCCTCACTGCAAATTTGCTTGGTCATTTCTGGAAATATATCTGAGCAAGTACAAGCAGATCAGAATGAAAAGTCTGGGAGGTGGGAGTTCATTGACTTAAATATACAAATTGTTTAGTAATAGATTTTCCATCATGAATGGAAATAAAAGAATAACAAGTTCTAAATAATTCTTAGAAAAGAAAACATTAAATTGGGTAGGCTACAATTATGCCATTTTTTTGCAAAGTTATGTACATTTTTAAAGGTGTTACTCTTGAATAAAGACACATTCTTCGTCAGTATTTTACATCTGGTTATCCATTTCAAGTGAACAGTAGTATGTCTTGGATGGTTATACAGGAAATTAAACTAAGAAATCACACACTGATTTTAATCCTGAATGTAACATCCAGAAATGCGCTTTCAAAATGACATGCTTATTGCTTTGTGGATACATTTTTTAAAAGCACAAAATTGAGACTATTTTGCAAATAAACATGGCCAAACTTTTTTGAATAAAACATTAAGTGGTGTTTACTAAACTACAAGCCAGTTGACTTTGATGAAGCATTTTCCAAACACAGCTTTGTTCTACAATCTGTGTCTTTGCCATTAGCATTCTGTAGCGAATGTTGTCCAGATGCGGTTTTGAAGTAGTCTTTACAAGGAGAGAAATAAAGCAGGTTATAGTAATGGTTTGTGCAATTAATACACCATAAGAGTTGAAAATAACTTGGGATTCTTTCTGCAAGAAAGAAAGATCCTGAATGAAAGTACTAACGAGGGTTTGTAAAATAACAGATTTTACTTGCAGGGTCCTGTTTCGGAGATTTTTAGCTTCTATTTTGAAATGAAAGTCTACAAATGACTCATCTTCAAGTGACTATGTTTAAAAATGCTTAAAATTTAATACTTTAATTCTGATTTTATATTGGTGTGATTGAAAGAAAAATCTTAGGTTAAACTGAAGTAACTCTTTAAAGGAACAAGTAGTTATTTTGAAGAGCATAGCTTAAAATAGTCTTAGTCTTTAATTTTATTTCTGGTTTTGCTGCAAAGTAAACTACAGGGAACACTTTTTAAAAATTAGGTATGTATTCTTAAATAATTATTGCCAAAAGTATTTATGTAGAAGTACTGTATCTTATTCATATATCACATTAAGCATTTGGCCCTATATGTATCTGCCAGTCAAGTATCTATAATTAGTATTACAAGCACCAAATAGCAAATAACTATTTTATTCACTTACATGTCACTTTTCCTCCAAGGATATCCTTGGTTATTCTTCCCACCTTTTAAAAAAAAAATAATCACAACAGCCCTGTGAAGGTTGGCCAGTGGGTTTTATACCAGAACCTTCCCTGCTCTTGTTTGGCACTTAAAACACTAAACCACATTGGCTCATTTTAGATGCAGTTACATGCTTAGCACGTATGAGAGACTTTTCAAGAAAGTATGTGGAAATCTTATTAATGTATTCTGTATCGTCATAGCTGTTTTGCTGTACGTTATTACTTGACAATTAAATTCTGCTACTTACTTTTGCTATAGTTAGCATGAGTTTAATAGCTTCCGCGGTATTGTGGACTGGAATTATTCGTAAATGGCTGCCGAGGAACCTGAAACAACCCTCAAAATGTCAATCATGCTAAGTACAGTATTCATATTTTTTACAGTGTGGACCAGAATTGGAGCATGCTGTTACATAAGGGTATGTTAACAGGATTGCAGCAAATTGGGATTTTGCAAAAGCTGGTACTTCACTTTCACTAAGATTGGGATAGCAGAAGGTAGTTGAAGTCCTTCCCTACCACTGCTCCCAGGCTTGGAGCCTGACATCCAGGAATTCTCCTTTCTATATATTTTTCTTTGCACCAAGAATTCAGGTGATGGAAAAGACGCCTTCCTTAAACCCCAGGCAATCGGGAGTACACAGTCCTGAGCTACATGGAAAACAAAAGGGCTACACCCAAGATGGGGAAATAAAACAAAAAGGGAAAGGCCAAGCTAAAGGGTCACCAAAAACATTTCCAATTTTTTTTATTTCCCAAGGTGTTTCAGCATTGTCTTCAGCAGGGGTAGTCTCCTATGCACTTTACATCTTACACAGATGCACAATGCTACCTTCTGTCCACCACAATAAAGTACTAGGCTTGATAGACAAAGTCTGGTCTGATAAAAGTAAGCTCCCAATATTTATTTGTGCCTAGGTTTCTAAAGTATTGCGCATACTTATGTGACCAAAACGAACAAAACTTATTCTGGCATTTTAATGGCCAACAAATTTTCATGGCTTTTCTTAACTTCAGTCCACTGAATCAAATGCATGAAGTGTTTGCCCAAGTTGCAGACAAACAGAGCAGCGGAGGAGGAATTTAAATAATGAGGTCAGAGGGAAATTAAATGCAGGAGAGAACACACAGAGATAATTATGTTATTAATAGTGGTCATTATGATCAGATTGGACTAACTCGCTTTTAAGACTTTGAACGTAAACTTAATATTGAACCATCCACTTAATATTGACGCATCCTGTTACTCCAGTATATGCTCTGTTCTTGCAGTACTACTGCCATGCCCTAGGTTAGGTTGTACTACCCCTGCCAATTGCTTCTTTGTTAGCATAATGATCTGTATTGCTGGACTTTCAGAAGCATAATTCTCATTTTTAGACCATTAGAACTTGTGCTACAGTCTTAACACGTACTTGCTTGGAAGTAAGTCTCATTGAAATCAACAGGATTTACTTCCAGGTTGCCTTCCTAGGATATGACCCTCAGTCTCTGAGAAGGTAACACAAAATAGTGTTATCTTGTACTTAGGGAATGATGACTTGTTAAATTTCCAAAATGGTCTCATGTTATCAGACTTGAGTTTGCCAAGTCATACTGACCGAGATGCATCATTTTCTTGTATAGTGCAATATGACAACAGGGTTTTAATTATTTGACTAAATTCTTTGAGCAAAATCAAATTCACCTACATATTTGATAATTATGCAAACACTTCATATTATTGTACCTAGTTTCCTTTACTAATAAAACAAACTACTGATTATTTTTTAAAAAACTCATACCTCTGCTGAAGTCTGAACATCCCATCCCATTCTTTTGGTCCATGACGAGCGGCTGACAAAAGCAAAAATCCATTCCTGTGAATGGTCATGAACTTCTTTATTCTTTCAAATAAAACCTCTCTCTCTGTGAAAAATAAGCCTTGAGCATCGACCAGCAAAAATGCAACCCCTGGGCAAGAAGAAGTATGGTGATCAAGTCAGACTTAACTGCATATAAAAAATAGTCAAATACATTTATAGTTGGTATATTTACTATTGAAATAGAGGTTGTTGTTTTTCTTCATATAACGCTGTAGTCCTAAGCATATGTACGTGGAAGAAAGTCTCATTGCTACTCTTTCATCTGTTTCCTGAACCCGTTTTCTTGGAAGCCCGATTGGTTGTGATGTCAAAAAAGAAGAAAGGGGACTAATTGTTTCTACAGTGCCCTGATCCTATATGCTTAGTTTATTACAGTGATTCTAAAATTAGAATAGGAAGATGAGGAACACATTAAAAATTTATACATGAATTTGCTTGTTTTCCTCTTCCCTCCTCATCCTTTTTCCTTTTGTGTGATGTCTATTTACATTTTAAACCGATGGGTAGGGACTGTCTTTTAAAGAGAGAATTTAGTAAATTGTTTGTGATTTAAGTGAACAAAATAATAACAAACAAGTGTTTTTTTGTTGAACTGTACTGTGAAACCCAACATTCATAGCTTAAAATGGTTTTAAATTAACAAAAGACCTTTCCTTTTCTGTCTTGTAATATATATTATTCTGCCTTGCTTATAAATATACAGGATCATTTTCTGCTATTCATATCTGGCTACAAGTATTCTAAAATTTCCTTCAGATGTGAATATGTCCAGTTTGGGAGAAGGATAACAGTCATTACAGTACAAATTATTGGCTTTGGGGGACTTCTAAAGGGTCAGTTATGGAGATTGAGATTACGCCCTCCATAAAATTCAGTGAGTGTAAAGCAGGCATAGGCAACCTTGGCTCTCCAGATGTTTTGGAACTACAACTCCCATGACCCCTGACCCATAGCTGCCAAGTCCGGATCGTAAAGATCCGGGATCGGCAGCGCGCACATGACCGGAAGTTGCGTGACGCAACTTCCGGTGGCGCTTCGCCCTTCTATGGGCACCAGAAAAGGGCGGCGCCGGCGCCGGAAGTCGCTTCTGCGCATGACCGGAAACACGTAAAAGCGACTTCCGGCGCTGGCGCCGCCATTTTCTGATGCCCATAGAAGGGCAAAGCGCCACCGGAAGTCACGTCACGCAACTTCCGGTCATGCGCGGAAGCGACTTCCGGCGCCGGCGCCGCCATTTTCTGGTGCCCATAGAAGGGCAAGCGGCACCAGAAAAATGGCCGGGTAATTAGGGTTGCTAACAATTGCATTCGCCTCCACTCATAGCTGCCAAGTATCCCGATTTAAGGGACAATACCGGGATTTTTCGCTAAACGGGAAACGCTAAGAAAAAGGGGGTTTTCCCGGCGGATACGGGATACTTGGCAGCTATGCCCTGACCACTGGCCCTGTTAGCTAGGGATCATGGGAGTTGTAGTTCCAAAATATCTGGAGAGCCAAGGTTGCCTATGCCTGGTGTAAAGCATATTGATACTATGACCCAAATTATGTTGTAGGGATGCTGCAAGACCATGATGTGTACAACTTGTCACTCTTAATTTCCATATTGAATTCTACAGGTTAAGTAGCCCTGTAAACCACTTTGAGATTATAAACACACACACATCATCAAGTAGTGTATATATTTAATGAAATAAATATAATTAAATTATAAATAAATAGAGTAAATGAAATATAAATAAATACATTAAATGAAATATAAATTTAATTAAATATAAAATAAATATATTTTAATGGTCACATTTCCTACAATTTAAGATACTGTACCAGAAAGAGAGAAAATTATTGATCCATTTTCCACTGTATCTGAATATCGAACCCGGTGATGCTGATTTTGTAGGGACATTGAAATTTCATGACCCTAAATAAGTTATAAATCACAGGATTAAAACATGCTTCCCGACAGTAAGAGCTGTTCGACAGTGGAATTTGCTGCCAAGAAGTGTGGTGGAGTCTCCTTCTTTGGAGGTCTTTAAGCAGAGGCTTGACAGCCATATGTCAAGAATGCTTTGATGGTGTTTCCTACTTGGCAGGGGGTTGGACTGGATGGCCCTTGTGGTCTCTTCCAACTCTATGATTCTATGATTCTAGTTCTAAATAAAGTTAATTGGGTCACTTCAAGTTCTATTATAATGACAAAAGAGAGTCTGAAATATCTACAGCGTTGATCATTTTTAAACCTTTACTCCTCTTCCCACTAAGCTAACATATATTATAAAACATGCATCATTTTCATGAAAATATTGCACATTATAACCAAGGTGCTTTATGTTTAGCTTGCCATACAACATAACTTAACAGTTGTCCCAGTTGCAGCCTGGAGAGCCATCCATTACACTCCCCAATGCAATGAGAAAATGTTTGGGTTTTCTCCTGTCGGTTCCTCCTGCCTCTGTCATCCCATTCCCCTTCTGTTCATTATAACAGTCAGGAAAGTAAGGTGGACCCAGAAAAAGGATAGGAATGGACAGAAGATGTATTCCAAATGCAGCAGCTTTTTTTAAAAGGGCCTGTTTCCCATCAGCCCCAGCCAGAGATGTTGCAAGCTGTAGACCAGCTGCATCTGGAGGGTCACAGATTACCCAGGTATCCCCATCAATCAAGTTTTCCTCTTAAGAGAAGCTAGCCAAGTTTCTTTCTATTCCATCAATCAAGAACAATGTCAGCTTGTGCAATGACAGTGTACTGCCTCCAAGAACTGTTCCTGTCAACAAGAAAAGGGAAACTAATAAAAAAAACCTGCATTTAAAAGAGTAACAAAGATCAACATTATAGATTAATCAATCAAAATGCTTCCTGAAAGCAAGGAGAACCCAGATAAAAACATCTATAGCACTTTCTGCATCGCCTGTTTGTCATTATGACTGCTCATTGCATCCTGTAATTGCTATTAACAAACTAAAGGAAGGCTCCAGAGGGGAAAAGGAGGGAAGGGGGACACATTGGCGAGCACTGGCTGTACTAACAAAAAGTCAATGCAAAAGCCACTTCGTTCGTTGGGAAGCAGGGATGGCCTCAGGTGGGCAACGATTCTAAATGTCACGGAGGTGCTGCTGCTGCAAGTGTTGGAGGAAGAAAGGGTTTCTTACAACCTGATAGGAAGTGGCACTTAACAGCCATTAACAGAGTGCGTCCCCCACATCCTCCCTGATGTAAAAGTCTTCCAAGTGCAAAACACAACTCTTATAGACTCCAGCTCACTCACCCTATTTTCTTTCAGTCACTTTTACAAATTGGGAACATCTCAAGACGGGTGAAAGTTAGCTCCCAACTATTTATTTATTTATATTTGCTTTTATACTCCCAGGAGCTCAAGGTAACATACATGGCTCTCCTCCTCTCCATGTTATCCTCACAACAACCCTGCGAGGTAGGTTCTGATGACAGGTAGTGACTGACCCATGTGAGCTTCATGACTGAGGATTTGAGCCCCGGTATCCCAGGTGGCGCTGTGGGTTGAACCACAGAGTCTAGGGCTTGCTGATCAGAAGGTCGGTGGTTCGAATCCCTGCGACGGGGTGAGCTCCCGTTGCTCAGTCCCAGCTCCTGCCCACCTAGCAGTTCAAAAGCACATCAAAGTGCAAGTAGATAAATAGGGACCACTCCGGCGGGAAGGTAAACGGCGTTTCCGTGTGCTGCTCTGGTTCGCCAGAAGCAGCTTTGTCATGCTGGCCACATGACCCGGAAGCTGTCTGCGGACAAACGCTGGCTCCCTTGGCCTATAGAGCGAGATGAGCGCCGCAACCCCAGAGTCGGACACGACTGGACCTGATGGTCAGGGGCCCCTTTACCTTTACCCCAGGTCCTAGCTCAACGCTATTCGTAAGACCAGGTCTTTAAATGAAAATTAGAGAAGTTCAGTGGCTACTAGAGTCAGAATGGCTGTGTGCTACTGGGCATGCCTCTGAATACCAAGTTGCTGGGAAATAAAAGTGGGGAGAGTGTTATTGCACTCATGTCCTCTATTGGGCATACAACAGACATCTGATTGGCCACTGTGAGAATAGAATTCTGGATTAGATGGGCCTCTGATCTGATAAAGCAAGGTCTTCTGTGTTGTGCTTTTGTTATAGCCAGGCCATTAGTGTTTTAGATTTCATTGAAATGGGCATATTAATATGGTCGGTGCTCTTTGATCATGACATTGAACCCCTCTGGAATTGTTTGGGGTAGGAAAAAAGCTCAGCACAGGAATATAAGAAGTCTGCTGTAAGCAAGCTTTATCAGAAAATCTCACTTCTGAACAGCCACTGCACTGATTTATTGGAATTAAAATATTGTTATGTGTTTTGGGGGATTAAACTAAAAAAATCTCCTGGGGCTTCTTCCAACTCAGTACTGTAATTCTACGTCTATAAGACAGGTCTGGAGAAGAAGAGGACTGGTAAAGTCGTCAAACCAGTTTCTTCCGTTAAGTAAAAAGTCCAAGCGAGGTCTGTTTAGTATCCCTTGGTAATGCACACTAGGGTCAATATGATGCCACAGTAACTAAATAATTGGAGCTACTTGTGGGAGAGCTAGAGCAAAAAAAAAAAAAGCAAGTGTATTTCTGTGCCTTCCCCTGGCTACTTGGGTTTATTTGTGGAAAGAGCACAATTGATTGACAATTTTGGACTCAAACTGAAGTCAGAACTGTGGGATTTCTTGGGAGCTCTGAAGGAGCTGGGTTCCCCCCCGAAACCTAATGGGATAGCAGTGTCAATTGTACTGGTTTAACCTGAGTACCCTCTGCACTTTTGGGAGTTCTCACTGCTTAGAGAATTGTGCTTCCCATTACACTATGCTTCAATGTCGGTCAATTCCTTTTTTTTTTAGTTTTAATTTTAACTTAAAAGGTGGTGGGTCTTAAATCTGTTTGCAGACTACCCTCTCTAATCTGGAGGCCTTAATCCCAGTCATATGGGGACATGGTACAGCTGTGGTCTGACTTTATTGTTAAGCTTTGATACCATGGCTCTCTCTTCTATATTAGGTGTTCCTAGAAAGGGTGGAATGCACAGCCCCATTTATTTTGTGACCTTTTGCGAGGGTAGAGCAACTTGTACGAACAAATGGTAGGATACAGTACCTGAAGAGATGAACTCACAATTACGGTTGCAGTCCACCGTGTCTTTTCTTGCCCACTGCCTTCCGCCATGTTAACACAGTCACCGAAGTTTCTGCAGTACCAGACACTTACGGAACACTACAAACTGAGAAGGGAAAGTAGTGGGACCTTTGTTTGCATCTTGTAAATAGCATTAATATAGCAGGTCACATTATACTGAGTTTTGATAATGCTAGAAGACAAGTAAAGTGCAAAGAGAAGGTGTCATTTACAAAATATCATTTTGTACATACAAAATATCCAACTCCACTTTAGGCTAGAATTCTAAGCACACTTAGTTAAGAGTAAGCCCCATTGATCTCAATGAAGCTTCAGATTAAACATGTATAGCTCTTGACTATTTTTAGCCCTTGGAAACGGTGCACTCACTCTCTTTCAACTGTGCAACACATTTGTACATGTACCAGAAACAAGCTTCCATTGAATCAAAAAGGCCTTGAAGAGAAAAAGGCACTTTCCTCAAGTGCAGTTCTTGTTCTGGTTATTACTATGAGTCAATTTAGCACGGTTAGTGATACTCTGAGGCACATTATAACTTCAAGGTGGCTCAGCAATACAGTTCCCAACCATCTGAACGCAGAGTTTGCAAACCATCTATGAGCGAGACTGTCACAAACATTTAGGAGACACACAGGCCTAACACATGCCCTCCAACATTTCTCCGATGAAAATAGGGACGTCCCATTCCAGAATGATAATTTTACTATTTATACCCACACATCTTATTGGGTTGCCCCTAGCCACTCTGGGTGGCTTCCAACATATATAAAAACATAAAACATAAAAAAACCACCTTCGCTATACAGGATTGCCTTTAGACGGCTCGGGGGTTGGATAATGCCATACCCTCCAACATTTCTCCAATGAAAATAGGAACATCCTAAGGAAAAGTGGGGTGTTTGGGGTTCAAATCAGAAACCGGGATGGCTTCTCTAAATCAGGGACGTCCCTGGGAAATAGGGACACTTGGAGGATCTGCTAACAGAGCTAATAATTCTGTGGTCATTCAAGTTTTTTCACCTTTTCCCATACGGTAAGCACCTTTTCTGTTACAACATTAGGAAAAGGTTAGGGTACTAAGTGAGACACACTCCACAGAGAGCATATCATTATAATTTGTTGCAAATTAACTCATAAAGTCCCCATTTACCACTCTGTGGCCTCACAATAAGGGTGCCCCTTTTCTATTCTAAGAGGCACTGCGTCTTTCAAAGTGTGGCAAAATGGATATTTTGAATATACTGTGCATACACCAAAGAGACCCCAGCTTCAAGTTCTGATTTCGGGCAAGAAGTGCCAGCTTGACCCCCTGACCCTGGGTGCCCTTGAGGTTTTTTGGGGAACAAACTCAAAATTGTCAACTTTTTCTGGGGAAACCTCCCCGCCCCAAATAGTGATTTTGATATAGCAACCGAGAAATTTTGTTGTCCCCGCAAGGGGACAATGACAATAAAGATCTATTCTATTCTATTCTATTCTATTCTATTCTATTCTATTCTAAGCTTTTGGAGCTGTTTCCGCTGCATTTTCCATTGTGTTACCATACAGCCGAGTTTTCACTGACATTTTGCCGATTCGGCAAAATCCCCACCACCATGCCATTTTTACACCTGGAAACCTGTCAGGAAAATTCCTGATGAGGGAGAAGCCTATGATTCTTTTTATGAAAACTGTAACCTCGGTTTTAGGTGCCGTTTAGCTCCTAGCTTTCATATCTCCGTTTCTAACACCGCTTATGAAGTTAGAATTCTAGTCAGCATTATGGCATTGTGAGTCATGCCAGTCAAGAATGGCTTAGTAATTCCTCTCACGTTCAATAAAAAGCGACGTACGAGAAAGAGCTTGGATGTGGCAGTTTTGTCACTAAGGCTTGCTAAGGACAGTGTGGGAAGCAAAGGCTTCTAGAGCTTCCTAATCTATTGACTCTCATTCCTACTTAGCCCAGGCCCCTCAGTCAAGGTCCCCCTCACAACTTTACTAAGAGACACCATTATGGAACGCCAGTAATGGAGGCTGGCTTTGAGGCCTAGCTCTGACGGCTTCCTCTTCTGGTATCACAGCCAAGGGAGTCTGGTTAACTTGCCAGTGGCACTTGCAGAATATACCCTACAGGATTTTTCTTCCCCTCACCCCCACCCCATTTATTTGTTTTTAAAACTGGCAACTTTCAATTTACAGACAAATTCAAAAAAGCATGCCACTGAGGAAACAGCGTTCTCCGTTTGTATGGGCGCAATGAAATGATGTTTCTGTTTTTAACTCACTCTCAAAAGCTGGGTTTTTGGGGGGGGGGAGGTATTGGGCTAAAGAAGGGCATCTCCTTCTCCACTTTTCCCCTGTGATGCATGGATGAAGGGTGGTATATAAATTTAATAAAAAATAAAAAAGAACTCAATTGTTCAACTCCACTCCCACATTCCATTCCTTCTCCTCCTTACTTTACTTGCACAAGACTCCCCAATACTGGTCCTTAAAATAAAATTTAAAAAAAACCCTCTCTACACTTACAACTGAATTTGATAAATTATGTAGATGTATCCACCATAACTGACTAAGTTAACTTAAGGCAAAAGCAGAATTACTACTAAAATCAAAATGCTCAATTAAAGAATGCTGTGGGTTTTTTTAAAAAAGCTGGACAGGGTTAAGGATTAACGTTACAGCAGGTTGTTGTAATAAAACTTGTGCGTTACTGCTTGTGATCGTGTTCGTTTGGAAGTCTATTCTATATAAAGCATTTTTTAAAAAATTAAACGAGAACGACATTAATAAATTACACAATATCAGGTTTCCCCATTTGGTACAGAAAGGCAAACTATCCAGGGAAAAGACTGAAGGCGCTACAACAATAGGGCCAAAGCTTTCTTAATATAGGAATTGTAATTTTAGTTCGCTGATCTGAAAGCCTGCCATTTCAAATATTTTCCTGCAAAGGGGTATATTTGGAAAGAAGCCTGGAAATCTTATAGAAGGTAGTCGTGCTTAATAATACTGGAGCATTACTAGCTTGCTTAGTATTCATCTATGTTTGGTGTCTCCTCAGTTCTTGTGCCTTCGCAAGAAAATTGGCAAGGCAAACTCCCGCCTTCACTTGCTATCGGGGTCAGCCCAAACATTCAACGGAGTAAGGCAACCCCTCAGGGAGCAAATGCTGGGGGGCAACAGGAGCAGCCCCTCCGCTGTTCCACCTTAACCCAGCAAAGGTTGCCCCGTTGCTGAGGGACCTACATGTGTAGACCAGGCAGCCATCTTTCCCCACCCCTTAAACTAGCCAACTTCCCTCAAGTGTGGTGGAAGAGAGTCTCCTTTTATGTGGAGATACCAGTCTGCTTAGGGGTGTTGTGTCGGGGAAAGAAACTGCTAGAAATTTCAGGCAATTTCTGGGAACGAATACCCCACTGAGCTATGCTCACAGCGTTGCAAGCAGTATGGTAGCCTCTCACATTTTGCTATGAGTTACGCCTCTTCAAGGAAGAGGTAGAAACTTCTTGTTCAGGATGGGCTTCCAGTACACCAGCCCCCTTTCTATTTTTTAATCTGCTGAAATCATTACCAATGCAATTAACTGAGCACTTCTTCCTGTTATTATTGTTATTATTATTATGCCTGTCTTTAGGCACTACGTCATATATCAAGCGGATAACTTATTGTCATGAAATATTCACACAGCGATGTGCAATTATACCCTTTTAAACTGAAATTGTCCAGGACATAAATCTTTGTTTCTTCACATGTACCGTCTGAAGAGCCAACAGGCTACAGCTAGAGAATATTATGCATTATCTGCTTGGAAACAAACAGACACTACAGCCAATCCTTCCAATTTATTATAACTGCACCTACCGCGATTTTGGATTGTTTTGCTTGAGAGCAGGGATGGGGAATGTGTGGCCCTTGAGATATTGTTGGACTCTAGCTCCCAGCAGCCACAGCAAACATGACCAATTTTCGGCAACATCTAGGAGGGCCACAATTCCCCATCTCTGCTTAAGAGGAAGAAGACCTCATAATCAAGACCACACCTTTAACAATATCGTACCTGGCCAACTCAGCACATCAAGCATATCTTTTAGAGACACAATCTACACCAGACACCCCCGAACTTCGGCCCTCCAGATGTTTTGGACTACAAGTCCCATCTTCCCCGACCACTGGTCCTGTTAGCTAGGGATCATGGGAGTTGTAGGCCAAAACATCTGGAGGGCCACAGTTTGGGGATGCCTGATCTACACAAAGCTTTTAGTCTCCATTTGATTGTGTACATGAGTATACGATGCCACCAAGGGGAGACATGTGAACCAGCTTCTTACATGTAGTGCTTATGGAATTTTCTCACCTTAGAGAGCATTTCAGAAGTGTCACGTTTTTTAATGATGATCTTAGGCCAAATACGTGCTTAATTGTATCATGCATTTTCTCCAAAAACCTCAGCACAAGTTTTTCAATAACTATAATACCCAGCATTTCTAATGCACTTCAAAGTACTTGAGGAACTTCCCATATTCTCTCAATAATCCCTCTCAAGTGGGCATAATACTTGCAATAAGCTTCAGAATTACAGGAGAGAGATAACAGTAATAGTCTTCAACCTTTTCAGAGTCAGGATACAACTATAACCCAAACATGCACTTGGGAAGCCTAACCTTCGTCAGATATTTGAATGGAAGTAGTGTTGCTCTTGAGACTCAGTACCGTAGCTGGTCTTGAACCACCAAAAGGCTAAGAGGTGTTGGCTTGCCAGAGACCACCAAGTTCATGGCAGAGAATTTTTGAACTAGTGAATTCTTTGTTTACAGTTCTGTAGGGATATAAGGATCTAGCCATTCTGGTTATCGTTTTCTAATCTCCCCAATGTTAACTTCAGTTGTCCACATTTCTGCAATTGCAATTAACCCCCCCCCCAAAAAATCCCAACATCCTAGTGTGAATGTCTGATATTTCTGCATGCAATTTTGACATTTTTGAAAGCAATGTAATATATTTTGTATGTTATTTTCACTGGTGTGAAACTGACCCCCAATGTATGTACAGTATTTTTGTAAACAACCTTTGCAAAATTCAGATAAGTCTGAATTTAAAAGAAGGGCTGTGCTGTGATTCTCGTATTGCTTCAGAAAGTAGATTTGGTCGATTCACCTTTAAATGCAAACTGAATTGAATTTCTGCCCCATCCCTGCAGCTCAGCCTCTTCAATTGTACTTTAGGGTAAAGGTAAAGGTACAGGTACCCCTGACTGTTAGATCTGGTCGCGGATGACTCTGGGGTTGCACACTCATCTCGCTTTATAGGCCGAGGGAGCCAGCGTTTGTCCGGAGACAGCTTCTGGGTCATGTGGCCAGCATGACTAAGCCACTTCTGGCGAACCAGAGCAGCACACGGAAACAGCGTTTACCTTCTCGCCGGAGCGGTGCCTATTTATCTACTTGCACTTTGATGTGCTTTCAAACTGCTAGGTGGACAGGAACGGGGATCAAACAACAGGAGCTTACCCCATCGCAGGGATTTGAACCGCTGACCTTCTGATCGGCAAGCCCTAGGCTGTGGTTTAGACCACAGCGCCACCTGCATCCCATCATCCCTGACCAGGCTAGGGATGAGGGGAGCTGTAGTCCCAAAACAGCTGGAGGGCCAAGTTTGGCCATCACTGCTCTAGGGACTAGTAGGGCCGGCTCCAGACATTTTCCAGCCTAAGGCAAAGGATAAGACAAGTCTGCTTACCTTAAACAGTAAGGCGGCACTGTGTCCTGGCCATAGGCCTTGTTAGCCTGGGGAGGGCTGCAGGCCTGACTACGGGTGGACCAGTGGCAGGCAGGCCTAGGTCCAGGGATTCCCCAGGGAGTGGGCCCAACTGGCTTGGGGAATAAATTGAGGCTGGCCCAGCACACCTCCGCAGCTTTTCTGTCATATATTCTACCCTCCCACCCTTCCATCATATGCTCTTCTTTCATGCTAGACGTTGCTATGGACATTGTCCCGATCCCCTGGCCTACCTGGCAGAAAGGCAGTACTTCAAGTCCCAAGTTCAACAGTCAGGAAACACGGTCCGGGGTCAAACCATATGTCCAAAGTCCAACCAGAAGCACCATCCCATAGTGGTCCTGGAGCATCCAAGCCAAGATCCATCAACATGGACAGTTGAGCAGACACAGCCCCTTAGCTCTGCTGCCCTTTGCTGCTTTGCCTGCTGAGTGCGGCACCTGGGCTTGATGAAGCAGGTGACCCTCACCTGTTCTGAGCCTACTCTAGCTGAGAAATCACACTCCTCCCAGATAGTGAGCCCCACCTGGCCAACTAGGGAGCTGGGCTGTAGTCTCTTGTCTGCCTCAGCCACCTAGAGCAGGCATAGGCAAACTCTGCCCTCCAGCAGTTTTGGGACTACAACTCCCATCATCCCTGACCACTGGCCCTGTTAGTTGGGATGATGGGAGTTGTAGTCCCAAAACAGCTGGAGGGCCAAGTTTGCCTATGCCTTACCTAGAGCATATCTCCCACTGCTCCCTACGTCTCAGAGCCCACTGTGTTCATGGAGGCAGGGCCCCTTCTGACTCTGGCCCCTTCAGTTCTGGGTCCCCTCACCATCCTGTGTCACCCTGCGAGTACTTCATCCCTAGCTGGTGTGTCCCAAACCCGGCCACGCCCCTTGCCTAAATCCTTTTCCCCATCGTCATGCCAGACCAAAGGAACTTTTCCACTTGAAAACCAAATGGCCAGAGCCAATTTGCCATCTCCCTTCTAGCAAAAGAAATTAAACAACATTGGAAAAGGGAAGTATTATTAACCCACAATTGGCTTTCCTGACTATTTTTGAGGATGCCAATAAACAACTTTATAAAAGGTTCGCTGCCTATTTTCTTGTCGCTGCATGATTGGCAATAGCGCAAACATGGCAGAAGCTACAAGGATTTACTCTGGAATTTTGGTATAAAAATATATGATGCAAGCAATAGCAAAAAATGTCACCCATAATATTGTTTCCCATGGAAAACAAAAACCAGAGACATTTCTTACAATATGGTGGTCCTTTATTTTCTACACCAAAGATCACAGACAGGCAGATAATCTTCCTCAAGCTACATTGGACAATTAGACATAGAAATAGACTATTAAAACATGTATGAGACTAAAGTTTTCAGATTTGACTCCCTTTGATGGACGTTTGGAGCACTGAATGTGTGAATGTGTCTGACTTTGGAAGCTGATTGAAGATTGTAAAGACATTTTTTTGTGAATTCATCACGCTGTAGAAAGAGGATACGGCGTGGTGGGTGGGGTGTCCAACAATTTTTACTGGGGCATTTTATGATATTATTATATTTATCTTTAATAACATCTTATTTTTTAACATAAGGGTAAGTGAAATGGGAAAGAGCTGACACAGCATAAGCTTTATTCTTTTACTGCCAATTTTATTCAACTTTCTTTCCCCAATACATACACCAAATGTTTGCTACAAAATGAATCCCAACGTTTGTCGGAAATAAAAATCTAACTACTGAAGTACATGGAAAGCTGTTATGCATCGCCAATACTTGCACTGGTTTTCGCAATGCCTTTGAAGACTTATTGTGAACCGCAAGTACACAATGGTCACTGGGCTACTAACAGAGACCAGCCAAATGGATTACATGTTGCCAGTCTTTGAACAACTGCACTGGGTGTTGGTCTGTTTCAAAGTTCAACTTGCTAGTGCTTACCTCTGAAGCCCTAAAAGGCTCTTGGAGCCAACCTCTGCCCACAGGAATCTGCACCAAACCATTGCTATGACCTTCCCATGAAAGCCCACGTTAATCTGTATGCTGCTTTTCGATCTTCATTTTACAGTTTCTACCATTTTTAATTTCTGATGTGTTTATGTGTGAGATATATATAATATATATTATATACACACACACACACACACAGTGGAACCTCGGTTTATGAACACCTTGGTTTACGAATTTTTACGAATTTTTGGTTTATGAACGCTGCGGACCCATCTGGAACGGATTAATTCACTTTCCATTACTTTCAATGGGAAAGTTTGCTTCAGTTTATGAACGCTTCAGTTTATGAATAGACTTCCGGAACCAATTACACCCATGCTTCGGGTTAAGTACGCTTCAGGTTGAGTATTCCGCGACCCGTCTGGAACGGATTAATCCACTTTCCATTACTTTCAATGGGAAAGTTCACTTCAGTTTATGAACGCTTCAGTTTAAGTACTCCGCGGACCGTCTGGAACAGATTAATCCACTTTCCATTACTTTCAATGGGAAAGTTTGCTTCAGTTTATGAACAGACTTCCGGAACCAATTGTGTTCATAAACTGAGGTACCACTGTATATATATTTAGATGTTTTCCTTTTAACGTTTTCATGTATTTTCATTGAAAGCTGGGAATTTTCCTTAGTGGAACGGCGCTATGGAAATATCTTAATTACTTTCTTTAATTTAAGTATAGGCAGAGAGGGAAGAATGAAATCATGAATCCTTCAAAAGCTGCATTTCCACACGCGTTACTCAAATAAAATGGGTGGAATCCAACTTTGCGCTATGACAAATGCTCCAACTGCACAAGCACTATAGCCTGTCAGATCTCCCCTCTCCTTCCCTCATGTGCTGTACTCTGGGTTCTCCATCCCACCAGAGAAAAGGTCAGGAGAGCATGTGGGGCAGGGCAAACAGAAGACTTTGTGCAGGGCTTCCGCTGACAGGTAAATCTTGCCCAATTACTTCACAGCAAAAAGGCCCATCTATCTTAAGCTGTAGTATTAAAGTGAGCATCATAGAACACAAAAATCAGTATCTGACTGAGTGTTCCATCTACATGGGAACTTGGATGGTAAGAGCTCCCTATGAAGTGGATTCCAAATTTCTCTTGTCACAGAGTAAAGAGGATGCATATTAAAAAGGAAATCAAAAAGCCACATATAGATGATATGGTGTTTCACTGTTCCTGCACTATTAGCCAGACCCCCACCCCCACCCCCAAGATAATAAGCTGTAACTGGGAAAGAGGCTCTGGATCAAAAATATATGAATACCAATCCTTTAAAAGTGTCCTTTGGTCAGGGAAGTGTGCTACCTAATACACTCTAAGGAATCCAAATATAGATCTATATGGCACACAAAATACAGAAATTTGAAATGAGCGAACTACTTCATTATATTTCACCTGTCTCATTCTATTAAATACCATCTTAAAAGGAAAAAACACCTGTTAATTGTATTAGATTTTGTATAAATCATTCATGAGGTTTCCCCCCTTTCAATTTAACAACACTGTAAACATATATTTCTTCCTAGAAAAAGAATACTATGTATCTTTTCCAGTAACTCCTGTGCAATCTTAGATTTAAACAATTTAGAAATTTATTGAATTTTCAAAACCAAAAAAGTTACAAAAAATCAACCTGGAGAAAACAACCCAAACATGCTGCTGTTAATAAATAAATTCAGAAACAGTTGCATTATTATTATTTCCTGCAAATCCAAACACACATTTCTAGAATTGAAAGTACTGTTGGCACACATCTTTTGACGTAATCACTGTGAATTGCTTATCTTTGAAGAAGTCACCAAGTCACTATATATGGAGAGCAATGGAAGAAAAAAGGATAGCAATACTTATTCTGCATTCATATTTTAATTCATTGAGCATTTAGAAATGTATGAGTAAGTGATGAATGAAAAAAGGAGAGAGTAAGTCAAAGCATTTTCTTACAGGGCATCTAATTCCCCAAGTCTAGGAAGAGAAAGAAAAGAAGACATGCTTGAAAATAGTTTTTAGAAAACATCCACCTTAAATCTCAAAAGTTTATTTTACCTGTGTTTAAATCTTAAATTAGAAACGGAGCACTTAAAGAAAGGATCATTTCAATATCAAGGACTGACTCTTCTTGACTGATGCAGTATTTATTATTGTATAGAAATATTGCATCACCCATTTACTTGCAGAGGAACAGGGAAAAGAAGAGGGGAGGAGTCCTGTCTCAAAACACTTGATCGCTTCAGTGATGGGTTTCTAGTTCAAGAATTGTCCATTCCCCTTGAGGGGAAGAACAATCTTCAGAGGAAAAACTTGCCACTGTGATGCTTGCTGAAGAATCATCCAGTGGAGATATCAGTTCAGTCCACCTACTGAAAGTGTCAATCTGTGCTTTACCCTGAGGTTGTGAACTGTCTCGTGCCAGAAAAAGTGTCTGGTTGATGAGATATTGTGCTAAGTTAAGGTCTTCAGGAACAGAGTTTTTGATGTCTAAGTTTGACTCCTGGTCAGATAACAGTTGCCTGAGAAGAGTCCAGTCCTGTTCTGCAAACGGCTGATCTTCAAAATCCACATCTAGAATGTCCAGTTCCGACTCCATCCTCTGCTCAAAAGCTTCTCCAACATCCATCTCGTAAATTGGAGAAAGGGTTTTTGGAGGCCGATGCTCATACATGCAGCTTTGTGTCAATCTGTCACAATCATCTATGTCTCCTGAAATAATTCACAATACTACACATTGTAAAAATTGCACAGGCTTTCCCCCTTTGCAGGGCTTTTGTACAGCATACTTCACTCAATGCAGCAGGACCAATCCAACCAGATTAAAGAGGTAAGGAAAAATGTAACTTGTATACAAAGTCCACAAATATTTGAGCCATTTTTAAAAATGCATTTAAAAAAGTAAATGAAACGAAGTACGGCTTATAAATAAAGCAGCAATCACCACTGGCAATTGACAATAAACCTCCATAATTGGAAAAAATTTCTGATACAGAAAATGACAAGTCATGTAAACCAACATTTAATGCACATGGATTTCTAAAATCACTAAAGTAAGAACTTAAAATAGGAAGGAGCAGAGCGAGGGAGGGGGAAACGAAAGGGAGGACATGATCACCAAACAGTGACTTAAGCCAAGTCAACCTCAAAGGGGCGAAAACAAATGGTTTATTCACAGGCTTAATATTTAAGTATTGCACATGCAAAGGGCAGCTGCAAGCAAGGACAAGCAAACAAAAAGAAGTACAGCTTGATAAGTCATCCATTCGTATGGTTCTTCAGAACACAAATCATCAGTTTATAACTTTTAAATACACAGAAGTTTGAAAGATTCAGGTTCACTGTGTTGTACTTTGGGGGTACCGAGCTGAATCCCTGTTTTAAGGAAGACACAAAACTAGACAAGAAGTTACCTAACCGTGTGAAGCAAGCATAAGTTTAAATGTATTAACTGGGTTTCTTTTTTTTAAAAGCTGACCTTTCTCTTTTTAAAAAGAAATTATTTTTTCACTGGCAAAACTTAGAACTACAGTAATTCTGAAAAAGTAACTTATAGGCCAGCTTCTGCTGAAGCCAATGGTAAGGGTCCCACTGATTCCAACAGCAGCTTAAGAGGAGACCCAAGCTCTGTGCAAAACAAACAATACTGAATATAGCTCTTAAAAGGCAAATACGCAGAGCACTTTTAATTGAGAATATTAATGCACTTATTGCACATCCCACTTTGATATAGATATATATATAGTTATAGATATATATTTATGTGAATCATATAGGCTGTTGAACCAATGGATAGCCAAGTTTCCATTAAAAGATGATATTGCCTATGTTCTATTGGGTCGAAAATGAACTCAAGAGCAGGGAACAGCATCCCACTCTCTGCTTTGCCCATGATAAATATTCCCAACTGCCCACTGGACAGCGTCATACATATTCTATTGTGGTCAAGAATATGGTATGCAACTTAGATATTTTGTTTTAAACATATGCATTTAATTCTATAACAGTTTGGATTAAATTTCTAAAGGTATTTGCTAGAGTTAGTGTCTCAAACCCAACTATAAATCTAATATTCCACTAATACTTAATATCTCGAGGAACTTAATGCTTTTATTTCTGTACGTTACCTGCGGATAAAGCAGAGTTAGCGTATTCAGTAGATGCTGAATCAATCTCTTTCACGTGGCCTTCCTGAATCAGTATATGACTCCTACTTGGGTCTACAGGTTTTGCAGAATTGTTCTTTTGTAACTCAGTATTATCTCTTTGATGAAGATCCAGGTGACATGGTCTTCCTTGAGACTTTGTGTCATTGTCTGAGACTTTATTACATTGAAATTCATTGTTCTCTTCGCTCTTGGCGTTTTCCTTAACTTCTGCTGGAGACTGACTATGTCTCACAATCAAATCTTTCTCTGCAGGCTTCTGCTCCATAACTGGAGTACTCAGATTGTCCTTGGGTTTTTGCTCATTGCCACAAGGGTCTACAGAAGCATTCTCACTTTTATCTAACCTTTCCTTATCATTCTCCTTACACTCCAGGAACCCGTCTTCAATCTCCAAGGAGTATCTTGAATAAAATGTCTTGCCGTGATCCTCATGGGAAATGCCATCAAACACATCAGAAGGTGTTGCAGCATCCAGAGAACGCTGGAGGGAAGTGTGGACCTCCCCACCATCGTCAGATCCCAATTCTTCACATTCATCCACTGAAAGCAATACTGAACGTTTAAAGTTTTTGGTGGCAGGGAATTCTTGACTTTCAGTATCGTTTTCTGCTGCATCTTCAAATGCGAGATTCACAATTCCATGGAACTGCTGAACAGGGATTTCCGGTGGAGGCAGGTTGTCTACGACATTTTCAGTTTCAGACTTTTCCTCTTCTGTTTCATCAGCCGAAGAGGAGACCTGATCAGCTTCTTGGGGAAACTGCGCAGCGGCAAAATTAGCATTATTCCCCCGGGAGCCACCCCTTTTCTCGTCACCTTGGTGCAGCCACGTTTCGGGCCTTTTTCTAGGGATCTCGTCATCACTTGTTGAAATAACACGGAACAGATCAGAGTTTTCCTTTTTCATTTTCACTTCTATCCTCAGACTTGTGTCATAGATTTTGAGTTCTTCGGGCGTACTTGTATCACTGCTGCTTCTGCCAAGGAAATCATGGCATATCATAGTGCTGCATTTTGAAATCCCTCTTTCATTTGACCCCTCATCATCCTGAGACCCTCCTGCATCATAGTCTTCCGATCTCGGCTTTATATCGTCGGATGATGTTGTTGCACTGCCAGTGTCCGATTCAGGGCTTTCTTTTGGATCAAGTGCACTGGAACTCAGATTCCAATGATCTGCAAAGGGGGCCTCCGAGTTCTCATGGCTCTCTGGTGTCTCTGTGGTATCGGTGTCTTTAGATGAGCACTTTTCTGCAACGTGCTCTACAAAAGATTTTGAAGCAGCATCTGATTCCACTGTAGCCGATTGGGATTCAGTCAAGGCAGATTTATCAGAGAATTCATCAGTGCTTTCAGAGCCCATTATACAGACCTTAGAAGATTTCCTCCCTTCAGGTTCAGAGTTAGAGCTGTCATTGGCTGTTTCAGACAAGCTGTGCAATGGATCATCAAGAGAGTTAACATCCTTTGAGGTATCATTAGATTTGCAACCGACCGGTGTTACTTGTGTTAAAAGGTTCTCTCCTGTATGTTCCAAGAGATTCTGGCAGGCAACAGAATCAGGAAGTGTTTTGCACTTCAATTCTTTAGAGGCTAAAATGGCAGGATTCTGGCTAACATTTGCACAAGTCACACCCTTCTCCTCTCCGACATGCTGCAATTCTTGTACATTGCATTCTTCAGTTGTTTTGTTTACAAGTGATTTATCAGCCTCATTCTTATGAACCTGTTTTGCTATCTTTTCAGTTTTCAGCTCTGCAACACACTGATGTTCCAAATTTCCTTTGGTGCCTCTCTCTTCTGAATCAGGTATGTGCCTCTTATCTATCTCAAGCAAAGATGTTCTGCTGTTGTTCCTCTTCCCTGGGCTAGATTTGTTACTGCTATGTAACTGAGTTCCCAACGAAGTTGAATTTTTTTGTCCTTCTGCATGTAAATTCTTCTGAACTGGGGATTCACTTCTGGAATGCTTCTGGCTTGAAGAAGGAAGCTTTGGAACAGGTTGCCCTGTAACTATTTTCTGTTTTTGGTCTTTATTGTTCACCATTTCACTTTTCTTTGAATGGTTTTGGGTTTTGGATGTTATTATTATTTTTGCTGTGGCTTTAACTGAAGCCGTCTGCGGAGATTTAGACTTTTTCTTTGATGAAGGTTGCTTCTCTGATTGAGTTAGATACTGGGTCATGTTTTTTTCTTCATTTTGCTTAGGAGAAAGTCCAGGCTTCAGTAGATTTGGGGTCTCTCCCGGTGGACCTACCGAGACAAAAATCTAAAGGTTATGCTACATTCCAATTTGCAGAGTGTATTATATGAAAGAGCACTGCATGTCAACTGTGTCAGTACTTTCCATACAAGAATAACTTCAAAAGGACACTCAAACACAAATAGACCAAAAATGAATAGAAGGTTAAAGTTGCTTTTTGTGGAAGCATCATCACTACTAACCAGAACCACACTGTGGAACAGGGAAGAGCTAGCAATCACTGGGCTAAAACTCAGAACACTGCCATCATTAATTACGTTAAAAGGGAAGGGGGGGGGTCTTTGCAGTATTATGACTGCATTTATTACACTGTAATTACACTAGCCACATGGTTAGTTTTTAAAACTATGAATTGATTTCTAAAAGAAGGCATGGCATTGTACCTAATTAGATGGCCCCTGCAAATTAGTGATGAGCAACACTCCTATGAATGCCCCCAAATGGATTTGAGTTTTACTGAGCCTACACGTCAATACAATGTATGGTTCCTTGAAAGTTACACCTGTATAATTCAATGGCGCTTACTTCAAGAAAGGGTGTCTAGCACTGCAGTTTAGTCATCTAACCACCTGCATCTCTGATAAAGATTCCCAGTTTGGAAATGATGGTTTATAAAAATGGTTTATGTGCATTACACATACGGGACAAATCTTTACCTTGATTTTTCACAGTGTTAACTACGTTTTTTGTCTTCTGTTGCATGGTAGAGTTGCCAGATTCATTTCCCCTTTTCTTCAAAACTGCCTGTGGTAGGGGTTCATTGTTGCCCTTTCCAGTGCACTTCTTTACACTGAAAACAGAAACACGCTGCTTGAATTAACTGTAAGATTAAAGATCTAGAAGGTTAACATGATACTGAAGCATCTGCACGCCCTACACAAGTTTCTATGTGGAAAAGCACAAAATGCCTCTTTTAAAAAAGAAGAAGTCATAGCAGATTAAAAAGGGAGAAAATAGGATGCTAACAAGCAACACCATCTCTTGTTGACTCTATAGCTTGCCTCTCTGTTACTGAGAGAGCTCAGAATCCTGTTATTATTTTACAGTTGCAAAATGGAGAGTCTCAAATGATCTTTAGGGAGGGTTGAGGTATAAAGCAGCAACAAAACAAAACTCTATAGCATTCTGGGGTTCACAAATTCTGGCTGTTACCCCCAATCCCACTCCTCTGGCACATGTTGAGGACTCATAGGAGAGGGTGAGATCTTATCTGTGCTAAGGTAGGGAGAGTAATAAGAAAACACACACACACACACACACACACACACATATATATTAAAAACTTCCCCAAATGAGAGAACACTCTCTCCTCATAGTCCTCTTGAATTCTCTAAGAAATCTGGGAAGCAGAATTTTATGGCAAGCATGGGAATGGTGCCAGAAAGAAATGGTTGGATGATGCGAAGCCCTGAGAATATAACAAAAATAATTATGTCGTCTTGCTCCAAACATAAACCAGAATACAGAACCTGGAACAAACACACAAGTTTTGGAATGTTTTGACTTGATGAACCTCATTTTCAACAGGGAAATACAATTCTATAACATGGAAAAACTAGTAGCCCAACTTCCAACAGACCTGTTCATGGAACCATTAGCCTCAAGATCATTAACATGTTTTTTAGCAGGAGCTCCATTAGACATCTTCGAAGCAGGCTTTGTTTTCAAAGCTGTATGATAAAATAAAAATTGAATTAGACAGTAAAGAGACCCACATAATGAGCATCTGCTGGAAAGTTCAAATCTCACGGTTTAAATACACTCTTTTGGCTTCAACCACTTCCTCCCCAAAAGGATGAACCTTGGTTATCCACAGTTGCTCCAAATGCTTCTTCCTACTCAAATAACCTAAGCTTATGATTGCAAATTTAGCTGACATCCCCAGGTAATGGTAGCTAAATGAAATGTATTAGATGTAAAAATAATTCAAAAAATACTCAAAGGAAGAAATATGTTTTACCCTCATCTTCAAACAGCTGTGCAAAATTCTGTGAAGATTTTTCAAAGGATTAGTCCATATTTTACCAATCTTAATTTCATTTCTACAGTCAAAACATTAAACTAGAAAAATCAAATTAAAAAAAATCACAACCCACTTAGAAGTAATTTTTTAAACAGATTCCCGCCACCCTGTTTTGCAGTGAACAATCTGTGAGGCAGGTCCAAAGGGAATCTCTATTACCTGAGTGCTTTTTGCCTTCATCTGTTAATTTTTCCTCTTTCAGTTCATCGAGCTGTTCAATGGACATCCGTAGATCTGTGCTGGAGTTAGTTGACTTGCTTAGAGTTTCTGTGCCCATAAGAGAGGGAGATTCCTTTCCACTGGTCTTCTTCAAAGGTTTTGCTTTAATCTGTACACTTGAGCTTCCAGGGAGTACTTTGGGTCTAGCACCTGCAGTTTTACCTTCTTGATTTTTTGAGGCTTTGCCACTTCCCACATTTTTGTGTCCGCTAGCGGATAAAGACCGTTCGGAATCCTGCTTGGTAAGCAAGCTTTCGGCCTTAGCATTTCCATTATTTTCAGTTTTGGGCTTTATAACAGCTCTAGCCTTGGGCGAAGGCGTTTTCTCCCCCATTTTGGACTCTTTCATCATCTTGCAAACGGCTTTTTTGTTGTCTTTCCCCTTTAAATCGTCATGTTTCAAAGCCTTATTAGTGCCGTTCCTGTTGGTAGCCGATGTGTGCCCAGATGCTCCTAATCCATCAGATTTCATTTTATCCCGATTAGTGCAGGAAGCACCCCAACTGTTTTGCTTTCTGTACGCTTTCAAAGCAGGATGCTTTAGACCAGAATTGTCACTAGTGCATCTGTTTAACTGGAAGGAGAAAAAAAATATGATAATTCAGAAAAGAAAGAAAAACAGTAGGAGAGTCACAGTTACTTACTCTGAAAACTCAGCTATTTAGTTCAGCATGAGTCTTAACTACCACACTTGAAGAAAATGTTCTTATCTCAATTTCTGAGGTTTAGAAACAAGAGGTAGCTAGTTTAAACATCTAGGGTTGCTTAGGGGCCCCCCAATTTTTCAAGGAGGGGGCCGGGGCCCCTCAAAATTACAGTGGCTGCACACAAACGCCACACAACATGCTCACCTTAAGCGCACAGCGGCATGCCTGCACATTGTCAACATATTGCATGATGTCACATGGCATGCTGATGTCACTGCGCCGACCCCCTCAATTGCAGGGGCAAGCTGGCGTGCTTGCTTCCTAAGAAGAAAGCTCCACTGGATATGGTGGGATGGACCTTCTAAGATATGCATAAAATTGTGGCGTAATTTATATCAAAGTCACTTCTCAGCGTTTGGGCCAGAGGTGAACATATTTGAACAGGCTTCATTCTCAATGGCTGGGGTCACCAGGGACTAGAAAGTACTTCACATCATAATTCTCCTGGAGCGTACAGTTTATCTTTTGCTTTTCCATATATAAAAATAACTGGATACATTCCTTCAGGCAAGCAAAAGTAAAACTCTAGGAACACCATTGAGGACTAAAATAAGTCTTCCCCTGAAGACACTGGAAGGCCTGACCTTCCGTGTACAGAACACAGAGATGCAATGGATCTTCAAAGAGTACTTGAAATGGAAGTCCACTCCTGGCACGGGCATTTTTCTAGGATTCTACTTTTGCAGATTATAAGTACCTGTAAATGAAGTCCAGTAGTTCCGATTGGCTGCAGGAGTGTCCTGCAGCCAATCAGAAGCTGGACTGGATGTTCAACTTCCAAGGCAAAGTTTGCAAACCAGAACACCTACTTCCGGGCTTGCAACATTGAGTTACAAGTTTTTCATGAACTAAGCTGTTTGAAAACCAAGCTGCGACTGTATGCATCACCACCCCCTTATTTAGGGTTGGATTCTCTCACAAAAATCTCTCCAAATATGGAGGTCCACTGGGCATTTATTTGATGGGATGAATAAACTGAATAGCTCCATTCACTAGGTAGGACACTATTTGTGTTGCAACCTGGAAAAATTATGCTTTTATTTTTTTAAAAGCATATCAGAGGTGCATACAAGGAGAAACAGAATGCAAATTGCTTCTTTTAGGGTTGAGAGTATTGACTATTCCTAAATCAACCTCTTCCTTCAATGGGAAAGTTCACTTACCCTGCCCTCCCCCCATCCAAAGAAACCAAAAATAAGTGTCAAGATGATCATAGGTGTATATTAGCTCAGTCAAAATTACAAGGAAATGAAGTTGGCTAACACACTACTAGCTTGTGGTATTTTTGTTGTTGTAGTTTTACCTGAGAACTAGTGAATACGGGCTTTTTGGCAGGTCTTCTATCATCACCTTTATCAAAAGCAGCTGTATAAGAAAAGAATATCTTTCTTTAGAAAGAAATAATGGAGAAAAGGAATGAAGCTTTAGGGGAAATCACCTTTACGTAAAACAGGACAGCATTTGAGAAAGGAGTCACATTTTAGACCACAGGTAATTAAGACAGGATAGACCTGAAGTGCAGAATGAAGGAAAACATGCAGGTTCTAGAAAGGATCCCTTAAATTGTATATTTGTTCCATCTTTGAAAAGAATGGAGCCACAGATTATTCTGATGAACGAGTTGGGTTTACTTGCAGCTATAGGCAACTTTATTGTAGGCCATGACACTCCTTTAACACACATGTGCCTCCTTGTTATCTCACTTCTGTAGTATTTGGTCAATTACTGTGAATCTGTATTTCCTTTGTCAGCAAAGCAAAGCTATGTTTTGGTTATTCCGAGGTGATCATACTAGCCTCTTTGGCCTGGCGAAGTTTCCGAATAGAGCATGCTTCACTGAAGCTCCCAGATGTGAGATTTCTGCAGTGCTTACGTAACCTTCACTAGACAGATGCAAACATGTGAGGAAGTGCACTTGGTTCAGAATAGCCTTTGCCAGGGAGCAATATTGATGTGCCTGGATTCTGTAAAGCATTTCACTCCATCCACTCTAAAAGTGACTGTACTAGATACTTATTATTGCTTTCATAAAATATGCAAGTAAGAGTAAATTTTACCCCCCAAAAAACACCCTTGTTCATTTAGTTACTCCGTGAACCTCTGTTCTGGAAGGAAAGCCATGAGGCTGAAAATGGCATGATCAGGTTTATTTTTAGGGATGCCTCTATCTCAGAGATTGTGTGTGTGTGTGTGTGTGTGTACACACATACGTACATTTCGTAACACAACAGTACAAATACGAGTTGTTCCACTGGGAACCCATAAAGTGAAGAGCTTATCTCTATTTTTTAGCCTATTATTACTGCCATTAAAAACACAAAACCCTGCAGTCTCCTGCAATCTCTAAATGAAAGCTTTTAAAAATGTACGGTATATGCTTCTATGAAAGTTCATGTGAACATTCCAATAGCTGCCAAAGGAAAATAGGTCCAGTTTCTGCTTATACGAATACATACAATTACAAATAGTGGGATTTTTTTAAATATTATAGTTAAAATGCAAGGATGAATGCTGCAGATTATTTGAAAGCACAAAACCACATCAGTGGATGAAGGCAGAACACTAACTTTGCAAACACAGGGGTGGTTACTGTCTCACATCTATAGAGCCTAGTACTTTTACACTATAAAGCACTATTTAGAATGATAGAGTCTGACTCTCCAAAACCAATTCTATTCCTTACACGACTTTGAGCCACTGATAATCTGGAAATGAAGAGGGGGGAAAAATTGAAGTTAACAAGCAAGCCTCCGTTACAGCCTTTAAATAACACCCCACAATCTAGCTTATCCAGATTGCTCTTAATACAAACAAGGAGGTATTGTTGTTTTTCTACCATACGTTTATTGCTACCCAACTGCTTTGCAAAATGCTGTAATCCTGAATATGTAGCTTGCTTTCCCGATTAAAGAAACTACATGACCACAGCACAAATACTGAAGCATTGCCCTGAAGCCATTTTCAGGTACCTCATCTGCAAGATTTTGTTCCATACATTTGAAAACAAAGGGGAGGCAAAGGAGCCACAGCAAGACTCCTTTTGTTTAAAGGCTCAAATTCTGCTGCTTACATTTCAGCGGCCGCTATGCAGCTTCCGTGAAGATTCTTCTGCAGCAGCAACAACAACAGCACCGTATCAATTGTGAAGTTGACAGTAACCAGGATCTGTTATTAGGCAAAATTAAAGCTTTCCACGGTATGGAAAGCAGACTAAAACCCTCCATCTGCTACATGTACTAAACCAGCCATCAGCTTGGTGTAGAATTCTTTCTACCATGCCCACGTGGTTAAAATAAACCCCATCTTCCAATATTCTAAGTACAAACAAAAGACAGCCTACCTATTTATTTGATCCCATATATCTGCAGTTTCATGCATCTGCAGTAATAACATGCAAGCGGCGCCGTTCACAATAGGGACACACAATCACTTGGCTTCCATGCTCGACGCTGGCAGAGCAGGATATTTGGAGCAATTCGTTCAATTATTATATACTATTTGAGAGCAGGAGGCTCATCAACATATTCTCCCAGCTACCATTAATTGCCAGCTCCTCTCATTTCTTTAATAAGGGCACAGCTGTTACGCAACGTGCTAAGCTCTCGACAGCTCGCCTACCTGCTTGTATGTTCTGCTGATCGTCCGCCTTCAGCAGCTTCCAGCTCTGTGTGTGACGAACAGCATAAAACGACTGAACCAGGAAGATCCACAGCTTATCACGCAGAGCCTGGATCCTGCACGTAAACCCCTGCGTTCCAAGCAAGAAAATCAGCAGCTGGAGAGAGCCACATTGTCATAGCAACCAGTCATTATTCCTTGCAGAATCTACTTACTCTTTAAGCAAGATCAATGATGTCATCACTTAGATTTCATGATTGCCGAGGAGATGCAGACGCGGTTTTGCAAAGGCCAATTGTCCTGCACCATAATTTTGCACAGCTTGAAACCAAGCCACTCCCACAAAAGCTGTAGCTCATTAAAAAATATATAGCCCCCTCCCTTTTTTTTATACCACAAATGAATCCCTTCATAGCTTTTTACTCTCGGCTATGTCACTACAAGGTCAAATCCTCTGGGGGCCAATAATGCATCTGATTAAATTTTCATCACCCTTGCTGAGTAAGTCAACAATAGACGAGGATTGCAATCATA
Organism: Zootoca vivipara; assembly: GCF_963506605.1. Taxonomy (NCBI): domain Eukaryota; kingdom Metazoa; phylum Chordata; class Lepidosauria; order Squamata; family Lacertidae; genus Zootoca; species Zootoca vivipara. The sequence continues at coordinate 23,645,223 of NC_083282.1, forward strand.
CAGAATAATCTATGTAGTTTCTGTTTACAAGAGCTCATCATGCCAGATTTTAAACCCTGGCAGCTCAACGGGCAACATCCAGGACACTGCTAAAATTCATTTTTAGAATTAAAACTGTGTAAACACAAAAACACGGTAGTCTCATCAAATACTTGTAAAATCTTTAAAATATATATATATTCCAAAGAAATATATGAATAGCCTTTGCCTTCACTAGTGTAAGATAGTCTCTTTAAATGTCCAATGCATTCATTCAATCCTAAGAATACAGTGGACTGGCTTGCATATCCCACCAAGCCACACATTGTTTTTAGTTCTATTATTGAATTTGTCATTTGCTTTATCTTGCCCAGGACAACAAGAAGCTACTTGCAAGCAACCACACAGACAGACAGTCCCAGCTCCACATAGATACATTAAAACCAAGAGGGGAAAATACATTAAAAACACCCTGCCCAAGTCTAAAAGGCCACAGATAGTTAAAAGACCAAAGGTCTAGTTATAGAGGAATGTTTTTGCCTGGCGCCTAAAGAGATGATGATGATGATGATGATGATGATGATGATGTGAGGCAAACCTCAGTGGGGAGAGCAGTCCACAAACTGAGGGAGCCACTGCAAAAAAGGCCCTTTCTTATGTTGCCACCCTCCGGACCTCTCATGGAGGCAGCACACAAAGAAGGGCCTCCTATGACGATTGCAAGGTCCAGCTCAGGTCGTATTGTGAGAAGCAGTTTAGCATGAATACACAGGATCCTGGAGAAAACTTGCACTTCCTTACTCCTCATTGGGGTTTGTTTGTTTTTTGCTACTGCAAAGCCAAGGGTTTGTGGTTAAAACTCTCTCCAAACTGACAGGTTTGTTTGTGGTTAAGTCTGTAGAGAGCTTAACCACAAATCCAGGTTTGGACAGCACACTAAGCCAATGGCAGCAAATATGACTGGGGAGGAGCAAAGAAACTGCTTGCTCTTCTGTGGGAGCCCACGGATTCATGCTAAGTCAAGGTTTGTGTGAACCAGTGACAAATAAATTAATAACCAATTAACTGGATACTTTATTTTCTGTTGCTGATCCCTGTAGGCTCTCAGGGATAAGGAACATATTTTAATAAAAGGAAGATACTTCCTGCCAAGTCAGGTCAATTGTCCGTCTAATCGGCTACTTTCAATTTGGCCTGGCTGTGAGTTTCAAATCCAGATCTCTAGTATCTTACATATTTTCCCCAGCCCTGTTCAAATGGAGATCGCTCAACAACAAAATCTTCAACTCTGAACCCTGAGCTAAACAGACACCGAACCTAAGGGATGATTTGCTTGCAACTAATATATTTGTAGTGCTAAACACTAAAATGTGAGGGGATATAAAGTTTAAGGGAACATGCACTAATGAATGAACCCCAGGACCAGTAAAGACATAAGCAATACTGGATTTTGGGATTTCCCAAGCTTCTACGAGTCATTCATTTCCCTGAAAACAAGAGGGAAAGAAACTATACTAATCCATTTGCCAAGGAACGCAACATGAAGCTAGTAAGCTTAAGGATGCTACTCAAGCAGCTACTACCTAAAGATTGATTCCTGCCTCCCCCGCAAACATAAGAGTGATACTTCAGACTCCAAGTTGGGGAAAAACCCAAACCACACCACCACTACCATGAGACCTCATGTTCCAAATTTGGGTATTATGAATGCTTAATTGTCCATTCAAATTACCTTGCTGCTTGCTCCAACTCAAAGACATGGGCTGCGATTCGGACAGATACATAGAATGTCCCACATGTGTATGTGAACTTTTCAGGCTCCCCTGCTCTGCTGCCTCCACATATCTAATACAACCACTCATATTTCTATAAATAAAAGAGGAAGCCTAGATTGAAAGTTAAGGAACCCCCGAAACAGCATTTGAGGAGACTGGAGCTACAGAGGTGGAAAGCGCCAGCCCCCTCTGTACCTGAGGCCTCGTAACACAGCACAATCTTCGCTGCAGCACCTTTGAATGAATCAGGCCCATTTTGCAGAGGAGCAGTGCAGGAAGAGAGACTCGCAAGCGAGCTTCCTTAAGATCGCAGCACCGCTGATTTCATCCAAGACTTACAAGGACATGCTTACATACTCTGTTGCGTCAGAACAGAAAAGGGGCTGAAAGAAGCATGTACACAGGGAAAGAAGCATGTACACAGAGCTCCCATCCTTTGTACTAGCAGCAAACCAGTTCCTGGAGTGCCAATTCTTAAGCAGACTAAAACAGCATTAACACATAAGAGGGAGTTGTTAGCAGGCTTGCGGGATTTGGGCGAGGGGGATCGCCACAATTTGCAAAAGGGCAAAAACAAAACTTTAGAAAACAGCCTGGTGAGTACCGGGTGCCTTCAGTGCTCACAGAATGCTAGGTTTATATTGGAGGAAAAATGGAAAGGAAGGGAGAAACTGAATAAACATATTAACAGAAGAGAGGATGGGCAGCACGAATCCCGAAAGGAGCACACAGCACAAGCAATGTTTTGTTGCAGGTTCTACTTATAGCAAGACTAGAGTTATATACAGCAAGTCACTTGATCCAAGGATGAGCACCTCCACAAAGTGTAAATATTTTAGGAAGTTAATTTATTAGCCAGATTTCAACAGCGGAATATTTTTCCCTTTGAATTTTTTATAAGACCTACCGTGTCCTTCACTTCTGCAGAATCTAGCAAAGTGTCCATGGCTGTAAGAAGACAGCAACTGTTTTCAGTGCCAACAGCCTTCTCAACTGCTTCAAACACTTGATCGAGGAGGTCAGGTTCACTGCTCATGGCCTGAGACTAGAAGACATTATAGAAGCAGTGAGTTGAAATTAAGAGAAATAGAGAGAGAGTGCATTTTGGTGGCAGATCTTAGATTGGTCATTTAGGCTATATTTTGCCACACTGCCCCATCTCCATGTTGGAAGGGGGGGGGAATCTAATACAGGACTATCTCAAACAGTGGCCAGCAAAATGCCCTTGAGTATCTCAAGCAGGTAACAGTGACATTTATATCCAGGTGTGTAAAAATTATGTCTGCATGAAGAACTAGCATGGAAGTCCTGAAAATACATCAGCTAGTGTATCTATTGATAACATTTTAATACAATAAAAATCTAAGCAGTTTACATAAAGACAAGAACAGAATAGACAGTAAGATTTCAAAAAAATAATAATGGGGTGGGGGGAATTAAGAGCCAGAGTCCAGGAAAACTTGGGTAAACAAAGAGAACGTCAGGGAAACTGGTTGTTTCAATCTCATTTTGTGTAAACGCAAGCTCAGGTTTGTGTGCTTCTCTCATTTTTCTGCCACTGCCAACTAACTCAAAATGCTCCGTAGCTTGTATAAGAGGTTTAGGTACAAGGTGAACACCAAGCCCAGAGACCTTTTAACCAAGATTGTTGGTTCATTACGGGAAAAATATAAGGGAATACTGATAACACACTGAATACTAGAACAAGTTCTACGTCAAACCAACCAGGCAGCCCCCAAACACCATTACCTGATTTAAAGTCGAGCCACATTCACTTAGGACAAGTGGCTTACAAGTGATAAAATTATTGTTTTAACAGCGATGGGGTTTTAACTTGGGTGGGTGCTGTTTGAAATTGTTGTTAAATTTTGGATTTTTGTGTTTGTGGGCTGGAGTACTGTTTAGGGGCTTTTGTTGGAGAGAGTATTGTTTATTAGTGTGTATATATTAGTATTGTTTTGATTGCTTTTGTTATATTTATTTTTATTATGTCTTTTGTGCTTTGATTATTTTTATTATGTCTTTTGCACTTCCTGCATTGTAGCTTTGTGTTGTCAGCCACCCTACAGTTATAGCGCAGTATACAAATTTAATAAATAACAAAATAATAGTAAAATATTAAATACAGTCGTATCTTGGAAGTTGAACGGAATCCGTTCCGTAAGTCTCTTTGACTTCCAAAATGTTTGGAAACCAAACCTTGGCTTCTGATTGGCTGCAAGAAGCTCCTGCAGCTGATCGGAAGCCACTGAAGCCCTGCCGGGTTCCCAAGAACGTTTGCAAACCGAAACACTCACTTCTGGGTTTGCGGTGTTCGGGAGCCAAAACGTCCAAGCACCAAGGCGTTCGACAACCAAGGTACGACTGTACAGTACATAAAACCAAACCAAACCAACAATTCAAGCCAGCTGAAATTTCAACTTATTCCATAACTTGGGGGTTACAAATTTCTCTGGGGCCAGAGGAGGCACATCCACAAATCAGGTAAGCCGCTGTGGGCACCAAGCCCACCTACCCCCCACAACCAATAACATACCACAACTTGTTCTGCTGGCTATATCAGAATGCCCTTTTCAAGACTAACTGCAATAGGGGAAGGGGATCCTGGGGCACATGTGCGTCCTCAGGCACCAGATTGGTGATCCCTGCACTAACTGAAAGTTCACAAGAAATAAAAGGGTGCCTAACACAACCCTAGGGACGTGGATGGCGCTGTGGGTTAAACCACAGAGCCTAGGGCTTGCCAATCAGAAGGTCAGCAGTTCGAATCCCCACAACGGGGTGAGCTCCCGTTGCTCGGTCCCAGCTACTGCCCACCTATCAATTCGAAAGCATGTCAAAGTGCAAGTAGATAAACAGGTACCACTCCGGCGGGAAGGTAAACAGCGTTTTCGTGTGCTGCTCTGGTTCGCCAGAAGCGGCTTAGCCATGCTGGCCACATGACCCGGAAGCAATATGCCGGCTCCCTTGGCCAGTAAAGCGAGATGAGCGCTGCAACCCCAGAGTCATCCGCGACTGGACCTAATGGTCAGGGGTCCCTTTACCTTTACTAACACAATCCTGTATCTCTCTACTCAGAAGCAAACCCCACTAAGTTCAGTGGGATGTACTACCAGGTAAAGTGCATATAAGACTGCAGCCTTGCAAATAACCAAGCAGCTGCAGCCACTTTATCTTGGCAGGTGGAGAGACCATTCCCTGCTTCAAAAGCCCAGTTTCTAGTTCTATGGTATTGGTTGCTATAACATTGGCATCAATCAGATAGATTTTTACCTGTAGCAGGGCAAAAAAGCTCTCGCTTTGTATTACGTCAGGGAAATGGGCCACCATAAATGCTACACACTCTTCTTGCAGTCTAGATGCCAAGAGAAGAGCTGTTTCAGTCCACTTCACTCGGGGAAGACTACCGATCAGCCGGTTGGCTTCCATCAAAAGATAGGCAGCATTCTGTGGACTCTTAAAACAATACATACGTGCTCTGAGCAACACGGAATATGCAGTTTCTACACTCTATTTCAACTTATAAAAATGTTACAGCCTAATGATCAATCAAACTTCTTATTTAATGATGTGCTATGTTTTTAACATAGTAAGATTGCTTAGAACATTTAAATACACAAACTAATATCGAACTTGCCTCCTAAGTTCTGCTGATGTCAGCACCACTTTAAATTATTCTAATTCGAAATGGTGTATCAAAAGTCTTCTAATAGCCACACTTTCCACTAGAGGTTATATATTAACCAAGGCTGGAAATCTTAAGACACAATGAAACAAAACTGTCACCTTGGTACATGAAGTGAAATCAAGGCAGGTAGTGAGCTGCATTAGTGTCAATGCTTTTTTTAAAAAAAAAAATTAAAACAAGCAAACAGACTTACCAAAGAGTTTATCAACATGCTAAGACAATTATTCTGAAGCTCAGGGGATAAACTAGCAAAGCTCTTCTCTGACCAACATCTTACAAAATGCTGTGCCATCCACCTGTTCAAAGGAAATATTGCGCTTAGACAAATCAACCCATCAGATGTCCCGTCACATATGTGAGCAGCTGCCAAGTATTTTCCTGTTTCAAGTCAAAGAGTTTAAGAAATGATACGTGCCTGCTGTTTCTCAACAGTTTTCTCAAAACTTAAAGCGATGAAGGAAAGATAGAATCAAAATAGTTTAACTCACTTACTTCATGCAAGCATCATAAAGGCTTTCCGCTCCTGTCGAATGGGCAATAGCTAGACATTCGATAACAGGCTGGTGCTTCCCAGGCACTGGCTAAAATTGTAAGGATATAAGCAGATTTACTGTACTTTTCAAGCCTTGGAGAGATATGAAAGTTGCTAATTGCAATAGGAAATGCTTTCAGTAAACAGATCACTTGTATTTGTGTGTACAAACTGGATCACTCTGATCCAGACTTCAAAAAATAATAATCAACATTTTGTTATTCATTCTGCAGCTGGATATGTTTACTGCTTCTCTTAAAATGATACGTTTTCAAAACTTCCTACTTCTGGGGAACCCCTTCCATATCAAGTTATCTAAGGATAAATCCCCACCCACCCACCATAACCTAGGTCTGTCTCAGAAACTCCATGCATTGCGGAGGATTTTGAATTCAACCCATGTGGGGCGCCAGAGCACTCAAGAACACAGCCGCAAACTGTGACAAAGCTCAGTAGCAGTGGGCAAAGGGTCTTGCCTTTCAAAGCAAGCTTGTCCACTGCACCTGTTCTTCTCATTGAGGAAGCCCTAAGAGACTTCCAAGAAACAAGATAGAAACCACCAATCTAAAAAAATACCCCGCACATTCGCCATAGTACATTTTGCACAACCCGATTTATAGATGAAAAATGGTTTCCGTGAACAACGAAAATTTTAGATTTTACACCTACTTCACATATTTAAGGAACATTTTATTTCACTTTTCCAGAATTGCTTAAAGCAACTTTTAAATCCATTTTAAAATTTGTATTTTATTCCTATTTAAAATTCTAGCATATCAATTACAAATGTTTACCACGTAGAGACAGCAAGGGGTTTCCAACTCAACATTCTGGCCTGCAATACCTAGACTGAAGATTTGATCAAGAATTTGGAGCCGTTTGGCTTTTATTGCTACCGTCAAAATAAAAAAAAATAAACATTGGAACACACCTTGTGAAAAAAGTTGCAGTAGTCTCTTTTCAGAACATATATAGCTACTTCTCTTAGGCCCTCTAGCCCATACATGTCTGCAATGTTCAGTATGGAACTGGAGTAAAAGTAAAAGTAATAATAGAAATTATACAGAAGATAATCCTGCTTATAATGGAATCATTCCAAAGTAATCTGCATTGCATTCAGACAAGTGAATCTAAATGATTGCATTATCACTCATAATTTTTTTTGAGAGGAAAGTAAAGCAACATTTCCAAAGGGATCTAGTATTCCAGTAGAAAAAAATAGGTGTAAGCCTTGGAACCCTGTTATATAAACCTCAGATTGGTAATTCATGCTATACGTTGCGGTGGTAAACATTTTTTTTTCAGTCCCTTTTTAGCAACCTTCTGGGGACACACACCAGTGACAGAAGAGGCCAGAGGCAAAAGTAGATGGAACAATGAATGCACATTTACTTTTGTACGGGTGGCTAGTTTCCAGCATATACATGGGGCCTCTCTATCCTTTCACAGCCAAGAAAAAGGCATTGCCAAAGTTCAAGGACTGAGAAGAGATCTGATAGCCATCTTCAAATATCTAGAGGGCTGTCACATTGAAGATTATTATTGTTGTTGTTTTTTATTACATTTATATACCACGCTTCATCCGTAGATCAGTTCACAAAATGAAAATAGAAGATAAAAGCTCAAATAAATAGAACGAAGACAAAAGAAAACAATACCCCCCCCCCCACAAACACATTTTAAAGGCCGTAGAGCCAGCATGTCAAACCTGCGGCCCTCCATATGTTTTGGCCTACAACTCCCATGATCCCTAGCTAGCAGGACCAGTGGTTGGGGAAGATGGGAATTGTAGTCCAAAACATCTGGAGGGCCGCAGGTTTGACATGCCTGCCGTAGAGTATCAACCAAAGGCGTGGTTGAAGAGGAATGTCTTTGCCTGGTGCCTAAAGATGTATAATGAAGGTGCCAGGCGAACATCCCTGGGAGGAACATTCCACAAGTGGGGAGCCACTGCAGAAAAGACCTGCTTTTGTGTTGCCACCTTCTCATGGAGAAGGCAGATGAAGAAGGGCCTCAGATGATGATCACAGACTCCCAATTGGTTTATGTGGGGAGAGGCAATCCTTGCGGTATTGTGGTCCTGAGATTCAACAAGCTTGTTTTCTCCTGCTCCAGTGGGTGGGACCCAAACAAGTGGATTCAAGTTACAAAGAAGGGGATTCTGACTAAACATCAGGAAGAACTTTATGATGGTTAAGAGCCGTTTGACAGCGGAACGGACTCCCTTGGAAGGTGATGGACTCTTCCTCATTGGAGGTTTTTAAGCAGAGGTTGGATGGTCTCCCACTCAGGAATGAACCTGACCCACATCTGTTTAGCTTTACAAAGTTTGATGCACTCCTTCATGTCTTCATATAATGGAGCAATGGCACTTTGAATGTGTTGACTAATCATTAGGCTTGGTAAAAGGGTTACAAAGCATCCAGGAAGAGGAGGACTTAAAGAGGGCAAAGGTCATGGATGGGATTTCGGGTTTCGTGATTGAGATGCAGTTCACATGAACTTAAAAATGGCAGGTTTTCCAGACCCTTCATAGTGCACTGCAGCAATAAACAGGTTAACCCAAGTACCAAACATTTCCCCTGCTTGCCACAGAGCATCCTTCATCGCTACTACCCCATCAGCTCAGCTGCCGAGAAAAATAAGACGCACACCCCTTTCCGCAGTATTTCAAACATAATTATAGTGCAATAATAATTATTTCTGGCACTCTTGCCATTTTAGTTTATAGACTTTGTGACATACTTTCCATTTTAATGTGGAATGGTGGAAGCAGAACGGGCATGGTATGCAATTAAAAATAACAAAACTTGACACATACCCAGCATCTGCTTTGTTTGGGAAATCCAAAACTCCTCCATAGATAAAATGCAGAACGACAGTCATCTCTACATGGTTTAAGCTGCAAAACAGAAAAATCATTACAGACACCAGCATCTGTGAAATAAAATAGGTGGTTCACGTTTTATAAACCCTAAGTGGTTCACCGAGCCCTGTCATATTATAAAACGAAACCGCATCAAGGTAAAGTAATACCACTAATGCAATCTAAAATTATACATGGGTCACATTCCCCAACAGCTAATAATGTGAAAAGCTGGATTCTCACAAGAACAGCTTCACAAGAGCTCCAGCGATCTAGTCCTTGGCTACAACCCCGAAGCCTCTTATTTGCTAACCGCCCAGTCAAGTGTGCCAAGACTGCTTAGGAACAAGTGCTTTTAAGATTGTGAGATCTGAAGATTAAATTATCTTTATGAGATTCCCCATCACTAAAATGGTAGGGGTTGTACTTATTTCTAAGGCTTTCCGAGGAAATCTTCAGCAGATTAAAATGCCTTTTTTAAGAGATTAAAACTGTAAGCTCCTCCAGAGGAGATCAGAGGCAGATACAGCCATAACAGGAAGATTCAGAACACATACCAAACCACGGTCTAGTACCGCAAAAAGTGGTCCAGGAGTCACAGGTTCCCATTTCCCCTCCTCCCCATTTCCTTGCATACACACATTGGTGGGGACTTCTACTGGTTGCCATTCATGGAATATTTTGGAATTATGCTGGGGGGAGGGGTGATGTGTGTGGGAGAACAGCTGTTAACTCATTTGATGCACCCAGTGTCTTCTCCAACTACCTTTGCCTTGTCAATCTAATCTGGACCATGCTTGGAAGGGTCACAGAGTAAGTCATGGGTCAGTATACAGAATATACAAAAGTATTGAGGAATGTATATTTTATTGCAGTGGGACAAATACAATTTTATTGTAGTGAACACAAACACCTGCGATGGTTGCATGGATCTAGAATGCCCCCCAGAGGTTGCCCAGAGGCCATTTTCACCAAATTCTTTCTGCAAAGTCTTCCCTGCAAGGTCAGAGGACCATCAAGAACTGCATGATGAATCAGCAAGAGTTCTCTCTCTCTCACCACCCGCTTCCTGCAGCCAGCACCTCTGCTGAATTAGAATGCTTTCCGTGAGTGGAAGGAGCCGTCTCGAGGACGAAGGGCAACTCAGAACCCAACCCACCGTGTTCCTGAGAATTAAGCTTGCATTTCAGGGTATAGCTTCCAACGTGATAAACAGGAACAACTGTACATACTGCAACATGTGGCAAAGTTAAATATGTTTGAGGAGCATTCAATAAAAGTGAAATTAGTTATTTTGGGTTAAATGACAAAAAAAAAATCAACGCAGTTGTCTAGCTGCATGCGAACACATGAGGTAGCCATAAAAACAGCACGAACGAGTAGCCCTGCTGTCCTGACAGCTGGTTTCTTAAACAGCATTTTCATTATTTCAGGATAAGCCATATGCACTGTACTCTCAAACATTTATAACAGCAGCAGGAAAATCTACAAAGGGGCAGGCCAGTGTATAAGATGATTTGCCAAGGTGGCCCCAGATTCAATCTGGGCTTGCAATCCTCATTTGTGGGGCAAGCACAAACAAACAGTTTGCAAACAATGACACACCAATTACTCTGTGCGCATAAGAGAAAGGTGCATGTGAGCCCAAGCGTTCTTCCAGACTTGTTCTCATAGAACAGCCATGTACAACATGTCGATCGCGAGCCCCCAGTGGACTGCGGGGTTGTTTCTGGTCGATTGCAGGGCCTTTCTCTCCAACCTCAGATGCAGCAGCAGGAGCAGCCCCCGGCACTGCCAGTCTCCACAGCAATGCAACCCTGAGCAGCGCGCACAGGGAGACAGAGGGAGGGAGCTGGGGAGAGGTCTGCACAATGCTGCTGGAAGAGGGGAGGCGGGCTTAGTGCAGCTTAGGGAGGGCAGACACTATTGGGATCCACATAAGCTGTGTGGCTCCCTTTGAGAGGGGAGAGACAGAGAGAAGCTGCCTCCTCAGATATGTGCAAACTAATATAAAAATATAGTTTGACTTTTCTCACTTGTTTAGTTACTATCCAAACATAACAACTGTGTCTGTGAAATAAAGATCCATTTATTTAACAAATGAATTCAGATGGTGGTAGATCACTGCCAGTTTTTGATACTTGTTGGGAGATCACAGCCAACTTGTGGTTGGACGTGCTTGTCATAGAACAAAACCATGATTTGGCATTCTGGCTGAACCGGGTCAACAGGTCTTAAGCTCCATCATCAGAAATAGTGAGAATGTGGTTACAACTGAGACACGCTGGTGAAACAGACACCCCCCTTTTCAAGAAATATAGGTGCTGCCTGACTTCCAGCAGGGAAGTGTCCCCAAGCTCCCAAGCGATCAAAAGTTCTAGGATGTCAGTTGATAATAATAATAATAAAAGCATCCAGCATCACACCACCAGGTATACAGAACCATGTTCAACATATGTGTCACAGTGGCCGGATCAGGCTACTTCAGAGTAACGACGCTACGCAGCTCTGCATTTTATTCTTTTATTGGTGCTGCGTATTTACAGTGAGGAATTCATTGCTATTTACACAGAGTGATGTTGTCAGTCGCTTTCAGAACCTCCGAATGACTTTTGGCGCGTCTTTCCCCAACACAAAAGCTTTGGAAGCCCCATCCTCTTTCCCCTCCTCTTCCTGCGTAATTCTGGAGTTGGGGGGATGGGTCTCCCCTCCTTCTTGGCCCCTTCCTGTTCCACCTGGGACCCTGGCTCCGCTACCTTGCCTGAGCCTCGGACCCGACTTCCTGCTTCCCCGCTGGAATCGGAGCTTCCTCTGCTTTCCCCTGTGCTCGGGGCTGGGCTTGAACTCAGGAGGGGAGGGACTTCGCGATATCCCCTGTCCCTCACATCCACCCCCCTTCCAAGCTCCCCTTCTCCCCTCCCCAGGTCCCCCCCAGGTGTCGGTGACGACTGGAAGCCTAAGAACTCAGTGCTTTCCGAGCCCGTTGGTGTGAACACCTCCGCCCAGTCCTGCGAGGCTCCCCCTTCCGCCTGGGAGGACTGGAATCCCAAAAAGTCCGTGGCGTCCGAGCTGGTGGGGGTAAAAATGTGCTGCCAATCTGCTTCCGCCTCTGACTGGGTGGATCTCGGTGACACCCATACCTCGTCTCCCGAATCCTCAAACTCCGCTTCCCAGCGCCATGGTGAGCTGCTCTCCCTTGCCTCCTCCTCCTCCCCCTCCCTTTCCATGTGCCAGGGCTTGGGTCTGTGGGGATAGAGGGCGTGAAATTCTTCCACCAAGAATTCCTCCTGTATCTGAGTGGCTGGGACCCATTCATTCTGGGACGGTGGAGCATCCTCCCATGCCATGAGGTACTCCAGGCCCCCCACCCCTCTCCGTGAATCAAGGATGGCCGTGGCCTCATTGAGTTGCTCCCTGCCTTCCCTCTCCCCCCCTCCCTCGGGGGTTTGTTCGCTGTCTCGGAGCCTGCTGCTTTCCCTGTACGGCGACAGCAGCGATCTATGAAACACTGGATGCACCCTCATATCCTCTGGCAGTGCCAGCCTGTATGCCACCGGGTTGACCTGTTGCGTGACCGTGAAGGGGCCCAGCCGTCTGGGTGCCAGCTTTTTGCACCTCCCTCTGGTGGGAAGGCCCTCCGAGGACAACCAAACCTTGTCCCCCACCCTGATGACCTCCCCTTGTCGCCTGTGGCGATCTGCCCCCTTTTTGTACGCTTCCTTGGCCCTCTCCAAGTGTTCTCTGAGCTGCTGGTGCACCGTCTCCAGTTCCTCTGCCCAATCCTCAGCCTGTGGGCCCTCCTCCTCCTCCTCCCCCTCCCTCTCTGGGAAAGATCTGAGGTCGCGCCCGTAATTGGCCTTAAAGGGCGACACCCCTGTGGAGACGTGCACTGCATTGTTGTAGGCAAATTCTGCCAGTGGCAGGCGATCCACCCAGTCCGTTTGCCGCTGGCTGACGTAGCATCTCAGGTACTGCTGCAGAATGGCGTTGACCCTCTCCGCCTGTCCATTGGTCTGCGGGTGTCTAGCCGTCGACAAGCTGACCTCCACCTGCAGGAGGTTCATGAGCCGCCGCCAGAACCTGGAAACAAATTGGCGGCCACGATCCGAAATAACCCTTAAAGGTAATCCATGCAGTCTGAATACGTGATCAACAAACAGTTTGGCTGTCTCTTCTGCAGAGACCGCCCTGGCACACGGTATAAAGTGGCACATTTTGGACATGAGGTCCACCACCACCAACACTGCGGTCTTGCCCCTGGAAGAAGGCAGATCTGTGATGAAGTCCATGGACACCACTTCCCACGGCCTGTGTGGTGTGGCTAAGGGCTCCAGCAATCCTGCTGGCGCTGCTCTGACCACCTTTGCCCTCTGGCAGGTGTCACAGCCCCGTACATAGTCTCGAACATCTTCCCTCACCCCTGGCCACCAGAAGTGTCTCATGACTAGGTGAGCGGTTTTGTCCCTTCCAAAATGACCCGCCGTTGGGTTGTCGTGCATCTGCTTGAGGACCGTACGTCGAAGCTGGGTGGTGGGCAGGTACAGTGCACCCTTGTAGAAAAGCAGCCCCCTGCGTTCTGCAAAGTCCTTTGCCTGCTCCCTCCCCCCTCTCAGTTCTCTGAAGATGCGGTTGGCAAATTCATCCGCTGCCGTCAGTGCTGTGAGTTCTGCCTCGCTCACCACTGCTGCTCCGCAGGACCATGCTGACGGGGGGAAAATGTGCCTTGGTGCTGGTGGCGCCTCCTCCTCCATGTACTCTGGCTTGCGGGAGAGGGCATCCGCCCTGACATTCTGCTCCCCCGGGATGTAGTGGATGGAGAAGTTGAAGTTCGAGAAGAACTCTGCCCACCGTATCTGCCGCTGGTTGAGCACCCTGGCCGTTCTCCAGAACTCCAGGTTCTTGTGGTCCGTGCACACCTGGATGGGGTGCTTGGCGCCCACCAGGAAGTGTCTCCAGTGCCGGAACGCAGCGTGGATCGCAAGAAGTTCCCTGTCAAACACTGTGTAGTTTCTCTCTGGCTGGGTCAGCTTCCTGGAGAAGAAGGCACAGGGTCTCCACTCCCTGTTGGCGTCCAGTTGCAGCAAAATTGCGCCCACAGCTTTTTCCGAAGCATCTGTCTCAATGCGTAGGGGCGCATCCTGCACCACGTGGAACAGGTTCTGGTCTGAGGCGAACACCCTCTTGAGGCTTTCGAACGCTGCCTGCGCCTCCGGTGTCCACCTGAACTTCTGCTTGCCTCTCAGGCAGTCCGTGATGGGAGCCGTAACGCGGGAGAAGTTCTTGATGAACTTCCTGTAGAAGTTGGCGAAGCCCAGTAGGCGTTGGGCGTCTTTGCGCGTCCTGGGGCTGTGCCAGTCCAGGATGGCCTGCACCTTGTCCTTGTCCATCGCCAGCCCCTTGTCTGACAGCTTGTAGCCCAGGAAGTCCACCTCTTTGGTGTGAAACTTGCACTTCTCCAGCTTCACATACAGGTGGTTGTCCTTCAGGCGTTGCAACACCTCCCTGACATCCTTCACATGCTGCACAGGGTCATCGGAGTAGATAAGGATGTCATCCAGGAATACCAGGCATTTCCTGAAGAGTAGGGACCCCAGGACGTGGTGCATGAAGGCCTGGAAGCATGCTGAGCCCCCTTGCAACCCGAAGGGCATCACCAGATATTCAAAAGAGCCCAGAGGCGTGAACATTGTGGTTTTCCATTCATCGCCTTCCCGGATCCTGATCAAGTTGTACGCCCCCCTCAGGTCTAGCTTGGTGAAAATCTTGCCCCTGCGTGCCGCTGTCAGGAGATCGTCCACTCTGGGCATGGGGAAAGCCACTGGCTCTGTCACCGAATTCAGCCGTCTAAAATCCACCACAAGACGGCGCTGTTGCGTGTCTTTCTTGTCCACCCAGAAGACCGGGCTGCCCCCAGCTGCCTTGCTTTCTCTGATGAACCCCCGCTTGAGGTTCTTGTCGATGAAAGCGCGCAGATCCTCCAGTTCCTGATCTGACATGGCGTACAGCTTGGCTGGGGGTATCGTTGCCCCTGGCACCAGGTTGATCTGGCAGTCAAAAGGCCTGTGTGGGGGTAGGTGGTCGGACTCCGCTTCGCTGAAGACCTCCTGCAGGTCCCAGTACGGCTTGGGTATCGCCTCACCCCCTTTGACGTGCATGGTGGCCACCGTGGCTATCGGAGGCCCCTCCCCTGGTTGGTGCTGCATGCAATGCTCCAGACAAAAGTCCGACCCAAACGTGATGCATCTCTGGTGCCAACTTATGGAGGGGTCGTGGCGCGCCAGCCAGCTCATGCCCAAGACGATGGGGGGGTCTGAGATGGTCGTGACGTTGAAAGCCAGTGTCTCTGAGTGCCTTCCCACTGTCATCCTCATGGGGGGGGTTTGATGAGTGATGGCCCCTCCCAGCAGCTCTCGGCCGTCAATGGTTGCCACGTGCAGAGGAAAATCCAGCTGCAGAAGCTGGATCTGGTGCGCTTCTGCAAAGTCCCTCGAGAAGAAGTTGGCTGAGGCACCACTGTCAATTAAGGCAAGGACCGTCAATGGATAGCCATTTGGGAGCGTTAGCGTGACTTCTAGAACCACTCCTGCTCTGGGAGGGGTGGGCTGGCTCTGCTCCTCTCTGTGCGGGTGGGTGGGCTGGGGCTGTTCTCTGCTGACTGTGCCTGGCTGCCGCCCCTTGTCTCCTGCAGCCAGGCTTTCCCGTTTCCCTGCTGTGGTGCTGCGTCAGTGGGGGAAGGCACCACCGTTCCCGCCTTTCCTTGCCACTCCCTGCGATGTGGGCAGTCTCTGACGAGATGCTGGGGGGAGTTGCAGAGAAAGCAGTTCCCTCCCCTTCCCTCCTTGCGTCTTGGCGCCGCTGGGGTTTGAAAAGCCCGCGCGCGCGCGCTATCAATCTGCATGGGTTCCTGGTCCTGGCTGGCTCCAGGCGTGGCTTGGAAGGGCTGTTGGGGGAGTGGCTTCTCCTGCGACCGTGGGAACCAAGCCCGCTTTGCGCGCGTTGCTTGCTTGTCGTTCCACCTGGATTCCTGTCTCACCCCCACCGCCAGAGCCGCTTTGCTCAGCTGATCCATACTACTGGGCTTTGGACCTCTCGAGAGCTCATCCTTCACCTCCTCACTCAAACCCAAGTAGAACGCTGCTTGCATTGGAGCTGATTCCAGTTCCCACCCCAGTCTGTGCACCAGCATGGTGAATTTCGCCCAATATGCGCGGACTGTCATATTTCCTTGGCGCAAATTATGCAGTTCCTCCTTAGTCTGGTCCATATGACTATCTGACGAATACATCGTTTTCAAACCTTCTAGAAAGAGTTTGACATTTTTCATGCAAGGATTCTTTGTTGCGATTAACGGTCTTAGCCACTCCCTGGCTGCCCCGGTCAGGTGCTCCACAATAAACGCTACCCTGTGCTCATCGTCAGGGAAGTCATCATGGTGCAGCTCAAGAGCATACACAATCTCAGTCTCAAAGCCATGATATTCCCTCGGGTCTCCATTGAACTTGCTTACTAGGGTCCCGGTTCTCCTTCCTGGCAGCACTTGGACTGGGGGTGCCCCTCCCGCCTTGTTTTTCTCTGCATCCAGTTTGTTTTGGAGGTCTACCGCCACCGCCCTTAATTGCTGCTCTCTTTCCTGGAGCGCTCTCACCTGTTCCGCAAGTTGTACCCGGTCGTCCTGGAGTTTCTTGGTTTCTTCTTTAGCTGCCCTTAATTCCCCCTGCGCCTCCAACGTCAGCTGCTGCAGGTCCTGTTGGGCTTTCTCCGCGATCTGCCGCCATTTCTCCGCCTCTGATGCACTCATCCCGGCAACTCCAAAGTAGCCCAAAAAAAGATTCGGAGGTTGCTGTCACAGTGGCCGGATCAGGCTACTTCAGAGTAACGACGCTACGCAGCTCTGCATTTTATTCTTTTATTGGTGCTGCGTATTTACAGTGAGGAATTCATTGCTATTTACACAGAGTGATGTTGTCAGTCGCTTTCAGAACCTCCGAATGACTTTTGGCGCGTCTTTCCCCAACACAAAAGCTTTGGAAGCCCCATCCTCTTTCCCCTCCTCTTCCTGCGTAATTCTGGAGTTGGGGGGATGGGTCTCCCCTCCTTCTTGGCCCCTTCCTGTTCCACCTGGGACCCTGGCTCCGCTACCTTGCCTGAGCCTCGGACCCGACTTCCTGCTTCCCCGCTGGAATCGGAGCTTCCTCTGCTTTCCCCTGTGCTCGGGGCTGGGCTTGAACTCAGGAGGGGAGGGACTTCGCGATATCCCCTGTCCCTCACAATATGTAAGAGCAGAAGAAAGCTAGTTTTTATTGTCACTTCGTCATCACAGTGCAATGACAGCTTTATATCCCCACAGGTGTGCCCAGCAAACCTCATGTTTACTCAGAGGGAAATCTCACGATGCTGAGATGGATCTTATTCAAAGGGAAGGCTGTATAATATTGCACAAATTAAAAGTCAGAGCACCTGTACAAGGAATGCTCAGTTAATGCGTTATTCTAAGCTGACAAGGAAAGCAGATTTGGAGTTTTAGGAATCCGTAATTCTTAATCCACAGTCAAGTGTGAAGTGATCCATGAACCAAGGCAGCCAGCTTGCTTTGCTATTTGCCATGTGCGCTCCTCTTATTGTACAAATGGCTACAAAAACCTGCTTAAACTGTTAGACCTACAGTGACCAGTACAAGCCCAGTGTAAAATGGGGAAAAGCCTCAAGAATCTGCACTCCTCTCTAGAGCAGCAGTCCCCAACTCCCAAGTATGGCTGAGTAGTTGCCAGCACTGATTCAAGGCTAACTAAAGCGTCCCTTAAACCAGGATATGCAATTGTGGTTTTAAATGGGTTCCCATTAGCCTTACGCATGGTTCATATCAGTGCTGACGGAGGCATGATGCTCACCCGTGTGGCGCTGCCCACCCCCGTCACCCTCGCAAGCTGGCACCCCTGCCCCTAACTGTTCCCCTACAAAGAATTTGTTCCAGGGAGGCAAGACACAGCAATGTCTTTCCAACATTGCCTTTATAATTTGTTTACTACCCATCTAATAGGCCAACAAGTCATGGTAAAAGCAGAGAAGGGACGTTACTTGCTCATTGAATTTAATTGCAATGCAGAACTTTCCCATTTTTAACTCTTCCTGTTGGCGGTTTGATGCAAATAGATAGATGCAGGTTCTCAATTCACAGAGGTTTCCCACTAGCCAAAATTTAGGACTGTTGCTCAAAATATATTGCACCAAATAAAAGAGTCAGGTCAGATTAATTTGAGTTGCTTGGTATGCAGCATGGCTGCTCTGCATTTGCAGTGATTTTAAATTGCCTACCTTTGCTCCCATACGAATTGCAAAACAACTTACCCTTGAAGAGTGATGTGCTCTTGAGAGCTTTCGGCCCAGCTCCCATTCAGCATAGCAGCAAAGTAACAAGATCTGGCACATAAAATGGCCCTGAGAGAGGGAAGGGTGGGGTGTGGGGGGGGGAGTAAACATTATTCTACTAGATACAAATATTTATTTTAGGAAAGCTGCTACAAAAGGTTGAAATTATTTGCCCTTTACCTACTAATGCGTGTCTGCTCACTGCATACTTATTTCTCCCAGGATCCCTGGCAATTTAATCCGATTTGTCACAGAATGTGGAAAAATGCTACCATTCTGAAATGCCTCCAGTTAACAGCTAATCCACAATTCATTTTCATTATCCACAAAACAAGGCTGGAAGAATCTCTCAAATTCTTGGGCACCTGGGGTTTTCTCCGACTTTGAACACGGAACACCACTATTTTCCCCCATCACAGATCTTTCATCTTCCTTCCAAATGAGGAAATACCTCTTTGGAGGGCAGATCTGCAGCTTAACAGTAATTCAGCTATTAACACTCTGCAATGTTTTCAATATGATTTATTCTGGTAAAAGGTTTGCTTATTTATTTTGAGGACCAAGAGCTTTAAGGAGCAAGACAGCTGTATTCTTTTTCTCTCATTCGCTAAAGTAAGCTTTCCTTGCAGGAGGGGAATATTTCAAAACTCAACACACTGTTGCTGAATCAATGCCAGTTTTCATCTAGTATTAGATTAGCTCTTCTCCATCGAAGATCACACATATTGGACTGTATGCAATGCAACTTACTCAGAGTAGTCCCACTGATATTAATGGGCATGACTAACCTAAGTCATTAATGTCAATGGGTCTACTCCACTGACTCAAAGTATAGCTTAATTAAATACAACCCACAGACATTTCTAAACGTTGTTCCACCCACCCCATTTTTTTTAAAAAATGCTACATTCTCTTGAAGTACCTGTGCACTTGAAATTGCTTTTTGTCAATCCATATAGTAAGATCCGAAAACCAAGATTTCTTGCAGAGCATCAATAGGTCTTTTCCTAAGCGAGATGCTGTTTCTATTTTAGAATCATCTGGAACAAAGAAAAAATGACTCGCTTATCTTAATTATGAGACCATCCTACACCATAAGGTCCTGGAATAGAAACACATCCTAAAAGAAAAGCTCTGTGGAATTTCACATTAATAAAATATACAGCTTCAGTATCATAGGAAACAGGTAATAAAAAGGGATCTCTGAACATCTCTAAAACCTCAATCCCTCCCAAATGCATAGGGAAAGAGGTG
The DNA here is from genome assembly GCF_963506605.1 of Zootoca vivipara. Classification (NCBI taxonomy): domain Eukaryota; kingdom Metazoa; phylum Chordata; class Lepidosauria; order Squamata; family Lacertidae; genus Zootoca; species Zootoca vivipara. The sequence goes on from NC_083282.1 coordinate 23,664,683, forward strand.
TGTCTTCAGTGGCTGACAAATGTTAACACTGGCGCTTACTGCACTTTGTAGGGGAGTTTATTCCATAGACAGGGATACACCCTGAGACTTCCCCAAGCATCCAGAACACCCCCAAGGCCTCCCCTAGAGATGTTAATTCACAGTCCGGTCAGTAAGAGTAGCATTGGGATCATGGGTTCATAGCTGCCAAGTTTTCCCTTTTCTCGCGAGGAAGCCTATTCAGCATAAGGGAAAATCCCTTAAAAAAGGGATAACTTGGCAGCTATGTCATGGGTTTCAGGGCCATAGTGTTTGCACTATACTATACCACTTGTTCCCAACATAAAACCACCAGGTGTGGTCATTAGTTGTTTGGGGGCTGATGCCACCCAGACCTATTTCTAAGTAACAGCTGAGTCAGGGGAGGCTGTCCACGATCTGGGCTGGGCGATATATGCATATATTGTCCAAAATCAGTTTGAAGTCCATATCGTGATATCAGTTTCATAATTTTTTGACCTGGCAATATATTGTGAATCACAGTGTGGGAGTGCACTACGCAAAAATCACAATGTGGGGGAAACCGCGAAGCCAGCCAATGCTTCTCTCGATTCCTGCAGCCCGTGGTAACTCTGCCGGCTCAGCTCTCGCCTGAGAGAGGGGCAGTGAATCACGAGAGTAGGCACCGGCAGAAATCATGATGCAGGAGAAACCGTGATGCCAGCCAATGCCTTGACATAGCTCCACCCTTATTTCAGACGTGGTGATATATGGATATATCACGGTGTCTAGCTGGTGATATCACAATGTTGAAAACCAGATATCGCCCGGCCCTAATCTGAACAGTTGTGGGCTAGATGAGGGTCAATAAATGGAGCTCGAGCCCAAAGGCATTATGGACTGGCACTTCTCATGTCCGGGAAATGGTCTGCAATCCGAAACTCTCACTTTGGAAAAAGATGAACTCACCAGGACTTCTGAAGAGACATGTGTAGAATTGCACTGTTATATCTTGCCTGCAGGCTTACAATATGCCTTGGCTATTGTTTTTATTGATCTTGTGTGAGCCTCAGGGTACCTTTCCAACGGAAGAGTGAGCTAACAATGCTTTAAGCAAACTCCGTAACTCCACAAAAGGCTTGGCACTACAGCATCTCTGCTCTTACACAATAGGTGGGTGTAAGAGTTGCTGTGGCTACACATCCCTACAGTCCTGTCTAAACAACACAAGGTTCATTACTCAGGAGCCAAGCTACAGTGAAGAATATTAAGCTCGACACTGCGAGCGCAGCAACGGCAAACCTTGTTTCAGATGGTTAACAAACCCACACTGGCATTTAAGTAACAAAAGGAAATCCAAACGCCACCGGTTTAACCTCACCTGACACAACTGCCTTGCCTTTAGCATCAACAGCAGCAGCAGCAGCTTCTTCTCCAGGAATTTCATTTGCAATAAAAGGGGAAGCAGCAGCTTCTGTTTCTAGGGCTCCGCTTAAGGAATACTGATAACCAGATGTCCTTTCATGATTTTCTAGGCACTGTCCAGCGAATATTTCACCATTTTGCAGATTGCTGACGTCCACACTTTCATGTTCCTTTGTGGAGCTAGGCTTTGATATTTCTTTCTTGAGAATCGCTTGCTCAGACTCTTTGACGTTTCTGGATGAATACACGACCCTAGGAAAAGAGAACCAGGCTCCAATCGCATGCATGCTTTTTTCGGAAGGAGTCCCACTTACTTCAATGGGACTTGCCTCTGAGGACGCCTGCAAAGGATCAGGCTTCACAGAAAGTTTTATGCATTGCGTAATTCAAAATGTGGTTTTGACTACCAGATCTCATGAAGTTCATAGTGCCTATCCTTAAGTAGTTAGCCAAAACAAGTAGCAAAACAGAAGCCTGCCCTACAATCGAAATCTATACCACAATGCATTGCTTTACTTGCCCCTCCATCTCAATCATTTGGGTAAGTGAGGCTGCGCCAAACACTAAAAACCTAATTATATTTTAATATACAGAGTACCGGGCACTCAAAAATCCAAGACATTTTAAAAGCAGCAGTTATCACAAATTAATTCAGCCAGGAGAAAAAATATATATCCCAGGTACATCTTAAAAGTGTATTTTCCTAATAGCACATCTGCTAGAGAAATAGTACTTTACAATGCAACATCCCTGAACCAAACTTGGTCCATGAGGCTTCTGCCATCTGGCTTCTTAGTTGTCATTCTAGAATTAAAAAAGGCAGCTTTAAAGGATGGGCAATTCCAGACAGGCCCAGCGTTCCCAATCTCTCTGAAATTGGCTGACTAGGAAACAAATTGCTGATCAAGAAACTAGTCATTGCAGATTTGATAATGGGGGAAGAGCCACACCTCCATGGTAGATGAAAAGTTCCAGGTTTAATCCCCAGAATCTCCAGGTGAGGCTGGGAGAGAAATCCCTACCTGAAACCTTGGAAAGCCACTGCCAGACCATGCAAAAAATACTGGGTTCCATAGACCAATTGCCTAACTCAGTATAAGGCAGTTTTCTATGTTCCTATGCACAATCACCTAGAATGATTCAATAGTTTCGGAAACTAGTTATTCTACAGGGAGGGTCCATGCATGCAACGGAGATCATGCTGCAACTATAACCATTTTTTGTTTGCCCCCCCCCCCGTGTTACTTTTTGGCCTATTTAAAAAGCAAACTCGCAACTATGCATTTGAAAGAGTACCACATTATCCCAGTGTAATAAGATTCAAGCAGACCTAGCGAGAGAAGATGTACATGAAACACAGGTGCATGAAATACAAGTGCATGTGGATATGCACAGGGGCGGGGGGAATCATGAACCCAAACATGCCAGATTATAACTTGAAGATCCTGTGATGCAGACTTAGAATGAGCAACCCTCTGGATCGCTTCCTGGTTTTCCCCTCTAAAGCGTTCATTTACTGCCAACGATGACACACTAATACAAAAATAGCCTCATCAGTTCTCAAAGTCTTTTACAACAAGACAGACAAAAGTGTCATGCAACCTTCAAGAAAGCCATAAAGGGCAAGGGTGTTTAAAAAACAAGAAAAACAGGATAGCCTCTGAGTAGCTAAATAACTCAGGCTACTTTTTTTGGGGGGGGGGGAAGACTTCCAGATACGGTAACTATTTCCTTGAGAGACTTGTTTGGCAATATGCATGAATTTATGGAGTGTTAAAGTGTATGCTGTGTCCTTTAAGGCATAAACACTCTTGTCCAAATCTGTTCTGAAAACAACCTCCAGACAGACATTCTAAACTGTGCGCTGCAATCAGATGAAACTTGTCTGTATTTATTAGTCAATTTATAATAATTCCAGGAAAATACAAGATAATCTTCCTGCCTGGAAGCTGTAACACTCCGTTATCAGACAGTCATCTAAATTAAGGTTGCAAAATTCTTCTCCCCTTTGGGAGAGTATGCTGACTGGACTGCTAAAATCTTGATCATCACTTGTGGGGTTGACAGGCTTTCCAACAACGCAATAAACAAATAATGACTTTGGCCTATGCAGGAAAGAGTGTGTATCCTGCCACACTCTAGCATGACCAATAAACTGATTGCAAGCTGTAAAGACAAGTCCAAGTTTGTGTCTCATTGCACAGGTTTATTCAACAGGGCAAGTCCCCCAAGGGCACCCCCTTATTTCCTCCCATAGATTGAACAGCTGCTGTTCATTCTTATGGGGAAAAGTGCAGCATTTGGGGAAGGGAAGAACAAAGTCTATTTCCTTCCCCTCTCTTAATGTGGCTCTAGGATTATGGGGGAAGAGGACTTGTCGTTTTAAAAGTTTAACCCCACAAAATCTGCTCCCCCGTTTTTGTTTAAGATTACTTTTTCTCCTGCTTTTCCAACTGGAATGCTTCTTGCTGGAAGAGGGAGGAGAAGCAGCATTACATTACCTCCTCTTTGGATTCTGGAGTTGTGTTTTGCCCATGAGAATTCAAGCAGCTTTGGGAAAGCAGGTCTGATTCTGTCCTGTGCTCTGCCTAAATACATTGGGGTCAACCTTCTTTTTCATTTAAACCCACATGCCTTGAATTACAAATCATTCTGCAGAACAAGACAAGACGCAGGTTTTCTGTAAGATCACCCGAAACTCCTGGGAGCATACAGAGGCACCTTTAATTAGGGGGTCAGTGCCATGTTTTTGTGAACTCAGCCTCCTTCAGTCACTACCCCCCAAATGACACGTGCATTTGCTTCTGAATCAAACACCCATTTCTCTTCTTTGCACTTCTCCACACACATTTGACAAGCTGTCCCCATCTTTAAAAAAACTAAAAAACTAACGAAGCACCTTGAAATTTATCCAAATACCTGGAGCAGATTAGTAAATCCCGGGGGGGGGGGGGCTGAAGCTACACATTCATCCTAGAAGACACAAATGATGCAAAAGCTACCAACTGTTGCAACGTAGTGCCCTCCAGATGTTGTTGGACTACAATTCCCATCATCCCTGACCACCAACCATGCTGGCTGGGGCTGATGGGAGTTGGAATCCAACAACACCTGAAACATTTCATGTGAGCTACCTAAGGCCTCTTGGGTTAAAGCAGCAGTGCATCTCACTGTTTCCTTCCCCTGCTCTACCGTCCAAAGACTTAGAGCAACCTATAGAAAAAAATATTTAAAACTCTCCAAAGATCCTGTTAAACACACACACTCACCAGCAGTCCAACAAGAAACTGAATATACATAAAGCGTAAAAACTAATATACCCTAAGAATCTAAAGTCAATTTAATGCGGCACTAAAAATACATCATGCTTGGCACCAGGCAAGCTTCTCTGGGAAAGAGCATTTCATAATCAGGGAGAGATGGTCAACGAAATGCTGCCATCTTTCCATCTCCGACTATTCCGTCCACCTCAGGTTAAACACATACTTTTGCAGCAAGTAGGCTAAAAAGACAAAAGGTGTGAACGTGGGATGAGACAAGATTACACAGAATCTCCTCCAGTTAAGAGCACAGGATTATTAACTAAGGTTTCATTAGAAATAATGAAAGCATAACATTTCAGTCAAAGAAATAAAGAATCCGGAATCAATGCCGAATTTAGGGTGATGGGGGGGGGGAGGTTTCCCTGCACGGAGGGGCCTAGCCAAGGAGGTGCAAATTTGAGAAGATCCATAATTGAAGAGATCCCTTTGAGGGTGTCAAATTTTGGCTTCGCACAGAGCGCCATATTACAAAAGATTACCCCCGTCTGCTCCTGCCAGAATTATCCTTCTTTCATATGCTTGCCCTGGCTAATATAACAGGCAGCTTAAAGATCTGTTACATCAGGGCTCGGCAACCTAAGGCCCATGGGCCAAAAGCTGCCAATGGGGGTAGTTTGACCGGCCCATGGACCCCTGCCGCCCGCTTGGGGACCCTAGCCGCCTGCTCGGTTGGCTCCCGTGCACCGCACTAAACTGGCGCAGAGGGGGGACTGCCTTCTGCGACGCTGCCTGGCTTCCCATTGGCTGCAGGAAGCTCCTGAGGCCAATGGAAAGCTATGCACATCTCCTCCACACCGGAAATAGCATTTGCACATGCATGTGCACGCACACTCCAGCCCACTGCGGCGTCTGCGGGACCGTGAACCTGCCCAAGCCACAAAAACTTCGCTGACCCGTCTTACATGGTTATAGAACATTTGCAGCAAGATGCAGTAGCTTTTGAGTTAGAAATCAAAGTCCCTCTCTGCAGAAGATGCAGCATGCAATCCATGGAGCGTTAACTTCTGCTGTGTGCAGACTGAAGACTCCTAGCAGTAGACCTGGTATGTATGCAGAGGAAATTTAACCGCGAAACTGACACTAGGAGATGACAACATTAAGGAATGGTTCACAAACATAGTGCATATTAGCGGGGCAAGTCTGGGTTGCGCAAACCCAATGGACAGTGTTGGGCAGATGAAGCAAAAGATGCCAGTGAATACCAATTACTGCATGTAGGAGAGGCAAACAACAAGATGTACTTCATTTTTGGTCTTCACATAGGCATCCAATTGGCCTCTGCAGGAAAGAGAATGCTGCGTTAGATGGCCCTACCGTGTTTCCCCCTTTTTAAGACACCGTCTTATAACTTTTTTCCTCAAAAAAACACAAGGTGTCTTATTTTCAGGGGATGTCTTAATTTTTTATTAGGTTTTTATTACGGTACAGTACCTTACTGGCTCGGGGTGCTGCCATCCATCCCATCGCTAACATGGGATCCGACGGGCGCGAAATGGAGGCGGGAGAGCGGGGGGGGGGAGATGAGAGAGACGCGAAAGGCTCCGGGGTGAATGGCAAGTAGGTCGTCGGAAAGATGCCTGCGTAATCCCGGTCCCATGAGGGGGAAACGAGACCCTTGTCCACAACACCAAAACACGCATTCATAAGGGGCGGCAGCTCAAGGAGCCAAACTTCCTTTCCCGCTTGAACGCGTGCGGAGGCGGGCGAGGGTACGCGAGGGGAACCCCTTCGGGAATCCTCTGCACCTTTAAACTCGAGTAGCCAGCCAGCCAGCCAGCCAGCCAGCCAGCCAGCCAGCCACACGCGCGACATCTCTGAGGAAATGTGCTTTTATGCTGAAGTCCCGCAGAATTGCCCCAGGAGGAGGCGGTGGCACCCTGTCTCCAGAGGGAACGGGGAGAGTTCGTCATGGCCCGCCCGACAAGCACCCCCGCGGGTTTCTTGGGCAAAGCGGCGACGGCAGCGCCACGGCAGCGCTCCCTGAAGTGCTCCTGCCTCCCCACCCCGAGCCGTTTCCATTAGGGGGTGGGGTGGGGTGGGGTCTCCCTCGCGTGCTCCTCGCCGCCCCTCTCCCTCCAGGCATTGGCGAGGCCGCCTGTCAATCAGCTGCCAACTCGCCCCCGGCGCGGAAGGGGCCAGCAGCGCTCCCGCTGCCGTTCATCGCCCCGGCGGCCATGCAGCCCACAATGTTCTGGTGGTGCAGAAGGGGCCAGAAGCGCTCCCGCCACCATCTGTCGCCCCGGTAGCATGGAAGGGCCTGCAGGCCTTCCGCCGCCGCTCTGCCTCAGGCCATGCAGCCCACGACGCTCCAGCGGCTCGCAAGGGGCCAGCAGCGCTCCCGCCGCCATCCGCCGCCCCGGCAGCGCGGAAGGGCCCGCGGGCCTCCCGCCGCCGCTCAGCCTTGGGCCATGCAGCCCATGACGCTCTGGGGCCGGCAGGCCTCCCGATGCCAAGAGGTTTCCCCGTTCAGGCGCTCGGCTGGAGTGGAAAAAAGTCCTGGGAAGAGCGGGGGGGGGGGAGTCCTCCTAGCGCGGCTCGCCTGGCAACGCGCTCAATTCATGCACCCCCTCCCACCTGGTCTCAAGCCTCTCTGAGGCTCTAAAGGAAAGCAACAAGGTATGTCTTATTTTCGGGGTATGTCTTGTATTTCGCAGATACTTAAAAATCCTGCCATGGCTTACTTTATGAGTACGTATTAAAAAAGGGGAAACACGGTATGATCCAATCCTGTGCTTATGGGCCTTCCACATACGAAAAATAGCTGATCCTAGAATTTCTTCTGGATCTGCTAGACTGAGAGCTACACCACACATCTCTATTATGGAGCAGGAGGAAAACAAAACGGCGTTAAGACTTTCATGCACCTTCTTTCGGAGACAAGGTATACATCACTTTGAATTTTTCCATTACAAACAAACAATAACTTTAAAAATAGCATGTAGAACAGAAGCTAAAAGGAACGGCAGCCTTAGCAGTAAACAAGCTAAACGATACCAGCCATTCGGAAGCTGCTCAAGACAGGAAGCTGAAATGTCTATATAAAAAGGAGGACAGAAATACAGCAGAATTGAGAAAGCAGGCAGACTATGTACTCATGCTCTGTCTGTAAGCTGTATTTTAATGCAACTCGGAAGCTTCTGTGCTTTTTGAAGTAGGGAGAGTTCTCCGTATGTTTCAATCTATTATAAGTGGCCAGGTTAATAAATATTTAATATTTGTGGCGTTCTCCATATCTGCCTAAGAATGCTGCAGTATTCCCTGCTGCATTGACCTCGCCACGGGAGGCAGCACTCACCGATCTCACAACAACTGAAGCACATCGGGAGCAACATGCTGTGTTGTGGAAAACAACCCATATCGCCTTCACTCTCTTAGAGCAGACCAATTGCCGATAGCAGCTACTAATGCAAAAAAAAAAAAAAATCCTGCAGAAGGCCTGCCTTTCAGAAGATTCATACAGGCTTGCTTTAATAAGAAAGAAGACTGTCTAAAAACACAAAAGCTCAACAACTTTGGGTTGTCCGTTCCAAAAGGTGGGAGTTCCTGCACCTCTTTTTCTAGAACAACAAAGCAAAGCAAATACTGTAGACAGCATTATTGCTTTCTGCTCAGGTGGAGGTCAGGTGACACATTGGGGCCAATATCAATATGCAACCAATATATATTGGTTGTTTCTTAGCACAGACCCAGGCCACCAAGCCTGAGCTTCTATAGCAGGCATCCCCAAACTGCGGCCCTCCAGATGTTTTGGCCTACAACTCCCATGATCCCTAGCTAAGAGGACCAGTAGTCAGGGATGATGGGAATTGTAGTCCAAAACATCTGGAGGGCCGAAGTTTGGGGATGCCTGTTCTATAGCCACCAGCCACCATGAACCACCATTGGCACGACTGGCAGCAACAGCAGCAGATGTGTTCTATGCTTATGATAATATTTTATTCTCTTGGTAATTATGCTGTTCTAAAATTATGTGCATTTTATTTTTGACTTTTTTTGAAACGTTTAAGATTATTAGTTTTTATCCCTTACCTGCTTTAAGTCTGATGTGTTCAGTTTATCCGTACACTTTTATCTTACACTGGTCTGTGACCAAAATAAAGATTGATACCAATATTGAATATTAAAGCTGATTTGTGGTGGTCATGTAAATATGCTAGTGTATTGGGAAATGATCCTAAAACTCACATTTCCCAAAAAGACCAGAGCCCTTTCTCATAGGGATGATAGGCGATAACATTCCAAAAAAGGCACTCAATATCTTTCTATATGCAACTGCTGCAACTAGAAGAGTATATGTATGTAAGAAGAAGAGATATTCACGAAGGAAACTTGGCCAAACAAATTGATCAAATACATAGAATTAGGGACCATGACCACAAAAACTAAGTAATAAGGACGAGTTAAAGAGGAGTGGAGGTGTTTTGGAGATTATCTTAGAGGGTACAATATATAATTTAACCTATAAGTAGGAGTTCACCTATGAGCAGCAGATATCAAAAAAGGAAGACTTGAGATGATAATGGGTGAAATATCAGGATATGCGGCAGATCAAGATTTCCCTAGAATGCCACAGAGAGATGGATTGGAAAAGAGAGGAATGGTGGATTCTGTATGATGCGAGTATAAAAGCTGTTAAAATTGCATAAATAAGTTGGGGTTGTTGTTTTTTCAAAAAATGAAATGTTTTATGTTTACATTTATGTTTTTGTTATCTTCATTTGTTTTAAATACATTTTCTATATTTGACCTCCTTTGCAATGTTTTATTTTGAAATCTTTGGTTTTCCTGTTAATTAAGTGGCTTTGACTGTATACTTTGTATTTGAATTTGTTTTTATTGCGGATTGTTTCCTTTGATGTTTTAATGTGTTGTCAACTGCTTTGAGGTTTTTTTCTTAAAAATATAAAGTGGCATAGAAATTGAATAAAGTAAAGAAATAAATCAGCCCTGAGTGCTCACTGGAAGAACAGATCCTGAAGCTGAGGCTCCAATACTTCATGAGAAGAGAAGACTCCCTGGAAAAGACCCTGATGTTGGGTAAGATGGAGGGCACAAGGAGAAGGGAACGACAGAGGACGATGGTTGGACAGTGTTCTCGAAGCTACGGACATGAGTTTGACCAAACTGCGGGAGGCAGTGGAAGACAGGAGTGCCTGGCATGCTCTGGTCCATGGGGTCGTGAAGATTCGGACACGACTAAACAACACAACAAAGAAATAAATATAAATAAAATACTTGGTCCTAGGAGCAGCCCACATGTTGAGGCTGAGCTGCACTCCTGATCACTGCAGATAACCCAGATGGAGCAGCAACACTGGGACTGTGCGGCTGCACTAGCAGAACCAACCCAGTGCTCCCGCCACCTGAACATGCACACCCAGGTAAGCAGCAGGGACAGTCCTGTTCGGAAGGCAGCTCTGCACCATCACACGGGCTGCTACTGTAGGGCTCTCTAAAGCAGATGATTCTGTCTCGGATCCTCAGTCTGAACAACCTGTCCCAAACAGAATCATAGAACTGTAGAGATGGAAGAGACCCTGAGGATCATCTCATCCGACCCCCTGAAAGAATACACAGCTGTCCCATATGGGGATCGAACCTGCAACCCTGGCATTATCAGCACCGCACTCTAACTGATGGAGCTATTCAGTGACTGGGGAGGGAGTGCAATGGGCAGGAAAGGGTAACAAGAGGCTGTTGCCATTGACCAGCAGCTCTGGATAAAAGGAGTTCTTGCGCTTTTATTGGAGTCAGCACTGTGCAAAGAAAGGATTTATTTAAATACCTTGTGAATCTACGAAGAAACTTGAATATAACCAGAAGTTCAAATGCAGAGGAACAGTCTGCAGTCAGGAATTGGTATTTATAACAAGAGGACACCAGCAACAGACAAAGCCCATTAGAAACTCAAAGAATCACTGTATAATATGTAATGTGTATAATATTAATAATAATTTATTATTTTTACCCCGCCCATCTGGCCGGGTTCCCCCAGCCACTCTGGGTGGCTTCCAACAAAATATTAAAATACAGAAATCCATCAAACATTAAAAGCTTCCCTAAACAGGGCTGCCTTGAGATGCCTTCTAAAGGTCTGGTAATTGTTGTTGTCTTTGACCTCTGGTGGGAGGGCATTCCACAGGGTGGGCGCCACTACCGAGAAGGCCCTCTGCCTGGTTCCCTGTAACTTGGCTTCTCGTAGCGAGGGAACTGCCAGAAGGCCCTCGGCGCTGGACCTCAGTGTCCGGGCAGAACGATGGGGGTGGAGACGCTCCTTCAGGTATACTGGACCGAGGCTGTTTAGGGCTTTAAAGGTCAGCACCAACACTTTGAATTGTGCACGGAAACATACTGGGAGCCAATGTAGGTCTTTCAGGACCGATGTTATATGGTCTCGGCGGCCGCACCCAGTCACCAGTCTAGCTGCCGCATTCTGGGTTAGTTGTAGTTTCCGGGTCACCTTCAAAGGTAGCCCCACATAGAGCGCATTGCAGTAGTCCAAGCATGCACCACTCTGGCGAGACAGTCCCTGGGCAGGTAGGGTCTCAGCCTGCATACCAGATGGAGCTGATAAACAGCTGCCCTGGACACAGAATTGACCTGCGCCTCCATGGACAGCTGTGAGTCCAAAATGACTCCCAGGCTGCGCACCTGGTCCTTCAGGGGCACAGTTACCCCATTCAGGACCAGGGAGTCCCCCACACCTGCCCACCTCCTGTCCCCCACAAACAGTACTTCTGTCTTGTCAGGATTCAACCTCAATCTGTTAGCTGTCATCCATCCTCCAACCGCCTCCAGGCACTCACTCACTACTTTTTAACCCAGGAAAATCTTCTCAAAAGTCGGGGGTAGTCTTATACGCCGGGTCGTCTTATTAATACAGCGAGTATATCCCAAGCTCTATATTTTAACTAGACAAGTTGGGGGTCGTCTTATACGCCCAGTCGTCTTATACGCCGGAATATAGGTAAGTTGGATTTGCAGTTTGGGCGATTTTGATTATATGGGGTAACGAGGCTCCAACTGCAAACGCTTTTCACTAAAAATGTCAAATTTGAAATTAAGGCTGCAATCCTACATACCATGCTGAGTAGGCATATGTAGGACTGCATCGTAAGCTTTATCTTCCTGAACATTTGAAGAATGGGAAAACAATTAAGACAAAATAAAAGAACTGCTTTCAAAGAAGAATTAAAATAAGTCGGGAATTTGAAAAAAACAAAGCTTTAAATACAATTTTTTTTAGTGAAGGATACAATAATGAAATAGAAGATACCCCCTCGCCCCCAAAATAAATTAAAAATCCAGGAATAGGATTACTGCCTCTAATAGCTGTTGAAACTGATAAAAATCCTTATTTCCTCATATAGATTTTGTTTCATTTCACAAGCTACAGATAGTGATAAGGAAATTCAATTATGCTTAAAGACTCCGAGTCACAAAAGTAAACTGTACAAAAAGACTGAAATCAATTTCAGCAAAACTGAGCTAACTTAACAATATAATCAGACCTTAGAGCATTACCAACATTTACAATTTCTGTTAACGTTATAGTGTAGATAAGGATCATAGCCTAGACTTGCAAATATTTGCCATAACCACATGTTACTAGTTTTCTTCTGCAAATCCTAGCATAGTAGTATAGTTGCTGGTCCACATATATTTTTTGCTGCACTGCAGTATTCCTGTGATAAAAGCCAATTCAGTTCCAGTTGTGTAAAAAATATCCTGCATGACTTGGCAATGTTAGCAAGACCTCTCTATTTCTCAAAGTGGGGGAAAAATAATTGTTGGGAAGAATACATCATTTTACACCTGCAAATTTCTCCAGTGTGGATAAAATGCGAATCCAAAGTCTCACACATTTCAAAATCCTGCCTCTTCATTCTAATACCAGAGGCTTGGTACAAAGAACCAATACAGAACTCTTTGCTAATAACCACAGCAAAAACACTGGTTTCCAAATATTGAAAGCCAACTGAGTACCTGCTCCTGACAAACTGCCTGTCAAACTGAGACAGATGGCAAATATACTGAAATTTACTTTCATTCAGCTGAAAGGAGACATATTCACAAGAGATTCTTTTTAGTGATAAATAAGCTTATTTGCTATATATATATATTGGAATGCTAAATTTGAATGATAGTCCTGTCAATCTATTGGTTTTTCCTTATTAAAGTTCTCTGGAGAGCTTTTGCATATTTGTATTTCAGAATACAGGGGGAAATTATTTTCACACACACAGCTGTAATGTAAACCTTTGCCTTTGCTGTCTGTTGGGAAGAGTAAAAATTCCATTGCTCTATTTTTCTAAAGCTTCCTGCATTGCGCCAATTCATTCAATTATGCAGCTGCTAATTGGAATTGACAAAAATCTTTTACTTGTCAAGCTGTAGGCACAGTGAGAACAGCATTTCTCCTTTTCAATTGGTGGCACGGCCAATGGCATTCACACTTAGATTTGCACAGGTCCTACTAAAAACCAGAACAATGTCAAGTTTACAAGACAGAAAGGTAAGAAATGGAATGGAAAAAAAATTTTAAGTAGGAAAATGGGGAATGATTACAGCAGGGTGGTTAAAATTAAAATAGGAATCCACGGTCTTCTACCTCTAACCTGTAAAGCTGATGTAACTACTGTTTTGCCCCATCTAAATATGGACAAATGATAATAATCTGGTAATCAAAAACTGTGGTATTCCCTGGGAATCTCTGTAAAAGTAGGATGTCTGTTCTAAAATGTAGCTTGAATTAGCATAGGCTCTTCCCTGCAGGCCTGAAGATCACATTTAATTAAGCAATAGGCTGCTCACTCTTTACATTACAAAGGGAATGTCTAATATGCAGCTCTCCAATATACCACAGGCTCTCAGCGGCCATGTCACTTAACCTCGGTTGAAGCAACCTGTCAACAGAAGAGACTCTCACTCAGCAAGAGCAATAAAAGCATCAGTCCGGCTTCTCGAGCATTTCATGTAGTAATTGGTTTCTGGGCCACATAAAAAGTGACCTGCCCTGCATTCTTTGAGGAACACCAATCCTCTAAAGGAGAGGATTAAAGAACCAGAAAATTATCTAAGAACGTGTCTTGGTTTTGACAAATTACCCAGTCTTGATGACGAACGAAACATTCAGCCCAGCCACAAAAGGGAGCTTCTATATTGTAATGAGCTCTCCTAGGTGCTGGATTTGTGCAAAGACACTTAGTAACCCACCCCAGGAGGATTCTAGCATCCCCAACGCTAGCGGGCTTTACACATCTGTACAGCAATTGAAACCATTCACTTGTATGGAGCAAAATTAAGGGGCACACTTGGATACAACCTCAGGACGAGCTAAACCTCCCTCTGGCGACCTCAGAAAATTAGCCAGGCACTAGGCGCTGGTCCATTTGGGACCACGTGGAGGTTGGCAAATGATGGCTCCATCTGGTTGGCCCTTACAGCGGGTCAGAATAATTACTTATTTATTGCATTTACATCTCAGCTTTTCCTCCAAGGAGTCAATGGCTCATCCCCCTCCTCAATTAATCCCTACAATGACCTTGTGAGGCAGGTTAAGAGGTTGCGACTGACTCCAAGGTCACCCAGTGAGCTTCAAATTTGAACCCTGGTCTCCCATGTCCTAGTCACCATGCTGACTTCCTATAGTTCTTCTGCTATGGGGCAGTAAGTAAATAAATATGGGGAAAGCCAAATGTCACTTAAAGAAGGTTCTGAAGAGTTCCCTGGAAGCTTGCATTTGATTTATTCTGGGTTGTTTTATTTGATCTTTTAATGTGTTGTAAACCTTTTTGAGATTTTTGTCTTTAAATTATAAAGTGGTAGAGAAAATAATAATAATAATAATAATAATAATAATAATAATAATAATAGCAAGTTCAACTGCAAAAAAGGTGCCTAGACATTCCATTGTGGCAACCGTAACTTAGGTTTAAGGTGCCATTTAGCGATTAGCTTACATATCTGAGTTTCTAACACTGTCTCAAGAGTCTCATATCAAGGGCATTCTGCCACCTCTCTGATGGATCAAATTGAAGTAATTTTATAAATTTATGAATTATTTAAAAAGAATGGTGCATAAATTATTGGATATGCAACCAGTAACTTCCGGTGGCGTGAGAGAGCTGGAACAAGGAACAGAGACCAAACACAGAGGCCTTGCTCCAGGTCTCCCACATCAGCCAATAAAATTGATTGGCAGTAAATTCGGTACAGAGAAGAGAAAAATACTTTCTCGCACAGTATGTAATTTATTTATGGAACTAATTGCCGCAATGTGTGATAGCCAGAGTCTCAGGGTTGCTCCCCAAGTCACACACTTACTAACCTTTTCAACAAAGTCCTCTAACTAGCCAGTAGGCACGAGGAAAAGCAGTTTCACGGAGAAAGCAGACAATTTCAATGCAAATCACACCCTTGTCCATTTAATTCATGAGTACTAAGACTATCCCAAAATCATCTTGCAGTTAAGTACACTCTTACAACTTGCTGGCCATCACTCTGTCAGCTACCCCTTTTACCTCCACTTTCGATTCCTCCCTCCCAATTTCATATTGCCAAATATTAAGAAACGGACATATCAACAATATATTCTGGTATGTTGATGATTGGTTATGGGTTCATATCTACAGTGTTTTAAAAAAGGTGGGGCAGCATTCTTTTAACATATCATAGAGTGGGGTGGGTGGGAGAACTCATTCTTCCCAAATTCCTTGATCCCCAATCCAAGTATCAGGCTCATTCCTTGATGCCTAGAGAACCATTATAATTGGACAAACTGATGGCCTGCTATCAAAACTACAGTACCAGGTTGAAAACAAGTTTCTTAACTGTCACCAGATCTATCACAATACTGGCTCAAACTACATTTTTAAAGGGGGTAGGTGAGAGTGGAAACTTACTGCAGGAATGTTTTAAATTCAGAGGGTTCCAAATTCTCCAGATTCAAAACTTCACCATGGTTTGGACTGTTTAACACTCTTCCAGCAACATGGGAGAAAAAATCGGGAACTCTTGCTAGAAGCACTCCCTTGTGAGCTCGGAAGAGAGCACCGCCAACACAGAAAGTGACATCAGTTTGGATTTCTTCTTTAAGAAGCCTGTGAAACACAACAGAGATAGCATCACACATTGAGCTCACAACGGAGTTCAGAATATGTTTCTTTCTTGGATGTCTAAAACAAAGTGCGATGCTTGCTCACTTTCCATCCTCCAAAATCCAGCTACCCAGATGGTAGGTGGCACTGAAGGAGCTGGAACAGGGGAGGCACCAAGAGCCAGGATGACTGGTCACCTGCTGAGGCACATAGCAACCTGTGGAGGTGCCCTCCATGCTGTCCTGTTCACCTGTGTGAGCTGACGAGAGCAAGGCACAGTGCCTTCTGCTTATTTTTCCTCCAGGACAGCAGCACAGACAAGACTCTTAGAAAAGGCGCAAGCAAATGGGCACTGGAAGGAAAAGGAAGTGAGCAACTTATGGAAGGGTCCCCCACAGAGGTTTTGCCCAACAGCAACCCCAAACCTGGTGCCAGCACCAGATCGGACTCACATCCGGCTGTTCGATAATATGAACAACCAGGCCCATTGCGAAACTCGCTTCCTCTCCCGTATTTTCTTTCTCCCCGCTTCCTGCTGTTCTATGACTTGCAATTTCTTTCTTTCTTTACCTTCCATTTCTGTTTAGCTACTGGGAAAGCTGTAGCTTCAGAGAACAGGCAAGGCAGGGAGATTTTTTCTTGCTGAGATTCTGCACAAAGCCACAATTCCTAGCGTGCCCTGGGAAGAACCGATTGTTTAACTACTCTAAGAATTGGAGCTCTGGGAGGGCAATACAGGTCTCCTAGTGACTCTAAGCAATTCTGAAACAGCTACAGCTCCAAGAATTCTTTGACTGTTTAACATGGTATGATGATGCTTTAAATGTATTGTGCAGATACAGACCCACTGAAATCAATGGGATTTAAGTTAGCCGTGACGAATACTTACGGTATATCCCATTATTTCAGTGGGCCTACTTGGAGCATGCTGAAGCCTGCATCCATCCCTTGCTTTTTCTCAAATCTTGAAAACTGCGACTTTCTCCAAGGAGTGGAGAATGAAAGTGCCATGAAGTAGTGATTCTGTAAACAAGTATGGCTGGGTGGGGTTCCTCAGGGAGGTGGTAACAATTAGTCCCCAAAGTGGGAGCAGGTGATGGGGCTGGCTGGCTGCCAGCATTCCCCAGCTCCTACAAATCTTCGAGTTAACCTGCCGAGGGGAGGAGAGAACACGCTGTAGATTAGGCTGCCATTTGACAGCTGGTGCCAGAGAAGATGCCAATAAAACCTGACAACCCGTTCCCTACATGCAAGTTATTAGAAACTTGGAGGGAGGACTCAGGATAGCGACCTCCTCCTTGACAGAAAGTTCTTTCCAAAAGCACTGGTGGAAAAACAGGTCCCAGAAGGGCATCCCCTTGCAATTAGTCTCTAGGGAGGAACAATTATTCCCGGCATCCCCAAACTGCGGCCCTCCAGATGTTTTGGCCTACAACTCCCATGATCCCTAGCTAACAGGACCAGTGGTTGGGGAAGATGGGAATTGTAGTCCAAAACATCTGGAGGGCCAAATAGCTCAGATGATAGCACAGGAAGCTCTTAATCTCGGAATCATAGTTTGAAACGCCACATTGGGCAAAAGATTCTTGCATTGTAGGGAGTTGGGCTAGATGACTCTCATGGCACCTTCCAACTCTACAATTGTATGATTCTGTGATTGATAAGCAACCCTGGTAAGAGGAGTGTGTGCCCAGAGCTGTGGGTGCCTCGCAGCGTGCATGGCCCTGGCACTGAAATTTGTGAGTGCCCGACCCCTTCATGGGGAATTTTGTGGCTGCTCGGGCACCCAGGCAGTTGGCACCTATGCCTGGTAGTCTCCATAAAAAAAGCTCAGTTAATTGCACTAATAACAGTCTCTATTTGCTTACTTTATATTATAATGGAGAAATCGCAGCGCTTTTATACTTCAGTGTTTCTATTCGTGCATTACAAACACCTTGGGGGATTAAAGAAGAAAATGGGGTGGGGGCGGCGAAACTAGCAGGTGCCACACCAGGGGGTGGGGTCATGTGCATGTTGGGAATGCCAGCGCTGTTGCTTCCCACACGCCCCTATCCTAAGCAACATGGGAAGATCCACACTGGGGTTTAGTGATGCTAAGAACACCGTGTGGATTGGCCTGAAGGTGAGTGCATGTGACCCCCCCCCCACTTCCTTGTCTAGGGCTGCCACGCATCTGGATTTCCCTGACAGTACTGGGATTTCAAAGGCAGAATTGACATGGGGGGGTGTTTCCAAAAGGTGGCCCTTTGTCCTTGATCACAAGCAAGTCAATCAAGTGTTTTGTTGGTGTTTTTGTAAAGAAGAGCTCAACAACTTTGGAGTCTTCCTAAAAGAAAGCTCAACAATTTGGGATCTTTCTAAAAGAAAAAATCTCAATAATTTGGAGGCCTTCCTAAAAAAGAATCTCCACAATTTCGGGGTTTTCCTTGGTCTGCAAGTGAGGTATCATTGGTTATTTCTCCAGATGGAATAGAAATCTTGATAGATAAAGCATTAACTGGTCTATTGGCATCATTTAGCATCAAACTGCTTACACTCATGCAGCCACCTTTCCATGAAGGGCCGCTATACTATAGCTGAACTGGCTCTCTAGCCTGTCATAAATTCAATATATCACAGAAAGTTTCTGCAGTAACTAGGCAGACCAAGAACTTAAGTACAGTAGCTGTCAACTGCTTAAGAACTTCCCTGGCCAAGATTTTTTTTCAACATCCCTGAACTGTATTAAGTTCCTAGACTTGGTTTCTCTTCCCCCAAGAAGACATGGGCCTAGTTTGCACAATCGGATCTTAACTTAATAAGCATCATGCACCTACACATAAGCATTTCTGTTTCCACTTTGTGAGAAGAGGAAAGCAAATCAGGAACCTACAGATTATTGTATTTTAATATTCTGTTGGAAGCCGCCCAGAGTGGCTGGGGAAACCCAGCCAGATGGGCGGGGAATAAATAAATTATTATTAATTATTAATTATTATTATTATTATTATTATTATTATTATTATTATTATTATTATTAAAAGCTCAATAATTCCGATGGTTTCCTTAAAATAAGCTCAACCATTTCTTGGGTGGTTTCCTAAAAGAAAGCGCTCGACCATGTTGGGGTCTCCCCCTACCTCTCCACATCCTGCCTCAGCCGCTCAGCCACCGCCTCCTTCAGCCTCCGCCTCTCGGACGAGGCCTTCTCGCCGCCGCCGCCGCCGCCGCCGCCGCCGCAGCCGCCTTTCCCTTCTCTTTCCGCGGCCCTCGCGGGGCCCTTGGACGAGGCGCCGCCGCCCCAGCGCGCCATGAAGCCGGCCAGGCAACCCAACTTCCGGCTCAGAATTAGCCGACGGTCCCTAAGAGCTGCTACGCCGCCGCCGCCGCCTCGGCCGCTCACGCTCTGCTTTGTCTCTCCCACGACGCAACCGGCGTTCGGCGAAGGGAGCGTCTCGAAACTCTCGCCTTCTGTTTAGAAGCGGGGGCCCGAGAAGAGGCCCACCCCTTTCCCTCGCCTCATTGGGCAGCGGGGAGGAGAAGACCAATCGCGAAGCGGCTCTCCGTCGAGCCCCGCCTCCGTGTTGTTTACCATCCTGGGGCGCACGTGGTTTGGTCTGGGTGAAGGCGGGGAAATAATAAGGGGGTGGCGGGGCTTGGTTACAGAAGGATCCCGGTGATCCGGAGCCGCGGACTCGTAAAACTGGCGGGGGTGTCACTGGGACACGTCAGAGGCGAAGTAGAGATGGATGGTGTTTGAATTCCGCTGATCTGACGCCGTTAGCTAGATTGCAGTGAAGTACTTTGTTTAGGGTTGCCATATTTCATAAAGTAAAAAAATAATAAAGTTTTTTAAAAATGTTGCATGAATAGGACTTAGTTGTGTGATTTCTCCATATGGATTGAAAGGGAATAAAAAGCTTTTTTAGGAAGACCCCTAAATTGTTGAGCTTTATTTTAGGAAGATCTGGAAGTGGTTGAGCTTTTCCCTCCAAAAAACGTGATTTTTCATTGATCCAGGACAAAGTGCCCTTTCGGAAATCCCCCCCCCCCACATGTCAATTCCGACTTTGACATACGGCAGGCCTAACTTTGTTAAGAGTCCAGAGTTCTTAGGAGACCCCAATTTCCTTAAGAGAGCTTCCATGGCCAGAATTCCTTGGGGAAAGGTATGGATCATTAAACCATTAAAACTTGTAGTTTTGTGAAGGTGGTAATAGCCTCCTAGCAACCCATAGCAACCTTAACAAACTACACTTCCCATAATTCTTTGGGGAAGGCATCACTGGTATGATACTGCTTTAAATGTATGGTGCAGATAGGTTACAGTCCCACAGCAAGAGGCGATGATGATGGGGAATGCTGCCCGAGTAATTGGGATAATGATATCACAAAGCAGCCAACCAATCGTGAATGGATACATCGTGTTTTCTTTCATGCATTTAGAAAACTCACTATAAAGAGCTGGGTACAGGGCACCATGTCAGTTGCAGTTTATTAGAACAAGGCAAATACTAGGATACATAAGTCATCATCATAGTTCTTCATTCTCTATTTTAGTTGTTGAAACACTATGTGTATACATCCTAGGTTTCCCCCCAGTTTACATCACCAGACAAGCAGCTATCAACTTAGCACAATTACATCTGATTTGTCACTTTAGGACATAGCTGCCAAGTTTTCCCTTTTCTCACGAGGAAGCCTATTCAGCATAAGGGAAAATCCCTTTAAAAAAGGGATAACTTGGCAGCTATGCTTTAGGATCTCAAAATGTGCCCAGACACAACTTTTCTTTTCTTTTGGCTTTTGCAGTAATATGTAGACCAAAAGACCTGTTAACATTTTTAATGGTAAAAATACAGTAAAAAAAATTCCAACCAGTAGAATGAAAATTGATCATCATACCAATAATAACTTCTTTTACATCTGGTACCCCTGCACTTATTCATCATTATAAATTTGTTAAAGGCACCACACATTAGAATTTTAAAGCAAGTGAGTAACCAAAAACTAAGCAACTTTCTATGAGTTCCTTATTGTACAAGCACAAACATTTTTAAGGCAAGTGTTTCATGTGCAAAATACAGAATACAGGTAAAACCAACATTAACATTACAGAGTCTTACACCACCTTCTCATAATAACATTGGCATCAATACGTACAGTACATTGAAAAACATTTTCTCTAGCAGAGCTCAGGTCTAAGGTTTGCTGCAAATATGGCCCTGATCACAATTAATTTTAACATTTAGATTGTGCCAGCAAAAAAAACAACAGTCACTCTCTTTTTCTTGACTCTTCTTTCAGGAAAGTCCATATCAACTTGTTCACGATGTCAGGCTGATCTTGTTGGAGCCAGTGGCTGGCTTCAGACAGAATCGTAAGTCTAAACTGATTTTTTACATACATCCTTGTGATTTCTGCCATCTCAACCTCCATAAAGGGATCTTTTTCTCCCCACAGCAACAGAGTGGGCATGGTGACCTCATGGTGCTGCAGAGGCAGGCAACTTTTTTAAAAAAAGAAAAGAAAATATAGATCTCATTATTTTAATGATCAGGTTTAATCCCATTTCAGTCACTCCAATCCACCAAGAGAGATCCAACGCAAAATCAGGCTAACTTGTGTAGCCAGTGTGGACACAGGTCTGTATATATTTCTGCACTCCCGTGTTTATCTGGG
Organism: Zootoca vivipara; assembly: GCF_963506605.1. NCBI lineage: Eukaryota > Metazoa > Chordata > Lepidosauria > Squamata > Lacertidae > Zootoca > Zootoca vivipara. Next base: position 23,686,173 of record NC_083282.1, read on the forward strand.
CCTACCTTCCTTTGATTTTGTAGGGATACAAAATACAATCTGGGGCTACCAGTAGCTTTGTGTGACCAGAGTTGGACTGCTCCTTTCTCTTGCAGCAATGCATCCCCCATCTGATCCAGAGGGTTGGGGAACCCTATGGAGCGGATTTTTGGGAGCACATGGGAAGGCAGGAATGGGGAGTGCTATTTGCACAAGCAGAAGTCCACTAGGCAATTGGTTATCAGCCTATATCCCCGTTATGCCACATGAGGACATATTTATAAGGAACAAAGGAAAACAGGGCTTTTCACTTCATATAAAGTCAACCCGCATTAAAGGCAAATTAGACCGCAACTTTCAAGTGACTTTACTGAAGGGTAGGAGGGTTGGAGCAGGACTCAAGGCCTAGGTTCAGCTCAAGAGAACTTAATGACGCATCAGGAACAAAGAATGACAAATGGGGGCACTTGGCCCAGTATATATACCTTAAGCTGGCCCAGCCGGCCTGTGATAGGTTGCCTTATGCTGCAACTAGCAAATCACAACACTGGCCCTATTGCAGCAGGGATTGGCTGCTTGCCAGCTACCGGCAAATACCATTGGAGCTTTTTAGAATCCTTCCCGTCTTTTGTTCTGCAGCTGAAGCTCCTGAGCTCCAGGAGCAGGCATCCCCAAACTTCGACCCTCCAGATGTTTTGGACTACAATTCCCATCATCCCTGACCACTGGTCCTGTTAGCTAGGGATCATGGGAGTTGTAGGCCGAAACATCTGGAGGGCCGCAGTTTGGGGATGCCTGTCCAGGAGGCATCAAGGAGTAGGCCTGCAATGGCATGCATGCAGCATGGGTTTGGCCTACACTGACTGCCTGCATACATAACATTTACCATCCTCCTCCTTCAGATAATTTCAAATTAAGAAAAGTCATATACCCCCTGGCTGAACATCCATTTCCAAACTAGTTTTGACCTTCCTCCCCCACGCCCCAGAGGCATTTCAGAGAGTCTGAACTGAGTTTCAAGGTGGAAGATTCACAATAAGGCCACCAAACACTCCCATATTATCTCTTGCAGAGCTGTGAGAAGTGACTGCTATGTTTCTGTACGTATGCATGTATAGTTCACGGTAATGACTGCTGCACCTAAATTAAGCCATACTCTGTACCCGAACACCTCTAGGTTGTGCTTGTGAACAGTGGCTCATATTATGTGATTGATCAAAGAACAACAGACTGACCTGAAAAGGTTTCTATAGTGATTCATGGGACCGGTTAGTGCGCCTGGTTGGGAGAATACATATAGGTAAGCTTCAATATCTTCCGCTGTTAGCATGCATCCTTTCCGTCCAATTCCACTTGACTGGCCAGGAAAGAAGCTTTTCAGAATCTATGGCAACAAATAAGTAACAAGTATTAAATCTGTCCAAAATTACTAGACCGTTCTCATTCATAAGCACTGTAATTGTCTCTCATTGGCTTTATATTAATTCTTCTTTCGTTATCGTACCTCTATTTCCCGCCTTCAGATGTTATGGGCAATAAGGTGGCAACAGCAGCCTCAGTGGAACCCGCAACTTTGGAGAAGTACATGATTAAAAAAAATTAACCCCCAGTCGATTATTTTAAAAACTACCGAAGCAAGGTAAAAACAGGCTATGCTGAATAAGTATGGAAGGGTATTTCAATTTCAGTTTCCCCCATTTCTCATTTCCCCCCAAATCTTCAATTTTCCACATTTTGCAGCAATTAGCATTTTTGTATTTAAAAAATCCACACGATAAACACATTTTTATATGTAGTTTTGTACATTTTTTTGTGACTTTCCCCTAATATCATGCATTTCTGTATACTATTGTCATGAATACTTTCATTTTTAGGTGCACTTTCCCCATAAATATGTGTCTTTGTAAATACTGGTTGGAGAACTGCATTGCAAAATTGGGGTAAGTGCAAATTTTGAAGGATAGTGTAAGGGGAAGGGCTTATAGAGAACAGCCCCCTCTCATCAGAAGCAGCCCATCTCCAAGCAGTCACGAAAGCGAAAGGACGGATGAGGAAAGTCAGAAGACGGAAAGGGAGTGCCAGACCTCTGGCAACATACAAGAGCCCCTGCTCCACAGGCAGGAAGAGAGGGAGAGGGAAAGAGAGGAGAGGACACAGGCAGAACGTAGACCCCCCCCCCGACTCCGGAATTGAGGAGGAGGAGAAAGGGGAGGAGATTCGCTGTCCCGAGGCTTTTATGCTGGTCCAGATCGCGGAGGGGGGCAGTGCCGGATTCTGATTCGGAATGAGACGACATGAAACCGACAGCTCACTACACTGTAAATAATGTGCACCAATAAAGACTTTTGAAAGACAAGTATGTGGAAGCTCGTTACTCAGGAGTAGTCGCAATAATCCCTGACAGGTAGGTCTGTTTCAGTCTGCATATTGTTTTGGAGACTGCAAAGCTGATAAATGTGGACCCATTCAAATTTCCCTAGCTCTGAAACAGTTCCAAGGTGTTCTGGAATGTGGGTTGGGGGCTGTGGGTTGTATTCAATGCAGTGCTAATGAGATCTGCCCATCCCTGGTTGGAAGCATTAAAAGCATACCTTTCCACAGCAACGTTTCCATAAGCGATACAAATTCTCTATCTCGGCACACTTACCTGAAAATCATTTATCGTAAACATAAGTTCAGGAAACCATGGCATTTGGAAGAAGTAGTAGTAGGCAGATTTAATCATTTGTGATGGATGTCGTAGAATGTATTCTTGAAAAGAAAAGACATGTTTGGGGTTGGCTTTTTTTAGCTTGGTGTATTTATTATGGCTTATTTCATATGCTGCGAGGCACTTTGGGCACAATTTTGTGGAAAGGCAAATAAATGATGATGATGATGAAAAGGGAAACACACCTGTGAATGGAAATGAAAAGCTGATGATTTTGAATTATGATAAAATGTTAATATCCTTTTGTACCTAGGAATTAGTAATGTTGCAGACAATTCTATGCATGTTTACCTGGAAAGGAAGTCCAGTCATGTTCACCGAGGCTTATTCTCTAGGAACTGCACTTGGGATCGTAGCTCGCACACCTTATTTTCTCCTTAATCTTACAGAAGTAAGAGGGAGAGGACACAGAAGTGCTAAGCTTTCGGGAATTTCTGAAAGGGGCAGCGCTTTGTCCTGGATCTTAGGCAAGTCTTTAAAGAAGCCCGTTTTCACTTTTTGAAATATGGCAACCCTAGGTCCTGCCTTCTTGAACCTCCCTTTCGTTCTGACCACATGGGCTATCGATGGCTATTAGTCATGACGCTATGTACTGTCACAGACAGGGTGGATAAAAATTAATGATTTTTTTAAAATTGGATTTTTTTAAAAAAATAATTTGGATTTTTAAAATAAAATGCTTTTGTAGGAAAAATATTTATAAAGATATTTCTAAAAATATTTCTATTTATGTTACATTATAGTCCAAAGGCTATTCATCAGGAAATAAGGATTTGTTTCAAGTTTTTCATGTGTGCTAAAACTCAGTCTAAGGTTTTTTTTTTAAAAAAAAGTTTAACCATATCAGTTAACAAACATAGATACATATGCTATAATGTTACTGTTTTGGTTAAATAAATTGCTTTAATTGTTATTAAGGAAATGATTATTTTTCTCCTTCCAATAAAGTACAGCAGAAAAGTTATCCAAATATAAACAGTTACCCTTTTAAACCTCACAATAATTTCATAATTATCTGTCTATGTATTTCTAATAGTATAACCCAATCAGTAATTTTTGATGTAACTGTAAAAACTACCCTGAAAATGTATTATTCTAAAAATGAAACCCTTCATCTGGTTGTAAATATTAAGATTCTACCAGCAAGAATGAGTCTTTCTGAAAAAAGTGATTTAGATCGTGATTTAAATCGATTTCATTTAAATCAAATCCACCCTGGTCTCAGAAGCATTATACCTCTGAAAAGCAGCTACTGGGAATCGCAAGTGGGAGCGCCCCACTGTGCTCAGCACATACAGGTTTGAATATTTCCTATTGGCTACTGGTGAGCCACTGAGTGAGCAGAATACTGACTTAGATGGGCCTTTGGTCTGAACCAACGTGGCTCTTTATATGTACTTAGGTTTCTGAAGCAGTTTGCTCTACCATTTTCTCTAGCGGCTTGTGGCACCTGGGTATGTTTAGTCTTCCAATTCAAATCCACTCGGTTCTTAAATTGGCACCGGGGCTTTCCCCCCCATTCTAAAAGAACAAGGGAGAAGTTTGTGGCGAGGTCCCGACACCTCTTTTTCTAGAAAAAAAACAGCAGCACACATCTGTGCTTAAAGATGAGAATGCTACAGACAGATAAAACACTGGCTCCCATCTCCCCAAAAACTTACCTGTAAAAACTGACGGGTGGGGAAAATTCACAACAATCAGCTTCGTCACCATTTCTGGGTAACAAATAGCAGCTAGCCAAGCAATCATTCCACCCCAGTCGTGACCAATCAGCACACACTTGCTGTACCCTGTTATTTAAAAATAGATTTCCGATAGTTGTTTACCAGCAGTTACATCCAAAAACATTAGCACATCAAAGGGAATGACAGTAGAAGTTGCAGTATGCCTGGTAGCAACATCTCAATTCCACACTCCCCCACCCCCCAGCAAATTATTCATACCACGTTAGGTGGCCGCTTCTATTAATAAACTGCTTTCAGAATCATGGGATACAACATAGCAACAAGGTGGGAAATTTCTTAAGAGCCCTCCCCCCTCCCCTTTCATAGCTGGAGTTTTTCTTTTATATTCCAGCACGTGTTTTAGATCAACTTATAAGGTAAAGGTAAAGGACCCCTGGATGGTTAAGTCCAGTCAAAGGCAACTATGGGGTGTGGCCCTCATCTCGCTTTTCATGCCGAGGGAGCTGGTGTTTGTCTGCAGACAGCTGGTCCAGGTCATGTGTCCAGCATGACTAGACCGCTTCTGGCGCAACGGAACATCGTGACAGAAACCAGAGCGCACAGAAATGCTGTTTACCTTCCCGCCACAGTGGTGCCTATTTATCTACTTGCAATGGTGTGCTATCAAACTGCTAGGTTGGCAGAAGGTGGGACAGAGCAATGGGAGATCAGTCCGTCATGTGGATTCGAACCGCCAACGTTCTGATCGGCAAGCCCAAGGGGCTCAGTGGTTTAGACCAGTGGTCCTCAACCTTGGGCCTCCGGATGTTTTGAGACTACAATTCCCATCATCCCTGACCACTGGTCCTGCTAGCTAGGGACCATGGGAGTTGTAGGCCAAAAACATCTGGAGGCCCAAGGTTGAGGACCACTGGTTTAGACAACAGCGCCATCCACGTCCCTTTATCAGCTTATAACAACAAGGGTTGGGGGGAATAAGGCTGCAATAATATACAAGCAGGAATAACAATTTTAAAAAATCACAAGAAAATGCACCAGCCAGTCAGAAAAGTCCCTCAAGGGAAGGGTGGGGGAATCTGTGTCCCTCCAGATGTTGTTACAATTCCCATCATCCCTGATCATTGGTCATGCTAGCTGGGGCGAGGGGAGTTGAAGTCCCATGACATGTGAAGGGCTGTAGGTTCCCCACCTTGCACTAGGAAGAAGTCACAAAAAGCTACGGGAAAGGTTTCGGAGCTCTTCAGGAACGCAGCCGAAGTCACTGTTCCTCAGTTCTAGTGGGACCCCATTCTACAGCACTGGAGCCACAGCTGTAAAATGTCAATACTTTCACAAATTGATGGTCAGTGGACACATCTATGAATGAAGCTAGCGGGAGGATTGTCCCTGTTCTGAAGCGGCATGAGTGGGAGATTCAGATGTCAAGAACGCAACTCTGGAGATCCCACCAACTTGCTTATCGGAAAGCAAGGCAGGGCCCAAGATGGCATCAAGGCCGCAGACCCACAGTGTGCCAGGAACCAATTTGAGCTGGGGGTGAATAAATAGAAGTCGCCAAAGCATCATTGAGAAGTGTGGTGGGATTCAATGCAGCAAGCAAAGGGCTATTATTAATAGGGACAGGCAGGGCCGGTGCTAGGGTTTTTTGCGCCCTAGGCGAGATCACCTTCTGCCCCCCCCCCAATTAATAAATTTAAAATTAAATAAAAAATAAAAATAGGGAAAATAAAAATAGAAAATAGAAAAAATAAAAATAGAAAAAAATTAAAAAGTAGAAAAAAATTAAAAATTAAAATAAAATAAAAAGCAGCTGAGAGGCGCGGCGTGGTGGCCCCAGGCTCGCGTTCTCCGTGCGCATCCGGAGCTTCGTGTGGGGAGCACGAGCCTGGGGCCGCCTCCACTGCGGCTGTCAGCTGTTGAGCAGCTTCAGGCCGCTCTCCGGAGGCACGCGGGCACCTCAGGATAGCAGCCTGAAGCTGCTCAGGAGGTGACAGGTGCAGTGGCGGGCAGGCTGGCCAGCGCCCCTCCATTTTGGTGCCCTAGGCAGCTGCCTAGTTCGCCTAAATGCACGCGCCGGCCCTGGGGACAGGTATGGAAATGAAGGTGTCAGGGCTGATCAAGCAACAGGGCTGGGTAGGATGGGTTATGGGGATTACTGGAAGGACAAAAAACGAAGCCCCTTTTACAACCTTCCGTCTTACGGATTGAGATGCTTGCTGTGGTTTCATATCTGTCTGTCGGTCTGACAGATAGAAACGTTTGGCCTTTTCCAGGTGCTGAACATCTGCCTCGATTTACTTTAGGCTCCGTATCCCCATAGATATTTACTTTCTTTTATCGCAAATACAATACTGGCAAGCAACTCATTGGCATGTTGTTTTGTTGAGGGCAGGGATAGTCTTGCTATGTGGAGATAGCCTTCCTGCTTTTCATTCCCACACATGCACAGCTCCTCTTTTTGGGGGGAGGGGGGCATATCAAAAGACTGTATTCTAGCACAGAAGAATGAGAAAGCACAACCCTTGAGGAAGCTGAGGGAAAGGAGTTTTTCTCTGCTTAAACAGTCATCCAAGAGTTTACATAGGCTGGGGAAATCTGTGGTGCTGGCCATCAAACAAATTACAGTCATCTTCCCCATAGAAACTGCATTTGCTCAGGGTATGGGCGGGAATTGCATTTTCCCATTGGCAACATAATGCAGATTTGCTGCTGGATAAATTGCAGTTTCCGTGCAACGGATGTTCTACCTGTAGCATATGCTTTCTGGCTGGCTTTATTGTCGAGAAAGACTTTTCCATTTAACTCCCAGCACGTGAGCACTGCATGTGTTGACCCTTTCGTTCCGATTCAAGTAGGGAATTTTTGATAAACAGCTCAAGAATCATGGCTTTTAAAAATCCATGCACATTTTCCCGAATTAGATTTAAATTAAGAAAAATAGCATGCACTGCGCACATGAACAGTCATATCTAAATGAGAATTTGTTAAAGGGAAAATATTATCGTTCCCCCTTTTAGGATTATTATAAACTGGGCAGCTTGGATGCTATTAACACACCAAGAGACTCCAATATATCCTTTATATCTGTAATCAGACAGTCTAGCTTGTAATTCTCTTTCTGGGCAGGAGCATCCGTTTCTCCGTAACCTCTCAAATCCAAGGCCACAACTCGGTATTCGCTCTTAAATTCCCGCATTTGATGACGCCAGGAGTACCTATTAAAGAAGAAAAATGTTTTACTTCCTAGTATTTTTTTATTTAAAGTTTGATAAGCTGCTTTACCTTATTTTTCGAAAAGGAGTTCACACCAGAAACATAAAAGATCACAAACCTGAATTCAAGAAAGATGTTATACCAGCATTTTTTTTTTAAAAAAAAGAAGAAACAAAAACTGCACAGAAGCAAAAACCCACAATATTGATCTTGCTGCAGCAGATCAAAACGACTCAAAACAAGGTGATACATTCACAGCATCAACAAGGCATCACTTTACCTTACAGAAATACAGAGTTGGATATCATCTACCCCTAACCCCTGTGCCCAATGCAGAATGTAACTATGATGTCCCTATAGCTTTAGTAAAGCTGTCCTGTTATGGATGCTGAGAGATCATCCTTTTTATTTTTATTTTGTAATTTTATTTCCAATGTTAAAAAAGAAAAGAAAGAAAAAGAAACAATAAAGAATAATGATAAAGTTACATCCAAATATCTTACACATTCACTTATCGAGATTACTCTGAATCTCCTGACTTCCCCCCATCCCATCCAGGGGTCCGCTTAATTCTGTTTTCATCTGCATATCAATACTTCTCTAAAATTTCCATCTTCCTAAATTATCTGTAGTTTCCATTACATTACAAGTGCACTTAAAACCCTGCTAATGTTTTAACCTGTTTACAATGATTTTGTATATACATTATACTTTTTAAAATTTCTTGTCTTCTTGGTTCCTGAGCCTGAGACATCCTCATTTGCTAGTTTGATGCAATGTTAATAGTTCAGGATGATCAATGGAAGCTGGTTATAGGTAGGAGACAGTCTTCTGAAACTTGGGAATCTTTCTCCAGGTAATACTCGCTAGTTTAATACTCCTAATTTGAGTTGTGAGGGGTTGAGGGAAGTCATATAGAGATGGCCTGTACTGTAGTTTGTGTGAGGTCGTACAGAAAAGCAGCTTGGAGCCAATCTGATAATTTTGAACTTGCAGGCAGGAGGAGAGAGCTGCGAGTCATCTGAAAGCAAAACAACTTTATGGCCAAGGGGCTTTCTCTGGAAACCTACAGCATTGTTTGCTGATCTAGCGCTAGGCATGTGAGTCTTTGTCTGATTCTGGTATGCTCTGGTTACCTACTGCGGGGATGACGACCTCAAATGTTCCCATTTGTAAGCAAGATTCCAGTATTCTGTCATCAAGAGGAAAATGCTTCATTGCTGTACTGTTAAGACAGCCACTTCAGTGGGGAATCGGCTGCTCCTCTTTGCTCTGCTTCATGAAATTTTTGTAGACTTTCTGCCCTAATCTGGGGAACTGATGCAGATAGAAGTATCCCGTTTGAAGGAGGGCATTTCTGGGCCATTGCCTTCCCCTACCATTTTGCTCTCATGAAATATCTGTGTGAGTAAATACAGGAATGAATGTGGCTAAAGTATGTCTTTATAGTAGCCCTGGGCATCTTTAAAAAGGGTACTGAATTGACTTCGATAATGTAAGAATAAAGCTTTCTTTCTCATCTTTTTTGCCTTTTAAAACAACAAACAAACAAACAAACAAACAAACAAAGAAACAAAGAAACAAAGAAACAAACAAAGGACTATCTGGACCAGAATAATTAGGCCTCAGGAGTAATCTGATGGATAAAGTTTGGCTCTTTTTCAGAAGATAAAAAGCAAGTGCAGCAAATTAACCAAAATTCTGTGATTTTTTTTCTTCCTGCTGTATTTCTCAATCAGTTCTTCTTCAGTCAATCTCAGCTGCCTCTTATGATGAAGATTAACAGCTGTCAGTGATTTGATACTCCCATATAATTTCACCTGCAGTACCTGGGTAGAACCACTCAAAATGTATTATATTTTAGGAAGTTCTTAAGAAAAATGAATTTAATAAGCACAAATAGCCTGAGTTAGAATATTATTCCTTTAAACATATAATTGACTATGACTGGATAGCAAAGGGGTAAAGATTAAAAGGATCCTGGAAGGTGCTATATACGGTGTGTGGCAATGAATTCTATTGCAACTAAAGCTAATAATAATGTACTATACACCATCTGGTCATTTAAGCATATATAGCTGCCTTGTTGTTAGCAAGGAGAAGAGCCTCACTTACATATAATTATGCCTGTAGAACTGTAGAACTTTGACTCTGAAATTTCCAGGTTGCACAGGAAAGTATGCAAAGATCTCAATCCTTTCAGCCCAAAGGCACATTTGGAATTTAAAGAAATTTTAAGAAATTTTAAGAAAGTGTTGTGGACATAATTGCAAAAATGGCTACCATGGGGTACCATGGGGTCAGTCATAAAATGGCAACTGTGGATGTGATTAGTCACAAATGTTACTAGCACAATGAAGCACACCCGTTTAATGGAAGGCAAACTGGCCGCGAAGCACAGGTAGACTCTGCGTTCAAAAAACACAAGACCACTCCTTTGGTCCTACAATTTTCAGTTCCAGCAGAACACCAGTTTCACAGAAAGCAAGCTCACTATTTTCCCCCAATCACTTCCAAACACATTCCTCTAAAATTACTTTGTTCACCCAAGATTAATAGGAAGAACGCCATCTGATAAATTCCTCCCAAATGCATTACTCACCCAGCATCTGCCTCAAATCAGTTCCTCTTCAGTAAACAGTATGTACACATTAGTAGCTTAAAATCCTGCAATGTCATTTCCCCTCACTGTGATTCAAGTCACACTAACTCTTGCTGGGCACACCAGAGAAGGTGGGGTGGTCATCGTCCCATAAGCATTACCTGTTTTGTCCCCCCATGTCTGCAACCCCCTAAACTGGTACTGAAGGAAGCTGTCTTCTGCACGCACGTTACGGCTGAACTTAACTGAAGCTTGAGTTTTCAAGTTGGATGGAAGCTGATTTGAGGGGAAATGCATCAGTTAGGAGTATTTCTGGATGCATATATATTGTGGCTAACGTCATGTTCACTCGGTTTTAAGCAGCAGTGGTGAGAGCACACTGGAACCAGAGTAAATGATGATATGTACATTCCTTAACTCTCAATTCATTCATTTCCCCTCTGCCAACCCAACCACCTCTTTCTCTGCAATCCTCTTTCCCTAATATCCAACTCTCTCACACAAACCGCAATCTCTTTCTCTGGCTGGGTTTTTCTCTCTCACATGGCTGTTTCCCCCTCTCCTTATGGTCCCTCACATCTCTACTCCCAGGGCCCCCACCTCTCTTCTTCTGGGCGCTCCCATTTTTCACCTCCCTTCTTTAAGTAGAGATGCTAGGGCAGGCATCCCCAAACTTGGCCCTCCAGATGTTTTGGGACTACAATTCCCATCATCCCTGACCGCTGGTCCTGTTAGCTAGGGATGATGGGAGTTGTAGTCCCAAAACATTTGGAGGGACGAGTTGGGGGATGCTTGTGCTAGGGATTGAGAAAGGGCATTTCTGCATGTACAGTGTGCGCTATAAAGCTGTGCTTTTCATCAACACATAAATTTTCTAAGACTGGCACATAACAACAACAACAAAAACAACAACAACAACAACAACACTCCAAAACACCCAACACTGGACCTTTATAGATCTCCATTTGCATGGAGATGATCCACATAGAAAAACCCAGATATCTTGATGCAGTGTTGCCATCCGTAAATAATGCACAAAGGAGTCTTCTCCATCACACATTGTTCTTAAACAAAACTGGTCTGAAAACACATCCTGTCAGGTGGGCGACTCAAAGTGCATTCTAAGATGGCTTGGACAAAGAGCAGCCTAATTGCTCATCAGTTTCCATTGTCACTGAACGGCCATGACAAGCTGGGGGGGACCACTTTGAATAATTTAAAACGTTTTTAAAAGCTTCGTTAAAAAAAATAGTTTGAAAGGGATCTTGCATCTCTCTTCACATCCTGTTTGCCTTTCTCTCTCTATTATTTTAAACCCTGAATAAATTGTTGGATAGTCCAGAGTATAGATTTTCTTTTCATTGGAGGTGCTATTTATTTTGGTGGGTCCACATTTCAAAGGCCCCACATTCCCCCTCTTCTTCCCAAATATGCAGTGCTCAGGAAACACAATGACGTCTTTTTCAGTCCCACTTCAATTTTCCCAGAGCCTTGTTGTTGTTGTTTAAACTGTGAGGCAGGGGCCAATTGCCCTATAATTGCTGTTCATGAGAAGCCCACCCTATTTTCTGCAAACCCAATTATAGCATGTCAGTTATGTAAAATAAATAAATCATACCTATTTCTGGGAGAAGCTCAGAATCTTTCTGTTTCCCTCTCTAAGCACTGGCCATCCAATTCTTAGGCTATCCAATTCACTAGTCAGATCAGAGCCTCCCTTGTGGATGAGATTCCTGCATCGCAGGGTTTTGGATCAAATGACCTTTGGCGTCCCTTTGAACTCTACAATTCTATGATTCTATGATCAAGTCACCACTACAGTAATGTAAGGATTGAAAACAAACACAATTACTGCTGGGTAAGTGTTTAATGATTATTGTATTTGTTTAAAAACCAACAAAAATTGTTTTTAATAATAATAATGTATGAATTGAACCTAGAGGTCTTTCTCAGCCCTTCCACCTATGATTTGAGATTATTATTTGTATTTTATTTGTATTTTTGTTTGTTTGTTGTTTAGCAACATTTGTATGACATCCAATTGCATAAAGTTCTCTGGGCAACTTTAAACAAATAAGTATGAAAACGATTTAAATGCAAAATCAGAGCTGAAACCGTAAAAATCCAAAGATGAAAACAAGAGCTATCGCGCACACACACCCCAAGTTAAAACACATTTTAAAATTATTTAAAAGCCTGGAGTGAACAGAGAGGATGTAAAGACCACAAGGATGGTTCCAGGCAAACCTCTCTGGGAAGGATGTTCTTTAACCAGGGTACCATTATCAAAAAGGCTTGATGGTTATCTTGATGGTTATCTGCCTCACTTCATTTAGCAGAGTCACTCAGACTTAAGGTTTGGGTAGATACATATGGACTATACATTAAGAGATACCCACAGTCAACGGTGCATGTAATCAGCTAATTTTGCCCTCTCATCTTCTCCATATCGGTTTATTCTGACTATTTATTTTGCTTGCCCAAACTTTAACCTTGAAACAAGTTGCTAAACCTTTTCGTAAATATGAGTTACTCTTGCATAACTTGTTTTCACTCTTTAAAAGTGGAAGTTTTTCAGGCACTTTGAAATGCTCTTCGGTGATCATTTCATCTTTTTGTTTCAATAAAAGGCAACGGCATCATAAATACATTCTGCGTAGATAACTCTGGTATTTTTAGCTGGAGTACTTTATGCTGTGATTCTCCCACAGTCAATCATACATATTTTTAACCTCATAAATTATTTTAATACTTTTTTTAAATAGCACCAATGTGAACTGTGCTGTTATGTTAATGTTGGCCTATATAGCAAATTGTTTACATTATATTCCATTAAACTACTTAGATACATAAGCTACAAGCCATATTGTCAAGCAGGGGTGGTCATCTACCCGGCTGATAAGGCAATTTTATCTGGGCCCAATCAAATTTTAATCAAGTTACAGCCAAATGAAAAATGCCTTCAAGTCATATGAAACAGAACTATTCCAAACTTTCATTTTATAGCTCACTTTTTAATTTAGTACAGGACATAACATGCAGATATTCAATTGTGAAACCCTTACCAGAAGTTGGCACCAAGAGGATCAATGTCACCCCAAAGCAATGGATCAGTTTGTATGGCAAAACACACTTTCAGACCCACAATATTGTCTAGACCAGGGTTTCCCAAACTTGGGTCTCCTGCTGTTTTTGGACTACACTTCCCATCACCCCTAACCACTGGTTCTGCTAGCTAGGGATGATGGGAGTCGTAGTCCAAAAACAGTGGGAGACCCAAGTTTGGGAACCCTAGTCTAGGGAATAACGTGGCCCCAGAGAAGCAGACCCTTCCCCGTGTTTTGCTCCTTTAAGATGTCTCCCCCCACCCCGCTGATGTCACTTCCAACATCTTAGCTGGGTTATTGGGGGTACGAATTAATGCAGCACACCGTGGGGAGGTAAATGTTTACCGTAGGTGAAGTGGGTGAGTTTTGCTCCCATTCCCATGCACTCCAATTTAACCTGGTGGGATGGTGGAGCATGGAACAAGGGTGTGAGGTTATGAATTGTCGAGGGCAAATGTGTATCTGTTTCTCTGTTTTAAAGTTGCTGGAATCATTAAAGGTTGTAACTTTATAATTTGGTCAGGGACATTTCACTTCCACCATATAGCGGCAAACATAGGGTGCCTCCAGAGTGTCACTATTTTGCCAGAAATCCGTTTTTGAGAAAATCAATGGTTTGGAAAGTGAAATGCATTAAAAAGTGGAGAGGAATGACTTAACAGGAAGATGTATAAACACCCCGTAAATCAGAATGTAGGATGTAGAACAAATGCTTATTGTCGTGTAACTGCCCTGGAAACAAATAAACACAAATGCTCAGTAAAGATTGGCTATAATGCAACCTCCGCATAATCTTTACAAGCAAATCAGGATGAACACTCAATAAACAGGTTGTCCAGAGTGGCTCATAGATCCTCACCTTCAAGCATACACAGATATTTGGTTTGGCCCCTAGGCTGGTAGAAGATCAGTTCCTGATTAACTGATAGGTATCTGAAGAAGTGTGCATGCACACGAAAGCTCATACCAAAATAAAAACTTAGTTGGTCTTTAAGGTGCTACTGAAGGAATTTTTTGATTAACTGATAGATACTTTAGCCGCTAAAGTTTAGCATGTTTCTTTAAGGTGTTTGCTGGTATTCGGAATGCCCGGCTTTTTTCTTTCAATTTTTTTTGGGTAAACTTAGAATGAAGTTTTCCATTGTAAATATAAAAAAGAATAGCAACATGACTTTGGTTAATATATGATAGAAAATGCTATCCTCAACCCCTTCATGTTTGCTCTCATATTTAAGTTTCTATTACAGATACTTCGTATCTTATTATTATGTTTCTTAGGAATGCAGATTGATAGATTTATGGAAAAGTAGATAATTTTAAATATGTTACAACACAAATGTTAAGTTAGTGCCCTTTTTTCTCTGACTTTCCTTTCCTTTGTTACAACTTACTGGTAGGTTTTGTTTTTTAAAAAATGTTTTCTGTTTAATAAAAATGAAAAAACAAAAACAAATTCTAGACAGTAAATACTTTACATTTGAAGCTATAGCCTTTTGTGGCATTTATAAAACCATAGGAGCCAACTCCTAGGGGCTTCGCCTCCTCCCCAATAAAATATTTTGGGGGGGCTGCTCCCTCAAGCTGATAGGCATTGCCCATTCAAATTGCCCATTCACGTGGTTGATTATGGGGGGAGGGAATTGCCACCACCACCCCAATATTTTACTCAAGTTGGCACCCCTATATAAAATATAACTAATAGGGCAAAATCCACAGAAAAGGTGAATTGGAGTCATATAACCAAACAGGAGCGCAGGAACAGTGCTCTTCCAGAGATGTTGTTGGGATACAACTCCCTTCATCCCTGACCACTGGCCGTGTTGGGTGGAAATGATGGGAGATGAACTCCAACAACACATGGAAAGCCGTGGGTCTCCCATCCCTGCAAAACAACTTTGATCAGGTTTAATTTGCACTCCTATACACACTGACCTTGATTGCCTTTGAAGTACACATACATAATATGTCAAATTTTCAGGTAGGGGGGTAGACAATTCCTTAGGATTTAGGTCCCTGTCTGCTATGTGCAACATGTATGAATAATAACAGTTACCATGCCTTGATTATCAATACAATAGCTACTAATTTAAGAGTTCTTGGACAAAAGCAGGATACAGATTCATAGGCGCTGACTCCTAGGGCACAAGGCAGTTTTGGCCTCCCCCAAACGTTTTTTTGTTTTGTTTTTTAGGGGACTGGGCCCGCCCCAATGTTCAGACATTGCACAATGTCACGTCGGGGCTCCCCGATTTTCAAGAGAAGCTGGTGCCTCTGTACAGATTAATAATACCTGTAGCAAAACACACATGGATATTGATCTTGCATATGTAGTTCATATAAAAAGAAGCGTATGTGGCATAAAACTAACGTAAAGGAAGAGTTTTACCAGAACTCCGGAAAGCCATGAAGAAGCAGCATAAGCGGTTTGCCCCTCTCGCCAGCAGCCACATAGTGGAATCTTAACCCGGAATCCTGGAAGTGAAAGAGAAGACAAGCTGTGTTTGTCGGATGAATGTACAGGTATCAAGAAGAGCTTTGTTCAAAGGATAGCTTGAATTTCGTGCTTCTCAAGAGTCACACGGAAAGCTGCAGCAGTCCAGGATTTCTCTGCATCCATAAAACCAAGAACATGCCGTCATGTTTTCTTTCAACTCGCTCCTTGGCTGGATTATCACTGAAGGTGCAGTGATAAACAAGGATACAATGCCTCACCAGTTTAAAAGCTTCAAACCAATGTAAAGGGGGGGCTCCAATTAGCTGGGCAGTGGTCTTTTTAAAATGTTAATTATTTTCTAATGTAAGTACTTTCAGAGTGGGTGGCAGGTAGACAACTTCTGAGACCTTTCTCCTCTCTCACACACATATAGGAATATAGAAAGCTGCTTTATACTGAATCAAATCATTAGTCTGGTAGCTCAATACTGTCGTACCTCGGAGGTCAAACGCCTTGCGACTCAAACGTTTTATCTCCCGAACGCCGCAAACCCGGAAGTGAGTGTTCCGGGCTGTGAACGTTCTTTGGAACCTGAACGTCCAATGTGGGTTCCGCGGCTTCTGATTGGCTGCAGAAGTTTCCTGCAGCCAATTGGAAGCCATGCCATTTGGAAGTCGAACGGATTTCCGGAATGGCTTCCGTTCAGCTTCCGAGGTACGACTGTACCAGCAGCGGCTCTTTGGGAAGGGGTCTCTCCCAGGGATGTTGAAAACGAGACCTTCTGCGTGTGTTCTGCCCTTCCCCATGGAGCTTAGTGTAGCACATGAGGTCATCATCTGAAGCAAACCCTGAAAATATTTGCAGAGTATTAGTTAAGATTTCTCTAACTGACTGACCGTTCTAATATTCACGCCAGGCTCTCCATCCCATGGCATCGGACTGGTCAAACTTACTTGAGAGCACACTGTCCCCACCTCCAGGGAAATTTGCTGGCTGGCTGCACCTTAGCAGGACTATTTCACCACTCCTTGTTTTGTGGATTCTTGTGCTATTTGTGGACGTGCATCCAGTATTTCCAAGGAGTGTTGAGGAGCATGGGAGGAACAGAGGAGGAGGAGGAATATGGGTACGTTCCAGTTTATGGCGACTTTGCACAAATCAAGCAAGCACTTAAAAGGATTTATGCAGCTCCTTGTTTCTGGTTCAGGCAGGGATGACAGGCAATACCTGGAAAAGAGAGCTAATTGGGGCTTGTTATGAAATATGCTGCAGACACCTGTCCTCTGTTGCCTTATCAGGAGCAATTGGCTTCTGCAAAATTAAGACGGTGTGTACCCTAGGTCGGACACTGCAACTGTTCTGGCTTTCCGCCGAAGCCTTAATAGGGCCATAGTGGTGTCAGGCAAACTTCTACTTCAACCGGTTGTCACATTACTTCTCATACTATTTCAGATCAACAAACAAGCTCTCTGCTGAGATTGCTAATAAGGACACCAACCAGGCGCTGTGGATCGTTGTCTGTTAGTAACTATCTTGAGAGCCTCTCTTCATTTCATGCTTGACATCAGCCAGCTGTGAGAGGTGAACACTCAGCTGCAGTGCAAGAACATGGCTTCGGATAATTGAGAGAGGTTGGTGTGGCTGCCGCTTCATTATTCTGAATTCGTGGTAAAATGAATCTTGTGGCAAAATTGGTAAAGCGCTTCGGAACTAAGGTTTCTCCAGGCAGTGAAGCCAAGGACATTTTAAAGCCAGTGTATATATGACCTGGCTTCTCACTCCCTCACAGCTGAATTGTGAAGATGTTGCAGATCCTTTACAGTAGGAAAGGGAAACTCTGCTCATGTTTGTGGACTCCAAGTCTCATCAGCCCCAACCTTCATGGTCAATGGTGAGGAACGGTGGGGATTGTTGTCCAGCAATATTGGGTCACAGGTTCTCCATTCCTGCCCTCCAGTTATTCCTTTGCAGAACAACAATTCCCTGAGTAGGAAAAGCCATGCTTGCTAAGCCAATTTAATCATAATCTGATTCTTCCTCCTTATACGTACTTAATTAATTCTATAAATATTCTTGGAACTAATGGAATAAGCTGTTATCAAGGAAAAAACACGCAAAACAGAAGTGACACGAAAATTTTCTTCTCCAGCTGAAGAGCTCTAAACATTATCTTTCGACAAACATTTCCCTCTCCATGCAAAAAAGCAACTCTGCCAAGAGTTGATTGGCTAGTATCTGTGATGTTGTGCATCTATCCCTCCCATCTCCCAAGCTGTTTTGCAACAAACAAAAATTCACATTGTACTTTTTTTTTTTTGCATTTATGGACCACTTTTCATCACCTCATGTTCACAGAGTGGATTCCAACAGCTACATAAAACCACTCACTAAAATGGAAATTCATTAACCAACAGATACAATACAAAACAATTTCATAAAGCAATCCTACAAAACATGCAACGGCCTACGAGAGTAAGTGTATGTTTTACCAAGCGATGGAAGCAGTGTTGTATTCATCCATGCTTCCAGGAGGGCTGGGGAGGATTCCGTAGCTGGGGCACTACTTTAGAGAAGGCCCTTTCCCACCCACATCATGAGCAGCCCAGACTGACTGATATCAGGAACGGTGTTTCATGCCTTTATTCAATGAATTAATATTCAAGAGGCACTTAATTTATTTTACCAAAAAAAAAAAAAGTCAGTAGGCCTGAAGTGCTACTGCAAGACAGATGATGAGATTGATGGCCAAATCAACAGGCAATTAGCTGATAAAGCAGCAGCAGCAGCTTATGAAATAGTTCACTGGAGAACAGCCAGTGTGCACTTCTGAATACCGCTGCATGTGAGAGGACACCCAGCACCTTTCCCTGAGGACAAAATGAAGCAGTGGTGGAGGCATGTGGTCATAGGTGCCAACTCCCTGGGGCCCTGGGGTGCCTAAGCACCCACAAAATTCCCCATGTAGCGGCCGAGCAGCCACAAATTTCGGCTCCAGGGCCATGCACATTATATGGTACCCACAGCCCCTGGCACTCACGGTTGTGGCGCCAAGCTGGCACTCCCGCAAGTGGTGGTTAACTTGACACTGTGCTGGTTTTATGACTGCCAAGTGGCTAGCAGTGCTGCCTTAGCAAATTCTATTTAACAGCATGCTTATACTCGCTCAAACAGGGTGCTTTCTAGAGATGGCAGTGTCCCAGCCTTGCAGCCCAGCTACCCTTCCAGAGAGAGGCTCTCCCTCATCTTAACAGAGCTCTTATGGCTGCAAAACTTGCTTCGTTCATTTCAGCGCAAGGGGAATAAATCGCCATGCAAAGTTATTTGCATCGGGTTCTAGGTATTGGCGTGTGTCCTAAGTTTTAGAATGATAGCTACATGACTCGCTGTTAAATACTTTATCACCATCAATAAAACTTGCTTGATTTTAGAGGTACATGAAAAGAACTTCTCGCTAAAATTTCAAGTTAGCTATGGTTTTATAGATTGAGCATAGATTTCTAAATCTCTATTCTTTCATTTATAGGAATTTTCTCCACAGCCATTGTTAATTTATTTCTATTGTAGTTAAGGGCACTTAACTACCGCTAACTGACTGGGCGGGTAATTCAATTTAAAGTATCAACAGTGCTTTTACATTCCTTACAATGCTTTGATATATACTGCTAATTCATTTTCTTAGGGAAAATTTCAATGGCATTATAGAAATTAAGTGCATATCGAAGTTCCAAGTCTGTGATATGTTTTTCTTCCAATGTTTCACAACGAGCACATGAAGTTCTTAACAGGAGTCATTATCGTCCGTACCACTGCATTTCAAGCTCTTACCAACAAACTGCAAGGAAACCCGGAAACCTAACCTTTCTGGATGTGTTTGATCTCATGTCCTGTTTTTGGTCTACCCAGAAGCACTTTGGCCTGAATAGGCAGGGCTTCGCTAAGTTCCTTTCCTTCCTTTTGGTAGTGGATCAATGCATGGAAAGATACAGTTTCTGAACCATTTAAAGGACAGAACCGCTTGTTACACAGCACATGGGATGTCACTGAAAGTGGATCCCATGTGCCAAGTTCTCCCCAACCCCACTGTGCAGGATCCCATGTTGTGATCCTCACATCTGAACTGGCTCACACCATTTGGTTGGTGCTGGCGGGGCGGGGGAAGCCATACGGCATGATATAGCAAAGAGTAACCAATTCTATACGTTAGCAGTAAGAGAGGAAGAAATCAACACGAGGAAGTTCTGATTTGTGCCCCCCCTAATAGTAGTATGCAATGTGGAATTCTACTTAAGCACTTTCCATGCATCAAGCCTTAGGAAGATGCTTTAAAGAGTTGGGTAGGTTTAACAGGAAAATATTAATATTTCTTTTCAGCAGGCAGGAGCATGTCATATCTTCATTCTGCACAGCTCCTGGGCTACTTTTTATTATTATTATTAATGAGAAAATGAAACCTGCAAACAATTGTAGACGTGTATACTGCATCTTCTATTTGTCATTTTGGAAGGGCAAAAGAATCAATAAACTAGTCCCACCAATGTCCTTCTTCCCTGAGTTGATGATGCTGAGTTGATGAATCCAGGGCAAGTCAGAGATATGACTGCTGCTGAAGCAATTTGGGACCTAGAATCAAGGACATGGCCTCTGCACTTTACAGATGGCATTTGATTCATGCGCCACCACAGTTTCTGCCTTGAGACAATTTCGACTCCCCTCAGTGTGGCCTCGCAGACCTTTTTGTGTGCATGCTGGAAGAGTATACCTACTCTCCAAACATTTTTTAAATTATAAATAAATCTGATTAAAGATAGAGCCACCACTGCCTTCTCACCGAAAAGTTCCGCCCCAGATACCACACATGGACCAGATATTGGACTTTTACTCGGTGCCTGCAGAGATTAAGAGGATCGGGCAAACCAGGAGTTAGGTTAAGCACCCAGACTTTTTCCTGAAGCAAATACCAAAAGGTTGAGTTGCATGTTTGCAAATCACCTCAAATGCATTGCCTCTCATGTCTGCACACTGGTTGCTTAAATTTGCATTTCCCCTCAAGGTTTTCTCTCTCTTTTTGGGGGGGGGGAGGGGAGGCAGGGGGCATCTGTTCCAGGCAGGAATGTCAAGACCAAGTCACACACGATGGCTTTGTACCCACCACGACCCACACAGATCGTGACCCATTGTAGGTTTTGGCACATCGCAACCAGACAAAACGTGTGGTCCATCAGCACCAAGACACACCAGAGAGCTCACACTTATTCTCACTGTTCGCATCTCGGAAATGGACTGCTGCTTGCAAGCCCGTCTCCCACACACACACACACTACATATACATATACATATACATATACATATACATATACATATACATATATATATATATATATATATATATATATATATATATATATATGCCTCCCCAAATATATATGGTGTGTGTACATCATATATATATATATATATATATATATATATATATATATATATATATATATATATATATATCTCCCCAAATATATATGGTGTGTGTGTGTGTGTGTGTGTGTAGTGTGCACAGGATGACATGTGTGTGCACACATCTATCTGCAGCAATGTGTGTGTTTGCAGAGCAAACCTATGGGCTGCATTCTGCCTTGTTTTCCAACAGCGACAGAACTGGGAAGGAAGGAGAAAAAGAGAGGGAGAGAAGGAAAGCAAGGCAAGCCTCTTTCTGCCTGTGCTTGTCCTTTTCCACGAAGAGGGCGATCGAGTGCCCCCTTTGCCCTGGGCAGCCCAAGCGAGGCTCCCTCCCCGCAAACACGCAGACCCCACAGCTCGTGAGGACGGTGTCGTCCCTCCCCGCAAGCTCCTGCTTACCTTGATCCGGACATAGCAGTGAGTCCCCCAGGAAGGGTCGTTGAGGCAGCCCGGCGGATTCTCCCGGATGAGCCACTGGAAGGTCTTGGCCGGCCTCGTGCCGAGGCTCCACAAAAGTTTCAGCAGCTCCCTGCAGGCGCACAGGCCGCAGTAAGCGTACACGAGAGCCCAGAAGAGCACGGACCGGAGTGTCACCATGAGCCGGCCGGGGAGGATGGCCAGCCCGGGAGAGCGAGGCGAGGAGGCACGAAGCGGGCGAGGCGACTCGCGCTCTCGATCTCTCCATCCGCCGCCGCCCCCCCTTCAGCGGAGGAGAGATGGGCTGCGCCAGCGGGAGGCACGAACCGACGACGGCATCGCGAGGACCGAACCAGATGGAGAGACGGGGGGGGGGGGAGGCGGGAGGAAGGCGAAAGAGACCGAGGAGGAGTCCCTCGCGTCTGCCGGCGCGCACGTCGCCTCGAGCCCGCGGCCCTCGCTCGGCTCTCCGAAAGAAGAAGCCGCGCACAGGCTCAGAGGGGCGCCGCGCGCGCGGAGGATCGGCTCGCACGTGCACAGGCGCGTCACCTGGCCGCAGACCGGCTGCACGTGTGAAGGGGGCCGTTACGTGTCGCGTGTGCATTCATAATAAAACTAATAATAATAATAATAATGCTGCTGCTTTTCATTCAGTGTATTTTGCGTCGTCGCGCTTCGTGAGGGTTATTCGGCGGTGATCCGCAGGAGCCAACTCCTTGGGGCCAACTCTGCCCCTCCAATAAAATATTTGTGGGGCTCCAGCCCCCCACCCCCAGTTACACCCCCCGTTAATGGGCATTGCCACTCAAATGGTGTGCGTGCACTATGTCATGTGATCGATTATGTGGGGTGAGGTTTACCTGGTGTCCCCCCACCCCCAACATTTGATATTCAAGTCGACATCCCTGTTACTGTGTATCATCATCATATTAACAACAACAACAACAACAACAAGATTTATTGAGGGTGCGGCCGCACTTTAACTTCACTGTTGGCCTGGCCCAGCGAACCAATGCCTGAGTAAACAGGTATAGGGGGAGAGAAACTGTTTTTTTGGGTTCTTTTTTTGGGTGGGGGAGTTATATGTTTATGGAAGCCCAAAAACATTTTATTGAAATATTTTCCACCATTTCTGCAAGATATAGAGAGAGTTTTAAAACAGAATATACCAGTAAGAGAGCTTCCTGAGCTAGTGGATGTAGCGGCTTTTAGGACTCCTTTCCTCTAAAAAGCAAAGTGTCAAATGCAATTCGCCTCTCCCATTTAATGATCAGAACCATGGGCGTACCCAGGATCAAAACTAGGGGGGGGCAAGGGGAGGGGCCAAGGCACGGAAGGGGAGGAGCCACAAAGTGGGCGGGAACAGCGAACTCGCGCTCCGCCGGGCTGTGCCCCTCCCTAGCAGCAGGGCTGGTGGGCGGAGGCGGAGCCCAGCCCAGCGGAGCGCGAGTTCGGCGTTCCCGCCCACCGCGCCGCGCTCCCTGGTTCCCCGCTGCGCTTGGCCTTGCCTGAGGGCGCGCCGGGGAGCTGGAGGGAGGGTGCGGCGCGGTGCGGCGGGAATGGCGAACTCGCGCTCCGCCGGGCTGTGCTCCGCCTCTGCCCACCAGCCCTGCTTCTAGAGTAGGGCAGCTGCCCTAACTTGCCGCATGGTGGGTACGCCCTTGATCAGAACGACTCTTGTGGGACCATTGCATCAAACAATGGCTTCCAGTAGCTTAAGACGATATCATAGAGTTGGGAGGGACCCTGAGGATCCTTGAGTCCCAACTTCCTGTGATGCAGTAATACAGAGCTGTCCCAAATGGGAAATCGAACCTGCGACCTTGAGGTCATGAGCGCCATGCCCTATGGTACTGTATGTATCAAATCAAACAGCACGGGCAAAAGCAGGACTTTGCAGGCGCCACTGGTCAGCTTGATCAACCCTGCTCTGGACAGAGAAATGCACCATTCCTTGCTCTGCACCTGACTGCACAGAAGATGTCCTGGGTATGGAAGGTGGGGATAAAATGGGGAAGACTGGCAGTGCAAATTGGACTCAGGGGGCCAGAGGTTCGTTCTTTGCTGCTGCTATGTACCTTTGGCCCTCCCGTTGCTTATGTAGATTAAACAATAAAATCATCCATGACCATTGCCTATGCTCTGCCTCCTCAGTAATGCTCCCAAATGCCCCTTTCTGGAAACCACATGAGGCAAGAGGGCTGTTGTGCTCAGATCCTGCTTGAAGGTTTCCCATAGGCACCTGGCTGGCCACCGTGAGAACAGGATGCTGGACCATTGGCTTGTTACTGCTAGTTTGTGCCGGGAGCGTCTGTCTTACAATGAGGTCCCCGGCTTCACCCTTGGTGGGGTCTCTGAGTTGCATCCTTTTCTATTAAAGCACAAACTGGGCGAGTTGCATCTGGGCAGCAACTTTACCTGGAAGGTAAGATCAAAGCAAAACCAGAGAGAAGGGCGAGAGCAACAGGGATCTGGAGAGGGTGTGTGGCTGCCGCTCGACAATTGCTAGCTTTCCCCAACTGCAAACTTGGTTGCCATAGAGGAATGTCAGGGGTTGCCTAGCAACCACCATACTCATCCCCTCCTTCCAAATAGGCTTCCATTTGAAATAAGGAGAGCATCGTACAAAGAGGTGTGTGTGTGTGTGTGTGTGTGTGTTTTAAGCATGTTTTTAAGCAAAATAAACACCCTGTGAAAGGAAGAAACTAGAAGCACACTCCAAAAGTTACACTCGGCAAACCCCACCAGTCTACTACCCTTAGTATCGCAAGATAGTCATGAGAGCACTTGGACTAAAACGGTCAACCGAAAGTGTTTCCTTTTCTGGTTTATCACCACAATAGTTATTAACACTGGGCTTTGGTAAAGCAAATAATTTAATTAGACAGTGCCTATATATTGATATCGAGCAACAGAATAATTTGTCCACAATAAGGAATTTTTGTCCACAGTATGATTATTTTCCACCTAGTCATTTTGACACGTTGGCACCCTATTTGCAGAATTTAACCATTCCAAAATACAGACGTTCTTTCACTTAGGCAAGATATACTGCCTTCTGCTGTACTTGAGGGTCTATTTCAAAAAAATTCCGCTGGAAAAAGGCTTATGTCCATGTGGAGATGGCAGTATTGAGTCCGTAGCTCATGTGCTTCTAGCTTGAGCTCTCTATAAAGATTTGACGAGTGAGGTTATTACCCCTCTACAACTGTCCATGCCGGGTAGATCAACCATTGCTACAGTGTCCTTCCTTCTAGCAGATCAAGATAACCAGGTGACAACAAAAACTGCAACATTTTTAGCAGGGGCAACTAGAGTAAGATCTGTTATTCGACTGTTGATGTAAACCTCCAGAATGTATTTTGTATAGTTAAGTTTTTGTCTCTATCTTCAGTGCATTTCATTTCATTTCATTGCTATGGCTAGCGGCTGCTGCAAATAAAGATTCTTCTGGTTCTCATTATTCTTTGCAAACTGCACAGATAAACTGCACTTGCCTTCTTTTCCCGTGATCTGGAGACAATGTGACAGAAGGGAGATCAGTTGTTGCCAGTGAGGACCTGGAGGCTGGAATACGCTGTTGATGCTATGGAGTTGAGAACGTCAAAAGCATCTCTACTGGGGTCTGGTCCAGCATCGTATTCAGTGCAGCATCCTGTTCCTGCAGTGGTCAAACACTTTCCCCATGCGTTCCCCAACAACCGGTATTTAGCAGCATAACCCCCCTGATACCAGCGGTAATATATAGACATCGTGACCGATATCCTTATTCTTCATAAACCCTCTTTCATAGCAAGCCAGCTTGGTGACCATCTTGCAACAGCAAAGTCCTTAGCTTAACTATGAGCTGCCACCGTGCGAAGTAGTAGTTTATTGTTACAAAAGTCAGGTGGCTCCCCCTCTCTATGCCGAGCAGTGACAAGAGCCCTTGGGGTTCCAGGCACTTGCCCAAGGGCTTTGTTCCTTTATAGCACTGAGACATGGTGAAGGGTTTATACACCTTAAGTCTGCAAGGAGGGAGTCCAGATCTTACAGCATGGTTGTTTCAAGAGGGGCTTGTCCCCCACAGCCCTGGAGCAGTGCAGCCCTGGAGTCGAAGGCATCTTCCCCAGTCAGCTCTGCAGCCAGCCTGCTCAGATGGATCCCATCCCTTTCTTCCTCCTTCTCCTTCCCAGAATCCCTTGCTCCCTTTTCCTGTCACCTCAAACACCCTTCCAAACCCCTGTCTCTCTTCACACCTCTGGTAGGTGGGGAAGAACAGTTCTCTTGCATTGCCAATGGCCCTCACTGGCACTGCATTGTTGCTTAATGGCCCTAGCTTGGCCAGGTCTTATTCATTTTGCTTTTGCATAAGCCAGCCCAGGAATTCACCTGCAGCTTGTATTCTCCCTTCGTACCCCAAATAATCAAAATCTCAGCATTTATCAATTTATAGGATTTAGGGGGGGGGGTTCTCCCCAAATGTATAACACCCTATTGTCTGCTCCAAATCTTGCAACATTCAGCTTCCTTGCATAACCATGTTCTCCTAGCATTGTATGAGATAAAAGCTTCCCTCTGTCCACTTTCTATATGCCATGCATCATTTTATACAAAGCTGTCATGCTTTTCAACTTGGCTTTTCCCAGTCTCGAAAGCCACAAATGTTTTAACCTTTCCTCCTAGGGGAATTGATTGCTTTGGTTGCACTTTTCAGGTTTCCATCTCTAACCTTCAATCACAAGCATCAGCCTCAAGGAACCACATTGTGTGTCTTCACCAATTGGGCTATAAAAGCAGGTGTGAAGGGAATAACATGAAAGGAAGTGTGCGAGAGAGAGCAGTGCCCCCCCCAACCCTTTTGGGTTCTGGGGCACATTTAGAAAACAAAGGAACCTGGCTTGAGTGGCACAAAATACCAGATTCAGAACTGGAAAAATGGGCTGTGCTCGGAGCCCTTCCCAACACAGGCAAAATATGGATACAGCCTTGCAAAACAAATAAAAACAAACACCTGCCCCACAACAGCAAGCAAAAATATAAATAAATTCCCTCTAATAAAAAGTCAAAATAAAAAGAATGGAAGGGGTAGGGCAGGCATCCCCAAACTGCGGCCCTCCAGATGTTTTGGCCTACAACTCCCATGATCCCTAGCTAACAGGACCAGTGGTCGGGGAAGATGGGAATTGTAGTCCAAAACATCTGGAGGGCTGAAGTTTGGGGGTGCCTGGGGTAGGGTTACTTGCTGGGCACCCAAGACAGTGTCTGGTATTGCTGGAGACTCCAGTGATAGAGATAAACAAAACCCACGCCTTACCCAGCTCTGATACTGCCCAGAAGTGAGCTGGACTGGAGAAATATGATATGAGAAGAGGGTGGAGCACCTGGTCAGGTTTCACTCTCCTCCAACATGTGTAAAGGTAAAGGGACCCCTGATCATTAGGTCCAGTTGTGACCAAATCTGGGGTTGTTGCGCTCATCTCGCTTTATTGGCCGAGGGAGCCAGCGTACAGCTTCCAGGTCATGTGGCCAGCATCTCTAAGCCGCTTCTGGCAAACCAGAGCAGTGCACGGAAGCGCTGTTTACCTTCCCGCCGGAGTGGTACCTATTTATTTACTTGCACTTTGAGGTGCTTTCGAACTGCTAGATTGGCAGGGGCAGGGACCAAGCAAGGGGAGCTCACCCCGTAACGGAGATTAGAACCGCTGACCTTCTGATCGGCAAGCCCCAGGCTCTGTGGTTTAACCCACAGCGCCACCTAGTATTAAGAAGTAGACTAGACCCCATTCCCCACTTTATAGCCAAATAGACAAGAACATATTTAATAAAACATGTACATCTGGTTTGACTCTAAGCTAGAGAGGTTCCTTGATGTAGAATCATAGAAGATTTGGAAGGGACTTCAACAGTCACCCAACCCCCTGCAATTCAGGAATCCTGCCCACAGCCATTCCTAGGTGGGCTTAACCACCAACCTTCTTGTTAAAAGTCAGATGCACTGACCCTTTGCGCCACAGTAGTTTCCTGGGGTTATTATGGAAATGGAGGAGATTACCATTACATTATCCTCCTGGCTGTAGGTCCCTTGAACATCAGGGACCAGGCTTCCAGAACATCCCCGCACTTGTATGTCCATGAAGGTGGGGTCTTCCACCATAAACAGGAGACTGGAAATCTCCACTGTGAGCATGGTTGATCAATACGTATGGCCTCAGCCAACATGTTTAGGGCTGAGTTGTAGGTAACTGAAAAATCTAAACTTACAGGATGTAGTTCTATAGGTACTTTGGTTGGTAGTTGGGTGTTTTTTTTTATGGAACAATAAAATAGGTTAGAAACTACAAAATCCACTAAACCTCCGATTATGACAGCTTATTTTATTAACATATGAAAGGTGTAAAATATAAAGACATTTGAGCATCTAATACAAACGGTTGTAAGGTCTGCATTCAAAAGAAAATGGAAATTATCCCATCAATTACTTAGGAATAACAAAAATACTTGCATATTTACAAATTTTTACAAGGAAAATATACATTGAAGATTTATTTAGATTTTACTTTTCAAATGATGGGTAGGGAGAAATCCAAAATGCAAATCCTCAATACTACATGAGCTAAAAGGCATTTTAGCTTGCCACATCAAATAACATTTCAACTTAAATACATTTGCCAAATAAATCAAAGCTAAACAAAGTAGTTTAAATATCCATTAAAAAATAAATCAGTACAGATCCAAGGTGCTTTTAAATACCAAACTTGGACCCTGAAAGCAATGCCTGGCTTGTTGTGCATCATGCACATCAAATAAACATTTTGAAACAGGTTTAAAAGTCCAGAAATAATAGTATTTCAAAACTAAGGCTAGGCACTGAAAACTGCCTCTAAGGATTACAGCAAGCCTTTACATTCATAAGTTTTCAAGCTTTACAATTTTAATGGT
Source organism: Zootoca vivipara (assembly GCF_963506605.1). Lineage (NCBI taxonomy): Eukaryota > Metazoa > Chordata > Lepidosauria > Squamata > Lacertidae > Zootoca > Zootoca vivipara. The sequence goes on from NC_083282.1 coordinate 23,714,692, forward strand.
AGCAAGTTTTATAAAAACTGAACTTATTACAGTAATATACTGGCTCTTCAAAAATGATTATCAAATGTTCGGATAGAATTATCACCCCCCAAAAATGTATTCCGGCAGTGAATGGAGTATTTTTCTGCAATCCAACAGTACTTCTAAAGAACTGTAATCAAAGTTACGCTGCCTTCCTTCCTCTCATTTCAGGGCTTCTTCAAACGTTGCCATAACGTCACTCTGAAAATTCATATCAATGGTGCCCACCATCTATTTTAAAACAAAAAGCAATTAAATGGGGGGATTATTTATGTTGCAATGGTGTAGGTCAGGCATCCCCAAACTGTGGCCCTCCAGATGTTTTGGCCTACAACTCCCATGATCCCTAGCTAACAGGACCAGTGGTCGGGGAAGATGGGAATCGTAGTCCAAAACATCTGGAGGGCCGAAGTTTGGGGGTGCCTGGTGTAGGTACTTAACCAGGAGTAAGGTAAAGGTAAAGGGACCCCTGACCATTAAGTCCAGTCGTGGACAATGCTGGGGTTGTGGCGCTCATCTCGCTTTACTGGCCGAGGGAGCCAACGTTTGTCCACAGACAGCTTCCGAGTCATGTGGCCAGCATGACTAAGCTGCTTCTGGCGAACCAGAGCAGCACACGGAAACATTGTTTAACTTCCCGCTGTAAAAAGGTAAAGGGACCCCTGACCATTAGGTCCAGTCGTGACCGACTCTGGGGTTGCGCGTAGCGGTACCTATTTATCTATTTGCACTTTGACGTGCTTTCGAACTGCTAGGTGGGCAGGAGCTGGGACCGAGCAACGGGAGCTCACCCCGTCGGGGTATTTGAACCACCGACCTTCTGATCGGGAAGCCCTAGGCTAAGTGGTGTAGACCACAGCGCCACCCACATCCCAACCAGGAGTAAGGCTCACATAATTCAGCAGAATTTAATTTTGAGTAAACGTGCACAGATTATGGATTCAGCTTTCAATAGGCAGCAACCCCTGACAATCTTTAATGTGCCATGTCATCAAAGCAGTCAGGGATACCCAACCTCTATTGCTAAGCTGGCTCTTCAGATGGGTTTAAGCCAATAAAGTCCCATTGATTTAGTTAGGAATAAGCTATTAGAGCAGATCCTTAGCTGTTGCAGTTTGTTATGTGACCGACACTGTTAAAGCTGATTTATGCACCAATTACTTACCGCTTCTCTCCACCTACGCTCTTGTTCCATTTTTCTTGCCAAGTTACGGTCTACAAGAAGACTTTGTGTCGGGCATAGCTGCTCTTTTGTGGGTGCCGCTTTTGAAGGGGAACAGCTCGCTTTTGCTGCACTAGGTTTCAAATCTGTTTTCCCATTGTTTCTATATAGGGGGAAAAAACACACACCCATTGCTTATGGATTCAAAGATGCAGACCTCACATTTGAAGGAATAAACGTAACCAACAATCTGCAAGGATTTTGCATGTCAATTCCTAAACAGTGTACTCAGGGGCAGAGGAAGGGGGGCAGTGGGGGCGGTCCCCGACCCATGTGTCACCAGTGAGGGAGGTGACAAAATGCTGGGCACTTACCGCGGGACCTGCAGTGCGCCCGAGCCACGCGTCTCTCCTGGGAGTGACGCGGTGGCTTGGGTGCCTGCAGGCTCTGTGCTGCCCCAAACAGTCTGCCCGCCGCCTCTCCCTCAGCTGTGGGGGGATGAGTGGGAGGAGGCAAGCAGACTCCTCAGAGGCCCCGTGGAGCGTCCTGCCCTGGCTCGCCCCACCCCTGGGCGCAGGGCACATGCGCCGCCCCAGGCACCCGATCGGCTTGCTCCGCTGCAAGGAGGGGTAAAGTATACTGCAAAAAATGCCCTTACCTTCCATGTCCCGGACTGCAGAATCCGGGACTGGCAGCCGTGTGACACCGGAAGTTGCGTCGACGTAACTTCCGGCGTCGCTTTGCCCTTCTATGGGCACCAAAAATGGCCGCCATCTGCTTCAAAAGTCGCTTGTACGCATGTCAGGAAGTGCGTCGACCCAACTTCCGGTGTCACTCCGCCCATCTATGGGCACCAAAAATGGCCACCGCCGACACCGGAAGTCGCGCCTATGCACTTCCAGACATGCGTAGATGCGACTTTTGAAGCCGGTGGTGGCCATTTTTGGTGCCCATAGAAGGGCAAATCGGAAAGAAAAAAATGGCCACCGGCAGGAGAAAATAACGGAGAAAAATGGGAGATGAAGCAATACGGGGGACCACCGGGAAAAGGTAAGTAAAATCGGGGGTTTCCCGGAGAAAACGGGGTACTTGGCAGCTATGAAAAACGCCATATTAGATGTATCCCACCATTCTGCTGATGGAAGCAGAGAGGTGCCATGCAGCACTGATTCCCCACCCCCGCTATCCAGCACCTGCAAAAATATAGGCAGTGGCACCCCAAGAGGTGGGGTAATAATGATGTACTTGGATTCCCCAACTGACTACAATGCAAAAATAAATAAAAAATTTTTTAAAAAAATCTCTGAACTGTTGCCCTTGTCCAAAAAAAAAAAAAAGCCTCTCTGTTACGTCTCTAATCACACATCAACTTTGTTGGGCAAAGTGGAAACAATAAGCTTGTTTGCGCTGGCCAAGAAAGCACACAAGCGTGGCTTAAGATGTGCACTTAATTTTAAACCAGAAAAAGTCAGTACCAAAAGTTTGGGCAACATTGATCTTGTAGTGAGTTTTTTCCAGTTATGTCTGCAAATGGATATACCCGTAGACAGTTTGGAAAAGTCATAATTCTAATTTTTACTTTATGCTTGCTAGCAAAGAGGCAGCTACAGAGTTACCAACAAGCTCAAATACTCATCTCTGCCAACAGTCAGTCCGCATTGATGAAGTATAAACACGGGCATATGCAAACATCAGAGTAACCTTGAAAATAATACTCAATAGACCGTGCTGCTATTTTACCAACATGGTGACTAGCTATCGCCTTTAATTATTTCCCCTCAAATAGGAATCAGTTCCACATTGCCACAAAACAACCCAGTTGGAAACCACTCAGTATGAGCGTAGTTAAATGGACATGTGAAATACAGCCTTTCACTTTAATTATATGGAATTACAAACCTCTCTTTTTCCTGAGGGAGGCTTCTCAGTTTCCTCTCAGCTTGCTCCAATTGCCTTTTGCGGTCCTTGGCCCACTCACTTTCTTCTTTTTCTAGTGCTGCTTTTTGGAACTGTCTGAAGCTTTCATTGGAGGATTTGATTGGGACCGGCACAGGCATCATTTTGCCTAAACTTGTCCAGGAATCCGCATGCTTGACTTTGATGTCCTGAAATTAAACAGAAGAGCGTTTCTCAGCTCTAAACACAAGCAAGTTCAGAGTTTTCCACCTCTGGCAGGACCGCAAAAGCAAAATAGCAGGCAGAGAGGATTGGGTGGTGGTGGTGGTTGCAATCATGATACCTTAAGAAACTCATCAGCATTTGGTTTAGGACTGAACTGTAGCCCCATTCAGGTGTTATAACCTACTGTACAATTAAAATCACGAGAGAGAGAGAGCAGGAAGAGGCATGCTAACTTGTCACTTGGAGACAAACATAGTGGGAAACCTGCTGGACTCATGCAAGCTCCCTGAACAATTTAGACCCCTACAACACGGCTGGGGAACATGTGGCCATCCAGATGTTGCTAATGGCAACTCCTACCAGCCCCAGACAACGTGCTGAATGGAGAGATCCGATAGGAACATCTGGAGGCCGACATGTTCCCCAGCCCTACTCTGGATGATGAAGATTGTGAACTGCATGCGGTCTAAACAAGCAGGAAGAAACAACTGACTGCATAAATTATCACTCCAATTCATGGAGGCCAGATGGGGAATGGTGTACTGGAATGATAAATGGAGCTAGCTCACTAGCCACCACTCTCCCCAGGAGCAAAAATTAACCACGTGGCGATTCATATCTTATGGAATCTTTGGATGGGAAGCAATTACCGTAGATGCCTATACTGCTAGTATTACAGGAAGCTTCTAATTAAAGTTGCAGGGGACCTCTGATGAGTGGGATTTGCTTCCTAGCAAAATGTCACTTAGAACCACTGTTTTAATTCCATTCCATTCCCAGCTGATTGTGTCAAAGCAACGTCTCAGCAGGCTCAAAACCCCTAGTGTCAAAGCAACCTTTGACTCACGCAAAAGCTGTTTTTGACCGGGGAGGCAAGAATTCTCTGCAGATCACATGAAAATTATGTAACGCTTTGGACAAGATATATTTTGACAGCTGTCCAATGAATGGTGGCTGTGGAATCCACTAATCGCAGGATCCCTTTGCCATATCCTGCTGTTTGGCTAAATACCCATCTCGGGTTGAATATTTAGCCAGTGGGTTTTCTTTCTTTGGGGGGGGGAGGGGAAATTGCTATTAGAGATCCATTCCAAGGGACATGTTTATTGGATGTCCTCTTGGAGATATCAAAAAGCAGATCAAATTGCTTTGTCAACTATTAGCAGGGGCATTGGGTGGTGTGACTGAGTTAGCCATGCACTCAAGATTGCTGGCATGCCCACTGGATATCTTCCTTTGGAGTAGGTGCTTTTATGGGATAGTCACTAGAAGCCCATTCAAAGCATGAGGACAAAGGTGCCGTTCTCACCCCCAGCTATCTACATAGGCCGACTTCCATTGGCAGCACAAATTGGCCTCTGCCTTTTGTCATTACCATCTTACAAGGCAGCAAATTGTTACCTTCGCTAGAGGAATCTGAGATTTAGCATCTCTCCTTTTTCTGCCCTCGCTGTTATCGGAGCAGCTGGCTGGAGCAGCGGCATGTGCAGAATCAGTCATACGTTGCCCACACGGACCATCTGGAGAGCCCGTCTTCAATTCTGGAATGTAAACAGAAGCTGTGAGTGACAAGGCAGCGAGTTTCAAGGGGGAGGAGGACACCTCCGCCAAATCTCTTGCCGTTAGAGGAGAAAATAAAGCCGGGCGCTTCTAACTTCGCTTCTATCCACTTGAATCACAGGCTATGTTTCCACTCCTCAGCCTTGAAACGGTTTTATTTGTCCCTTGTTTACTTTGCACAATTTCCAAGTAAGCAGAAGGGCAAGAACTCCCCGTGCGGCTGCAGCTGTCTATTTTCGGATGCCTGCTCGAGTGTGTGTAGAAGATGCACATTCCCCGTTACCCGTTTCCTTCCTCCCTTCCATCCTAACAGGGACCATTTTGCCTCCCTGCGATGCGCTTTCTCAGGTTCCCCAGGGGAGAAGAGCCTGTTACTAAGGAACCTTGCATTTGGAATAAAGCTCCCCAGGCAGCCGGCTTCCACTTTCTCCAAACAAATAGGTCAGTCCCAAAAAACCTACGAATGGCATAAAGCTCACAATTCACTTTCGACCCCATTATACACACGCAAGAGTCTCTACACTGCCAATGGAAAGTCCTCAAGAAAAGAAGATGCAGGCTCACGTTAAACATTCTCGGAAAGTTATATTCCTCCTTGTTCCTCAAAGTTTTCAGAGCAACCATTTGATAAATTAAGGCAGAGGTTTTCAACCAGTGTGCCTTGAATGATGGTCATGGGTACTGCGGTCAACACTGGCCTCTGTCCCTCTTTCCTTCCCTCCCTCTGATGCCCTCTTGCATCTCTGCCTCCCAAAGGCTGTTTGTTGCAAGGGCCTTAAGCTACAAGCTCCGCAAGCGTATGGTGTCTCTGGCACTGCCCAGAGGAATCCCAGTGAGAGGGGAGAGAGGAGGCTCCACAAGGGAGCGTGTTTGAAACAGAGTGAGAGACTGCCTGCTCTGCAGGCAAGGGGTGACCTAACTGGGCTCCTGAGCCCCCCAGGGGTGCCGAGGAAAGAATGGAGCTGGTCAAGGGAGCCATGGACTCAAAAAGTTTGAAAACCTCTGAATTAAGGTGTAGTTCAGGGCTGGAGTTACTACAGGACTCTAAGCAAAACATTACACGGCCCTGTTCTCTCCCCATAACCAACATCTGCAATACATGATGGTTGTTAGAACCATTTGCGCATGGTTACGGCCTCCTTCCCGGAGACCCATTGGTGCAGGGCTGCAGCCATAGGCGGGTTTCACACTGGTCAAAATCAAGAGGCGTCAGGAAAATAAGACTTCTCTCAACGTATGCCAAAAACTAAATTCCGTGTTATGTTGATGGATGTGAGTTACTGGCTCCCATAGGTAAAAGGGAGACAGTGTGGTGTAGTGGTTAAGAGCGGTAGACTCGTAATCTGGGGAACCGGGTTCGTGTCTCCGCTCCTCCACATGCAGCTGCTGGGTGACCTTGGGCTAGTCACACTTCTCTGAAGTCTCTCAGCCCCACTCACCTCACAGAGTGTTTGTTGTGGGGGAGGAAGGGAAAGGAGATTGTTAGCCGCTTTGAGACTCCTTCGGGTAGTGATAAAGCGGGATATCAAATCCAAACTCTTCTTCAAATGGCCAAGAACTGAACTGGGCGATGAGAACAGTTGACAAAATATTGGCAGTAGAAAAATTCACTAAGGGCTTATCTCCACATGTACATTTCCTCTGGTTTTTCAAGGCACAGTCCACACATAAAGAGTCCATGTCCGAGCATGTTGTTGTTGTTGTTGTTGTTGTTGTTGTTGTTGTTGTTGTATTTCTTTGCCTTGGAGCTTTTCCCTCAAAAAGATAGCTATTTGTTTTAAATTATGTTTTTATTAAAGTTTTTGTGTGTGTTATAAAAACAAGGAAGGAAGGAAGGAAGGAAGGAATGAAAAGTACTGATCTATTCCTCCCCCCCCCCCCGCTGCAACAGCATACAAATTAAATATGGATAACTTGACCCAACAACACCCCCCCTCATGCATACAAACAAACCACTCTGCCAACAGCCGAACTGCAACCAGTCAAGCTCTGAATCCTCCAATCTCTCACAATGCCAATACAAATAAATAACTATATAAATAAAGGACCTGCCGACGTGACACTGACACAAAAACCTTGCAAAAACCGGCCCTTTAAAGCTCAATCAAAGCCAATGGCAACCAGGGGAAAACTCTAATTTACATCTGCTCTGGGGCAAAAACAACGACGACGACGACGACGCTTGGACACAGAGTATTTAAGGGCAGGCCTGTGCACAGGTACCTGGAAACAGCAAGGGGAAAGGTAAATATGGATAAGCCCTAACAGATTCAATTTCGCTTCTCTTCTAGTACACTTTAACTCAGTGGTGTTGGACATGTTGAAGAAATTATTATATGGGAAGCAAGAGGATTGGTAGATAGGCTTTTGAGCGCTGTTGGAAGCTTTTGTTTTAAGATTTAAAATGCGAAAAATGTTGGGTAAGAGAGGGCTCTATCAAAGACGAGTAAGTCACTACACAAAATCCCAGAGCAGATTCAGGGAGGCGGCATTAGCTTGTTCAATGGCTTCATTGGAAACAAACCATCAAATACAGAGGGCATACATAACTTGAGAGCAAAAAAAAATCTCACCGTGATAACCATTTAAAGCATTTATTTAAGACTTTGTTATAAAACAGGGTGAGCTGAATCACATTATGTTTTCCTCAGTTCCTCTTGAGTCTCCTGAAAAATGCTACCTGTAAGGAGGAAGCTGTGAACAAGGTACACGGCACGAAAAGATGCCCAACTTAGTCACACTTGCACCTCTCATTGTGCAAAAGTTTGCAACTTTTATGTGTCAGTGAGTGATGTCAGCTGCTGCAAATATATAATCAGATCGTATTGTGATCTCTTTTCACTTTTTCCAGAGAACAGCTTCCCCTAGGATATGGTACTAAACCAGGGAAGTAAAGTATATATATATAAAACCCCACCAGCCATACAAGATTCTGCTGTCATTGATTCTGACCTGCATTGACCCTAAGAGAGCAGATCCGGTATCTGTACAAACCCCCATGAGGATTGCAAGCATCAGGCATGATGAGAGAGCATGGCCAACAGAACCCCATGACGACATGGCCCCATCATCTCTCTTGAACAGAAATCCAACATCTAGCTTCCAAGCAGAGGTCCTTAAGCTTACTTTCGATCCAACATAGCAGGAGCAGACTATTTGGACCACCTTGAGTAAGGCTATATATAAATTAACTTATTTTGAAAAAGGGGGGGAAATGTCTGGTGTAAACATTAATTTTCCTCTATTTATTCCGCAATCACATACAATTGCTGATTATAGAAGGAGGAGGAGGAGGAGGAGGAGGAGGAGGAGGAGGAGGAGGAGAAAAGGAAGGAGAGAAGGAAATGTAAACACAATCGCTCAGAAATCAGAAATAGTGAACATGAAACTGAAGTTCAAGTTAAAATTTACAAGACACTCGCACAGATGTAGATGTTTAATCTCATTGCCTGAAGCAAGAGCCTGAAGAGCACACTTCGTTGCAGGAAACAGCTCTGGGATATAAATTTGGCAAATTTAACAAATCCGTTCAAGTTAATTGGAAGTGCAAAGATTCAGCTTGCACCACTCGGAATTTATTTGGCACTCCGGCACAACCAACCAGCTTCTCCCCCAAATAAGGGGTTTTTTATGAGAAGGAAGGAGATGGGGAAATGTACTGGGAAGCATGGGGTTAACAAGCACTTGATGCAAGGTCATCTAACCTTCCCACAAACGGATCAGAATGAAAGTTCAACAAGCAAGTTGTCTGGAAATGACTCTAGATATGTGTGACCCGAGAAGAGATACCAGCAAATGCTGCTCGTAGGTATTCCAAACAGCAAACTTTCACTGTTACAACAGCCCTTTTTGAAAACTTGGAACTGGAACGTTAATTGTTCTTTAATTCAAAGCGTACCAGTAATCTTAAGATCATTATAGATCAAGTGGACTATATAGTCCACAAAGACTTAATGCCATGATAAGTTTGTTAGTCTTTAAGGTGCCACAAGATGCTGCTGTTTTTGCTGAGGGAGACTAACATGGCTCTGGGAACAGCATAGATACATGCAGTTAGTAATCTATTCAGAAAGGGAATTAAATACTTCCATTTAAATTTCAGGAGAAGTAAAGAATGTTTCGACAAGGGCTAACAATATGTTGCACATCCTTTAGGATGCCACTGAATTTTGTCTAGAGAGAAATCCCCAGACAAAAATTGGAGCTTCTTGCTGGAGTGAAATATTCGAGGAACTAAGGGCTTATCTGAACTTCTGCTTCTCCTGTGCCTAGAAAACACAGAGCAGAAAGGCTTCCCACTTGTCCTGTACTTTCTAGGCATGAGTTTGAGAGGTCTTCCATTTGCCCCACAGCTTTCCCCGGGAAAACTTACTCTCTAGCACAGAACCAGAGCAAATGTCAATCTGCAGAAAAAAACCAATTGGTTTTTTGTTCCGATTCAGTGGTAAACATCGGTTCTTACTGGCAGGAAAAGCTTGTGTGGATGAGCCTTAAGGGAAGTTGTTGCTTTTGTGGTTACTTTTTCTCGTGCAATTCCTCAAGCAGGGCTTCCTGTTCTCAAAATAAGTCATTACAGTGTATTGAACAGATAGTCCTGGTTACCCACTGCATCTTTGTACACACAACCAACATGAACAACTGAATGTTGTTGTTACATGGCAATATCCATGGAACGTTTCAGACAACATTAGAATGGTGTGTATATCGCGAAGTCTGAATATTTTACAATGAAATCCATAGAATTTCCACTCCGCTGAATTTTACGTTACAGAAGTTACCTGCAATGCACTTCATTGCATTGAATCGCCCAGAATTTCTTACTACTGTACTGTACTTTGGAAATTGAAAGATTAGTTAATATCAGCAATCGGATTAAATAGCAATCAGATTAAATCCACACGGTGATCACTTGCTTTTAGGACATATTTTCATGCAGTCGGCCTCTTTGCATAATCCACATCTCTCTGAAACAGCGGCAAAACTGTTTCAAGCAGATCTGGGTGACAGCCTGCATCGCCCTTTAAATAGTCCACTGACATATGGCAAGTCCCACAAGGCCATCTGTTTATCCAATCGCCAGTGTGGAGCATCCTTTTGTACCACTTTATTTGGACTGGGAGCACCCGCAAACATTTATTCTGAAGTCTACGTCCCAGTCACGATTGTATTTGCTTGACCAGAATACATACTTTGTTCCTGATTAATCGGTTTCGAGTCGGCAGTTCCCAAAGAGGCTTGCGTATGGAGAGCAGATGGCTGCGTCTGATGCAGTGATGTCTTCCCGCTTTCTTTGCTACTGCCCGGCAGGCTATTCGAAGAAGAAGAACAAGATACCTGCAGGGAGATTCAAGGTGTTTTAGAGAAATATTTCATGAGAGGTGTCAGTCAAACATCTCCCTGATCCCACGAGGATTATGTTATCTTGGAGATAAAGGACAGCATGTGCCATTTTGATTCCCCCTGCTTCTCACACGATGTGCATTTCCCCTTCAGTACTGGAAAACCGCCATCTTTGTGGAGGAAAAAGATCAAAAAGGCTGAAGCGGCTGAAGCGGCTACAAGGCTCTCCATAAAGCTATTTCTGCAAAGACCAGGTCTTTAATTTTCAGTGGCTTCTTCTCCCCAAAAATCTCTTTGGGAGACCTCGAATTCTCTAAACAAAAAAAAAATTAACCAAATTTATTAGATCCCAATACTTTCCCTTAGCTATTCCAAATTTAACAACTGCATACAGTTGTACCTTGGAAGTTGAACGGAATCAGTTCTGGAAGTCCGTTTGACTTCCAAAACATTCTGAAACAAAGGTGCAGCTTCCGATTGGATGCAGGAAGCTTCTGCAGCCAATCGGAAGCTGTGGAAGCCCCATCAGGTGTTCAGGTTCCAAAGAATGTTCGCAAACCGGAACACTCACTTCCAGGTTTGTGGCATCCGAGAGCCAAAACATTAGAGCCGCAAGGCATTTGGGATCCAAGGTACAACAGTATATTGAATACCAGGTGGAATTAGACCCCTTGGGTTGGGTCCAAAAGTTCCCTCCTCCCATCAAAAGAAGCTCCTTCTGTTGAAGGAAGGGAGCCTTCGGATCCAATATATTGCCAACTGTGTCAACAAGGGACAAAAAAAAAACTTTAAAAATAACGTTCTGTGAAGGCAAACCACCAGAAGTATCAAATTATTAGGCCTTTTTTAAAAAGTCAAATGCAATTTTAAAAACAATTTTATCAACGATATTCACCTTTGAGTGCATGTGGGGAGACTGGATAATGGAGGGGTTGACTGCCATTGGCAATAAGCTGCTTTGAGTGGCTTGCAGTGGAGAAACAACAGCTATTATACCTGCAAAAAGCAGAGGAGGGAAGATAAAAACAGAATGCCATTGCCTCGGAGTACATCACCCAATTAATGAAGCCATGTGCGAACAATCCAAGTTGAACAAACGTAAGGGTTCAAGCAATCAGAGGAGGAAAAGCATGTACACACTTAAATAATTTCAGTATGGATCCCACTGGGGATGGCTCTATACTCTAAAAATGAACTTCGTAGGGTGATGCCCGTGGACCAGTCTACAGTTTGGCTCATGCCTTTTGTTCCTGGTTAGTATTACAGGGACGCGGGTGGAGCTATGGTCTAAACCACTGAGCCTCTTGGGCTTGCCAATCATAAGGTTGACGGTTCAAATCCCCGCGACAGGGTGAGCTCCCGTTGCTCTGTCATAGCTCCTGCCAACCTACCAGTTCGAAAGCATGCCAGTGCAAGTAGATAAATAGGTACCACTGCGACAGGAAGGTAAACGGTGTTTCCGTGCGCTCTGGCTTCCGTCACGGTGTCTCTTTGCACCAGAAGTGGTTTAGTCCTGCTGGTCACATGACCTGAAAAGCTGTCTGTGGACAAACACCAGCTCCCTTGGCCTGAAAGCAAGATGAGCGCAGCATCCCATAGCTGCCTTTGACTGGACTTAACCATCCAGGGGGTCCTTTACCTTTACATTTTTACCTTAGTATTCCTTCACTTAGCAAGGTATATATCACTTATTCAAAAACATCTCTTATCAATTTATATTAGGTAGGGTTGCTTTTTGGGGGGAGTGGGGACGAAGTTGCTAATTTATTTATTTTTTGACGTTTTGCCAGTTTGAGCTTTTTTAAAGGATATTCACCATAATCTACACTTCAGACATGGGTTGCCATACGTCCAGATTTCCCCAGACGAATTGCAGCCAATTTTGCCTGGACACTGTTTCCAGCGGCCGAATCCTGGCTGTGTCTGGGAAATTCCAGAAGCATGGCAACTCTAGATAATGTAAGATATAAAAATATTGGGGGTGGGTGGGGTAAGAATAGCCATTTTAAAAGCAAATAATATATAACACCACTATATATGAAGTAGGTTTGCCAAAACAAAACAGATTTAATAGGCAAAAAAAATAAAATAAAGACAACTAATAAAGCTAATTTTAAAAGGCAGGGAGTTTGAGAGGTGCTAAAATACGGAAGTCTTGCAAGAGCTGAACAAACATGAGGTGCCACTTGGAAAAGTGCCAGTTCCACAAATCGAAATGGTCAAATGGACACATTTGGGGTAAGATGATCCTTTAAGTCAGGGGTGTCAAACTCAAATTCATCGGGGGCCACATCAGCAGTTTGGTCACCCTCAAAGGGCCGGTTGTATCTGTAGGACTATGTGTCCACTCTTTATTATCATAAATTATTGTCACTGCATTCAATTATTACTGTTTTTTGTAATAATGTAAGTAATAACTAGCTCTGAAAGCAGAAACATAGTCAGAATAATGGCAAGTAGATATTCAAATGTACAATTATTGTACAATTTATTGAAAAATGATTTTTGGTAACTGCACTGGGTGGTGGAGGCTCGCTAGTGTTTCATGCAGGACCTTTGCAGAGCTACTACCGGTAGTACCTGGAGATGCTGGGGTCCTTCTGCATGCAGGACAGATGTTCTGCCAGTGAGCCACCACCCTTCACCAAAGGGACTGGCTGAGGTTGACTCACAGGAGCTGCTCTCCTGGTTCCAGGGTTTAAGGGCCAGAAGTATAAAGCAGCATTCTATGTTTCTGAGGAGAGGGAGAGGGAGAGGGAGGGAGAGGGGAGGGGAGGAAGGAAGGAAGGAAGGAAGGAAGAAAAGAGGGAGTGGGAGGGAGAGAGGAAGGAAGGAAGGAAGGAAAGAGGGGAGAGAAAGAAGAGTAGGAAATAAGGAAGAGAATAAAGAAGGAAAGAAAAAGAAAGAAAGAGGGAGAGAAGACGGAAAGGGAGAAAGAAGGAAGGAAGTAGAGGGAAAGAAAGAATAAGAATGAGGGAGAGGAAGAAAGTTGGGAAGGATGGAAGGAAGGAAGGAAGGAAGTAAGGAAGAAAGAAAGAAAGAAAGAAAGAAAGAAAGAAAGAAAGAAAGAAAGAAAGAAAGAAAAGAGGGAGCAGGAGGGAGAGAGGAAGGAAAGAGGTGAGAGAAATAAGAGTAGGAAAGAAGGAATAAAGAAGGAAAGAAAAAGAAAGAGGGAGAGAAGACAGAGATAAGGAAGGAAGGAAGGCGAGGGAAAGAAAGAATAAGAACGAGAGAGAGGAAGGAAGAAAGGGAAGGGGGGTCGCCGCCTTGATTCAGCGCCAGAAAAGAGCGCGAAGGGACCCAGGGGGGAAAAGCATTTCCCCGGCCCCAGCTGTTTGTCGGCACTTTGTTGGCGCGGCACTTCAGCAGCAAAGTCCCACTGCTGGGTCCCGCTGGCTGGGGCGCTCGGCGGGCCACATGACGAGGTCTGGCGGGCCGGATTTGGCCCCCGGGCCTTGTGTTTGACACCCGTGCTTTAAGTAAACTGGCCCCAAGCGCTTAAGAGTATTGCCATACATGACAATAGGAACACCTTAAATTTAACCCCGGTCGGAATTGTCAGCCAGCGCAGATCTTTGCCAGGGCCGCAGCCTCCCACCACAAATGGCGAACAGTTTTTCTTTGAGCATGTATACAGCCATGGGCAACAATTAAAACTGATCTCCTCTACATTTTAAGGATTATGTCCAATCCATGCAGCCTGGACTGAAACTTATGGGATTGTGAAGAGGGGACTGACTGCTTGTTGGGTGATGTAGATTTGCCATCTGATTACTGTCAATGGGCCTGTCACTCTAGCCAATTCTAGATAGAAATTCAGGCTTTGACACAAAACAAATCTTAAGTTTTCCTTAACGGCAGCTGATGCTTCTTCTGAAGTTACGTGGCGTGCCCTGTTTAAACTTGTATTACCAGAACACACAACATGTTTTTTATACTGTAAGTAGGTTCTGAGCTGGCAACTGATGCTTTTACTGAAATCCATGCTTCTGCTTCTAACCCACTTGTAGATAAAGCAAATATTGCAAATAAATAAATGCCATGTCTCCCTCACTTTCTCACCCAAAAGGAAACAAAACCCAGGGTACCGCTCATCACAAGGGAACAGGGACCACTTAAAAGCTATGTGCATATGTCAATCGTCCTCCCCGAGTACATGTTTGTGCAGAAAGCCAAGTCACGGCCCTACGAAAGTCCCCGGGGAGCGTCTTTTGTGAATCACCCCATTTTCCAAGAAGATCTACCTGGAGGAGAGACGATGCTTTGTTCTCGTGGTTTCAGAGGGGTATGCTGCAGCGGCTGGTGAGCGATCCTCATTTCTGTGGATCTTTGAAACTGCATGCTAGGGGGCGAAGTGTTCCGTATTTGGGGGACAATAGCGCAGGACATCCTTGGATAAAGCAGAGGCATCTAGGGAAGAATTCAGCAGGGCTACTCATATCATCTTACTCACTGAACGAGTCCTGTACAGGCTCCTCCCCATTTGCACGTGATTGACACACGCCCACCGTTTATCACCACAACAGCTACTCACTTTGGGTTTTAGTAAAGCAATCAGCCTAATTTGTCAGTGCCTAAATGATATCGAGCGTCAGAACAACTTGGCCTCAATAAGGAAATTTTGCCCATGATGTGACCATTTTCCACCTTCCCATTTGGGCTCTCTGGCTGCTCCTAACTACCGTGTTTCTCCAAAAATAAGACACCATCTTATATTTATTTTTCCTCAAAAAAACACACGGTGGCTTATTTTCAGGGGATGTCTTTTTAAAATTATTATTAAGTATGATACAGTTTAACCTACAAGGTTAAACTGTCTATCACTATGGCTTATTTTCGGGGTATGGCTTATTTTTTGGAGAAACACGGTATCTGCATAGCCTAGCAATTCTAAAATATAGACACGCTTTTACTCTCGCAAGATGGAATGTATTGCCCTGGGCTGTACTTGAGGGACGATTCCAACAGATTCCATATGAAAAACGCTTATGTCCCTGTGGACAAGTTACTTTAGAGCCGGTCTAATGTAAATACTGTCTGTTTAAGAGAAACAGGTGTCTGTGTTTCTGTTAATTGCTCACAGGCGTGGGCTCTGCTTCTTGTATGGAAGGCTCTGCCAGAAAGCCTTCTGTATCTCTTAGTTAGATCATTCAGTTTGATTCATCTCTAAGTAGATCACTCTCTCAGTTGTTCTGAGACTCCTTAGTTGATTCTTACCGGTAGTATGAGAGTTGCTTAGTTATAATGCTAGTTTGCTGTTAATTCTTGGGTAGTTTAATGGGAGTTATGCGGGAGTTTGTGGGAAGTTTGGAATGGGTTGAAGGTTGGAATTTTGCTAAGAGAGAAAGCATTTATCTTTAGTTTAAAGTCTCTTTAGAGTCAGTTTGTTTTTCAGTTAAAGAAACCCAACCGTTTGTTTTTTCATCTGCATACTTTTACAAGTCTGCAGCTAGTAAGGGGTTTCATATAAGGGAGATAATTCCCTACGCTCTTGGTGGTGTTTTCTTAGCCAGGTCAACTTCTGACTGCGTATGCTCTGCGTGAAGCGTACTTTAAAGGGCCGCTGTAAAACTGGGATATATGATTTAGGTTAAGCAGGTTTCAATATCCAGTTACCTCCAATATTATTCTTATCATATATATATATATATTATCCAATATATTTGGCTACTGATTCAAAAGCCTAAAATGTATTTTATATAATTGAATTTTTATTTCTATTCTTTGCGCATCGTATTGTTGTTTTATTCCTATGGCTGATGGCCGATGCAAATAAAAATCCATTCATTCGTTTCGGTGCCTGAAAGGGGAGGGGCGGCAGGGGCTGGCCCAGGCGGTGCTGCGTAAATGGGGAGTTGCCTGCATTGCAAAATGTTGCCAGCACATCACAAATGAGGTTCCATCTGTAGGAGAAGCGCATTATGCATCTGTGATAGAGGGAGCCTTTCCAGGAGCGATGCCCCAGATTTGGAAAGCCCTGCTGAAAAAACTTTTTTGTGTGTTGGCTTAAAGACTTTTACTTGCTGAGGCTTTTTATATTCATGGTTTCAGTCTTTTTATATTTTTGGTTTTAGCCCCAATTATTTTTTTTATCGATTATTTCGAATTTTATTATGCCATTTTGATCTTGTCTTGTTTTAATTTTATAGTCAATATGCAATTTTTATTTTTTACATATACTGCCAAGGAATTCCTCTTTCGTGCAAAAGTGAAGCTTAGAAAATATCCTAATACGGTACAGGGATACCTTGGTTCTCAAACGCCTCGGTACTCAAACCACTTGGAACACAAACACTGCAAATCCAGAAGTACCTGTAAATGTTCTGGTTTGTGAACTTTTTTGGGAAGCCAAACGTGCTCCCTTTCAAGTGTTACACTTCCAATTTGAGTGCCACACTTCTGTTTTGAGTGTTACGCTGAGGTTTGTCTGTTTTTGCTATTTTTTGTTTTTTGCGGCTCTTTTTTTGTTTGTTTTTGCGACTGTGCGGAACCCAGTTCAGCTACTGATTGATTGTGTGACTGTGGTACATTGCTTATTGCTTTAATTTTCTGGATCGATGGTCTCATTAGACAGTAAAAATTCATGTTAAATTACTGTTTTGGGGGGAAAATAAAAAAATTCCTTCAGTAGCACCTTAAAGACCAACTAAGTTTATATTTTTTGTTTGGGGGGGGGGTTGTTTTTAAAAGTCTGGAACGGATTAATCCATTTTGCAATACTTTCTATGGGAAAGCGCGCCTCGGTTTTGGAATGGACTTCCGGAATGGATTAAGTTTGAGAACCAGGGTACCACTGTACATAAAAAGGTGCGTTTCAGAGAAGGTACCCCTATGAAAACCAGACTCTAAGAAGGATGGGGGGAAGGTCCTCAACTGTGGGGGAGGAAAAGATTCAGGCAGGATCAGACATCTCTTTAGAGGTAAACGGATGCATAGGATGCTGCTCCAAGCAATTATCGCGTGCAGAGGTGCTAGCATATCAGGAAGAGGTGCAAAAGAACAGCCAAAGGGGAAGAAAAAGTATAAGTGAAAACTTGTGGACATTTTATAAGCACGGGTTGGGGGGGGGGAGTTTACCTTAAGCTGCTCTCTGCAAAATGAATCCTTTTGCCCATTTTCATTTTGCTTCAGGCACATTTCTGTAAAAGACGCAGAAGTTTAGACATCCAGGCTTTGGATACGCATGCTGGCATTACATACATTTTCGCTGTCGATACTTTTGTCGCTTTGCTTTTTTCCTCCAGTTTCTATCTCTGGTCCTCCTAACCCACGATTGCCTTAGGCAATGACTGTTGCAACCTATTCTTATTGGGACAGTAGGTGTGTGTTGCAAATACACATACACAAACACACAGGGGGGGAAGCTGCTCCTCGCCCTCTCTCTTGCAGTTCTTCAAGGAGAACTTCATCACAAACTTAGCTCTCTCTCCCAGTTAGCAATTTAAGAGTCTGGCCTGGAAGAAGTCCCAGGACTCAGCTATATTACTAAAGAAACGGCGATTTAAATGCGCCTATAAATATGCAACACCAGATGGCGCCAGACAGCAGGAAATTTTAAAACGCGGTTATCCATAGAAATTTTTCCGATCTAATTCCTGACTTCTTTTTTCGATCTAATTACTTTTTTAAATCTAATTTCTATTACGTTTCCCCTCCCCCTGTCCTTAGACCCCACCCCCAGTTTAAGTAGCAGAGCAAGATTCACTAGGCACATTGTTTCAAGAAGCTTATTCATAAAAAAGGAGGAGAAAAGGAAAACGAGTGCACCTGATTCAGAATCACTTCCGTTGGAAGAGCTGGAATCATTGCTGGTGCTATCAGAGTCAGAAGAGAGGCTGCTGCTGCTGCTGCTTTCACTTAGCCGGCTTGGCCCTCCAATGGTCTTTGATACAGCATTAGTTTCTGCTGTAACACAGGGAGAAGATCTGAACAAAACATGGGACTTGGGGAAGTGTGTGTGTGTGTGTGTGTGTGTGTGTGTGTGTGAACACAGCAACGTTCATGCACTAATAAGAGATTTAGGCTTAATTGACACTCCTATGCCTGTAATGCTTGCCGGACAAGACAGTGCGATAGTTTATCTCGCTGCTATGGCCTTTCCCAGTTCCGACAATTGTGCGATTGGGCCACAGAATCTCCACCCTTTTGAGAATTCCACATCATTATTTCTAAACTGCCTCCTCCATGCCTCAACCTACGTTTTGCGTTTTGCTTCGTGGAGTTGAGCTGCCCATTGACATCCAGCAACCTCCTTTCCAATTCTTGCTTCTTCTCAAAGTTAAACTCTTCCTTTGATTTTTTTGCTGCGTGAAATAAACGGGGCGGGGTGCAAATAAATATCAGGAACAAGAATCCAAACAATTCTCTAGGAAAAACGCAAGTTTCTCCTAACGTTTTCATGTACATTACATGACGCACCATAATGTTTCTTGGGTCTTTTTCTCAAGCAAGCCATAACGTATTTCTCCAGTTCCCTTAAAGTTGATGCTTTTAGAGTTTCAAAGTCTATTTCCATTTCATCGGGATTTGAGTGTCTCAGTGAAGGTTCTCTCGACTGAATAATATAAACCACTCTGCCAAGCTTCTCTCCTGGGAGTTTATTTATGTCCAAACTTAACTGCCTTTTTTCATCATAACTCATAGGCTTCGCATTATCCTCGTTCTCAGACTTGTGTCCTGGCTCCTCTTGCTGCTTGATTTTCTTTGAACGTCTGCAAGAGAGAAAATAAAAAAACGAGTTAACTACAGTGCCAACAGCTTCAAGTACAATTTCACACCCACAAACAATCTTACATGTTCAAAGACATTTTCTTCTTCAGCTTCTTCATCTTTCTCTTCTTTTGGCTTTCTGACTTCTTCCTGACTTTGTTTTTTCGCTTTTCCTTCTTAGATTTCCCTTTCTTCCTCTTCTTCAGTCTGGGTAAAGTTGTTTTAGCCAAAGCTTGCAACTGCTGGTGAACAGCCTTAAGCTATTTAAAAGAGAAGAAAAAGAAAAAGTAGGGGAGCACTAAAACGCAAAATATTTGCATGCATCTTTTAAAGAAGATTCCACCTAGAAAGATATATTCCACCTAGAAAGAAGATTCCACCTAAACATTAGGAAGAACTTCCTGACAGTAAGAGCTGTTCGGCAGTGGAATTTGCTGCCAAGGAGTGTGGTGGAGTCTCCTTCTTTGGAGGTCTTTAAGCAGAGGCTTGACAGCCATCTGTCAGGAATGCTTTGATGGTGTTTCCTGCTTGGCAGGGGGTTGGACTGGATGGCCCTTGTGGTCTCTTCCAACTCTATGATTCTATGATTCTATGAAAGTCGGCAGGAAAGCTACTACAAAGAGGGAGCATATCAAAGAGATCACGAATTCCCCACTCTATACTGAGAGAGAGAGAGAGAGAGAGAGAGAGAAAGAGAGAGAGAGAGAGAGAGAGAGAGAGAGAGAGAGAGAGAGAGAGAGAGAGAGAGAGAGAGGCAGCTAGAAAAGATTGATCTTCTGCTTTGCTTTTCTACAGTTTACATTTATGGGGGAATAAGCAAGCTGTTTAGTAGCAGTCAGACACTAGCAGTCGTACATAAGGAAATAATGTTTAGATTAAACCAATTTTTAGATTGAGAGGCGCCTGATTAGTGTTAATGTAACTGTGCTACAGATATTGAAACATCCCCATCTTAATTTCCGCAATGGCAGATCCATAATTTTACATCGAAACAATAGGACTTGACTCTGTGTGGATGCTTGCTGCATTGTACCAGATCTGGTGCCTATCACATTCCTTGAACGTCATACAGCCAGGACTGCCACACGTCCGGATTACCCCGGACATTACTGTGATTTCTAGAGTAGAATTGACGTCCAGAGGGAATTTCCGAAAGCACTTTGTCCTGGATCTTAAGTTAATTGGAAAATTGCGGGTTTTGCCTTTTTGTAAAAAACAAAACAAAAAAAGCCTTATATTTCAAAATTAATAATTCCAGTCCTGCACGGGGCCTTTACGTTAGCCCGACCGAAGCTTTTGTCAAGGGCAGATATTTAAACATCCCAAGAAACGATAGAC
This sequence comes from Zootoca vivipara, assembly GCF_963506605.1. NCBI lineage: Eukaryota > Metazoa > Chordata > Lepidosauria > Squamata > Lacertidae > Zootoca > Zootoca vivipara. The sequence continues at coordinate 23,734,943 of NC_083282.1, forward strand.
ATTGCGGATGTTTTTTGAATGTGCTGGACACAGAATAATATATTCTTGTCTACTGTCCATTGCACAACCAGCTATGCAAACCCTTGCTATCCTCTTTTCTGGGGGGTCTAACATCACGGCACAATGAAAATAAATATTAGATTCTATCTGTCTGACATGAACCCGGAAGTAACTACCAGACTGTTAGAGGACATCTGAAGGCAGCCCTGTTTAGGGAAGCTTTTAATCTTTAAGAAATTAGTGTAATCTAATATTTCTGTTGGAAGCCGCCCAGAGTGGCTGGGGAAACCCAGCCAGATGGGCAGGGTATAAATAATAAATTATTATTATTATTTTAAAAAACTGCTAGGGGGGGTTGAGTTTTTGTCAATAGTATCTCTCAGAGTGGTGAATGGCACTATTTAGAGGGAAGAAATTCCAATGAAAATCCTCATGACAACATATTTTTATATGGCTGTGTTTATGTGTGTGTGTGTGTGTGTGTGTGTGTGTGTGTGTGTGTAACACACACACACAAATGTTTTATGATAGTACCCCCATTTGCCAATCCTGGATGCAGGCTAGATTCCAGCTCCCAATGGGCAGTACGGGCTAACGCCCATGCCACCTTTCCAGAGAGGAGGCTGAGCCCAAGATTCCCACGCCGGGGCCTTAGAGGGGCCTCTGCCGTCCCACAACTCCACCACACTGAAAGGGTGAACCAGCTTACCAGAAATGAGGCAGCGAATAAGCAACATGCACTGTACAGTGGTACATCTACTTACGAATTTAATGTGTTCCGGACGCACATTTGTAAGTCAAAAAAAATTGTAAGTCGAATCCCATAGGAATGCATTGGGAGAAAAAATTTGTAAGTTGAAGCAACCCTATCTAAAAATTTGTAAGTAGAAAAAATCCTATCTAAACCGCATCCAAGATGGCGGACGGAGCTCCATTCGTAAGTAGAAACATTCGTAAGTAGAGGTACCACTGTATTAATTGTTTGGTGCAATCAGGAATATTGTTAGCCTCTTTTTTTTACTGCTTTGTTCAGCTACAGCCAGTGAGGAACTAGGCTGGTTATTCTGCGACACCGAGAAATAAACAGAGGTAACCTAGCAGCCCATCCATTCTGCTAATCGCAAGCACGCACCGCGGCTAGGTCGCATGTGTGCCTTGCCACTCACTTGATCCTGGAGCGCTGCAAGGCGCCTCGCTCTTTCATCCTCCGAATCCTCGGAAGAGGCGTCGCTGCTGCTTCCACTAGAAAGAGTTGCTGTGCTTCTTGCAGCCGGGTAGAGCAGAGGACTGCAGGGAGCCGGTTCATCTGGAATTCTGGCAAACAGCATCTCGAAGACATCCTTAACAGAAGAAAGTTAGCCATCTTACAAACCTCCATTGATGAAGTTTTCGGGTTGTTTTAACAGTTCTGCAGTTTCAGAACAAGGTAAAGCAGTTGCTTAAAGGCACTTCTCGGTGGAGTTTCAAAAATGCTGCTTTTCAGTATATCAATAATTCACTCACCTGGAGTTTTCTTGCCATCGCTACTACCTCATGGTCCGGGGAGTTGTATCTGTAGCAGTTCATAAACATTAGCCTAACATCAGCAGCAAACTCTTGGGTATCTTTGTACTCACAATTCTCCATCTTTTTCTGTGGAAAACAGAAGGATTTCTCAAGATTCCGATTCTGGGGTGCATATCCGATGTACGCTAATTAAGGACACCATTTATTTGAATCCTATAAATTTAATATTTGGATGATTGAGACCTGAACCCCAGATATCTGCCCAAATAAATATATTTCAAGTTTGTCATCCACAGTCGTACTTGGCTTATTAAGTACTGTATATACTGTTTAGTCAACTTAAATAGGGACTATTGCAGGTTTACACCTTATGAGGCTTCTAGACGAGAGCTAAAAACTAAAAACTGGTAATACAGAGATATCACAAACGGATCGCTGGCAACAAATTTTCTTATTTTGGCTATGCTGAATTTTTTTGCCACCTGTGGACAAATCTGTTCACAGCATAGGGGGAAGAGTAATTTCTCCTGCACTAGCTGCAGAAGGTTCCAGGAAGTGGGAAAAGCATAATTTGTACATGCTTGGTAATGCATATTAAACTGAAAAAGAGTTGTCAGAGCGATCATTAAAGCATACAGTATACCCAAAGGAGCGTCTCCATTCCCATTGTTTCAGCCCGGACACTGAGGTCCAGCTCCGAGAGCCTTCTGGCAATCCCCTCACTGCAAGAAGTGAAGCTACAGGGAACCAGGCAGTGGGCCTTCTCAGTAGTGGCACCCGCCCCGTGGAACGCCCTCCCATCAGATGTCAATGAAAGAAACAACTGTCTGACTTTTAGAAGACACCTGAAGGCAGCCATGTTTTGGGAAGTTTTAAATGTCTGGTGTTTCATCACTTTTTTTATTATCATTAATTCCGTTGAGACCCACCCAAAGTGGCTGGAGAAACCCAGCCAGATTATTTATTATTATTATTATTATTATTACTACTACTACACTACATACTGAAAACGCACATGCAGTTTCCGCCTTGGTGGTCCTTCTGCTGCTCACCATGCTTAGCAAAGTCTTTCCCTCTTTCTGCCTTTCTCCGCTCTCTCTAAAAGCCACCCATCTCTTAATAGCCCCTGCTGATGCTCTTCCTCCCACAAATGAGCATCAATCGTACGCTCAGAGGTGGACCACTTTGCTTTGCATGCAGAGCATCACAGGTTCAATCTCCAGGTAGGGCTAGGAGAGATCTCTGTCCGAAATCTCAGAGAACTGCTGCCAGTCACTACTGAGCTAGACTGACTAATGCAGCTTCGCACCATCCTATGTTCCTTCCCCATCACACGTCTGGTACATCGCCTCCTCTGGCAGGAACCATGCCAGACTTCTGCTCAGTGCCTAGTACACAGTGCATGCATGACAGATATTAAGAGCAAACCCAATGCAAAGGTTCTTCCACCATGGACATTTTCATCTTGGCTGTTCCCCCCAAAGCCCAGTCAATAACTAGTTACCAAAGAGCCACTTAGGGTATGGATGCAGAGCTCTAACTTCTCCAGGTTGGCAACTGAGGGGCCAATTGGTACAGCAGGGGAAAGGGGCAGGGGGGAAGCATGGGAAAAGGTTTGGCATAGGGGTTGCCAGTACTTCGTCTCCTGCCCTGCAAATATAATCCAGCCAGCCTTCAGTTGTTCCATACTCTAGCTTGTGTGGCTGTTAGAGATTGCCTTTTTTAAAGCCTTTAAAAATCCAAAAATACAATTTTCGAAATCTGAAGAATTCACAGGACTAGCCGCCAAATGCACTCACTACGCCGTGTCCCCCCCCCACTCACTTTAATAGTTTCAAGATCCATAGGGTGCTTAATAACATCATGATAGTCTTCAAGTCCTAAGGCTGTAATGTCTACTGGCTTATAAAAGGGCCAAGCATACATTGCATGATGCTTTGAGAACATTTCTCCAATGATCTCGTTACAGTATTTTAGAGGTTCTGTTAGCTTGACATTTTTCATGGGTGCGAGTGGCTGCTGGGAGTCTGGCAAGTCTCTTTTCGAGAGGTACTCTTCGCATTCTTCCCGAGAGGAGATCTTGACGATTTTGGGTTCATTGGGTGATGGAGAGGATTCACTGCTCGCTGTGATGATGGCAGTAGTGGTATCCGCTTTCCTTTTCACGCCCTTTTTGATACAGAAACACAGGCTTTAATAAAGAAAGGAGCTACAGCATTCACATTTGTTTGATGACCCTTTGAAATAAAACAGTTACAAATCCAACTATGACCAATATGATGCTGGACTTTCCCCCCCCCCCCAGCCAATTCCTTTCAGATACTTTCCAAGAACTTGGGAGAAATAGGCAGGTCTCAACCTAAGAGATATATTTAGTATCTTTTAGGAAGTTAGGAGGGAGGTAAAAAACAACAACCAGACTTCACTATAGATTTATTATTTCCTTTTCAGAAGACCATTTATACAGGAAATGCATACTGGTTATTTAGTTGTTGCATGGTATCCAGGTGAGGTGGTTCTCACCCCACCTTGGTAAGTGTACTCACCACTACCAAACTGATCACTGAGATATTGGGAGGAGTCTGTGATATCCTCTGGCTCAGATGCATGGCTCATACTAGGAGCTGTGCATTCTGTGGGATAACCACCTTCATATAAACCAGGCATCCCCAAACTGCGGCCCTCCAGATGTTTTGGCCTACAACTCCCATGATCCCTAGCTATCAGGACCAGTGGTCGGGGATGATGGGAATTGTAGTCCAAAACATCTGGAGGGCCGAAGTTTGGGGGTGCCTGATATAAACCATGCTTCAGACTAATTAGTACATGAAGGGGTTAATACCATAAAGTAAGCTGTCCTGCCAGGCTTAGCTATGTCCACTTCCCTTACACTGAGAGGAAATGGGCAATCAAGCCTATTGATCAGTCTACCTGAGAAGCTCAACATGTGAGGTCTGAGTTAGTTGCTCCAAACTAAGACAATATGGCTCTCACAAGCCACTCTTGAGTTCCTATTCCAATAATTTAGGAACTTTCACCACTTTGGAACTAAACTAAATTTTGACCGATATGGAAAAGCACATAAACCTGACCTTTGAAGTTTTTAACTTACTAAACATGTGGTCTTTTCCTATGCCAGGGGAAGAGGAACTCACTTGGAAAGGCTTGTTTTAAAGGCCTTACAAACCATATTTCCACACTTTACTCTGCTACTACTACTAGCACTACTACTACTATTAGAGTTTATATACCGCCCTATACCTAGAGGTCTCAGGATGGTTCACAGAAAACATTTTTGGCTACATATTTTTGTTGCAATGTAAAATTTCTGCTGGGGTTCTCTCATCAAGGAGTACTTGCCCCAAACTTGGCATCCAGGAATTCTCGTTTTTATATCTACTTTTTGCCTTGAACCAACACTGTTCAAGTGGCAGTGGGCGCAGGCCTGTGGAACGCCTTCTCACGAGATTAGACAGGCCCCCCCTCCTTGTTGAACAGGCCCTGTAGCTCCTTCTACATCAAGAAAATGTTTTTGCATGCTTAAAGCACTTTGTGTTTGATCCCCTCAAATGAGTTAATCTGTGCCCTGCAGTATATCTTCTCATACACACCCACCCACCCCATTGTACAGCAACAAGCATTGCACTGTTGTTAGGCTGTTGTTGTGGACTGCCTTCTGGGTTTGCTATATTTTTCGTTATCTGTCAAGACCCACCATCTGAGATGCAACAGGAGCCCCCTTAGGTGCCACAGAGAAAAATCCATTCATTTGTTGGCGGTATAATCATAGTTTAGGATTCTAGTTAGGTTATGCCATCTTGAAATAATGCGAGTCCAGCCACTGGGATGAAAAGAGATTCTGAAACAATACCGACTAGCACTGGACAATAATAGGTTGTGTAGCAGCAAGAACCACACCACCTTCATAAAATTTAGTTTTGTTGAAGTGGTGAAACAATGAACCACAGGGAAGGAGTAATGGAAAACTTCTGAAACAACAATGGGATATTAGCTCCGCCCAAGACATGATGGAGAGCAGCAACAGCTGAGAAAAAAAAAGACAACCTTTTACAAGGACAGGAAGGAACACCACAGCAGGGGCGTACCCAGGATCAAAACTGGGGGGGGCAAGAGAGGGGAAGAGAGAAAGAGGGAAGGAAGGAGGGAGGGAGGGAAGAGAGAGAAGGAAGGAAGGAAAGAAGGAAGGGGTGGGTGGGAGAGAGAGAGGGAGAAGGAAGGAAGGAAGGAAGGAAGGAAGGGGAGAGAGAGAGAGAGAAGGGAGGGAGAGAGAGAAAAAGAAGAAGAAAGAAAGAGGTGGGAAGGAAGGATGTAGCTCCCAACCGTGCCCCCCCCCTCAGGCTGCTCCTCCCCCCTCCCACGTTCCTGTCTCTGGCTGCAGCTGCGGAGGGGGCGGAAACAGCCTGGTTTCCATAACCCACAGCGACTGTTCCCCTTTAGTTTTTGGAGGGGAAAAGTGCGGGTTATGGTCTGTAAAATGCATCAAAATTTTTTTTGCTTCGGGGGGGAGCTGTCCCCCCTGCCCCTCGCTGGGTACGCCCATGCACCACAGATAGAATAATTGTCACACACAGGAGAAATAAGGATATCGTTTGAATGCTACACTTATAGGTTTATAAATAATTTAATGTGTCAATATGAATGGATATCGTTAATACTGCAGTTTTTGTATAAGGGGTTGTTATTTTGAATGGATTGTAATTGAGATGAGTAAGATTTTGGAACACAGAAACTATTAAGGCCACCTAAATTATATAATTTGGCATCTGAATGATTTGGGATGGTAATTGGATTATAATTTGGCATTGTTATGATGAGGCTACCACTGGATTATTGTAATTGAAAACTAACAAAACTTACTGTAAAAAAATAAAATAAAATTTAGTTTAAAATCCCTTGTTTCCAGTCATTCAAATCTAGAAATATTTCAGAGGCCTTTGTTCATATTTAGCGGTAATTACTGCTGGCCAGCATCTCTGTTGTTTTGTTAAGCATCTTCTTACGGGGGCAGATTCCATTCTTTTAAACATGTGCCGCTTCCCTCTTTTCATGTTGGTACCCATATTGTGCTCTGTACCAAAAGCCATACCAGTAGATGGCCAGGAAAGCACCCACCTTTTTACAACCTACCCCTTTCGTTGCCATTTCAGTAGCTGGCATGACATTTGATGGCGGAGTCACGGGTGACAGTTCTGGGGCATTTTGCTGCGGTGCCGGGGTCATCATCTGAGCTGGCTTCACTTTCTTAGCCTGTTTTGGCGGCTGGCTTTGGTTAAGTTGCAGGATTCCTGCATCGGGCGCTATGGAAATTAAGCAAAGCTGTATGAGCGAAGGAATTCTAGCAGTGCTCCCAAAACTGGCCTTTTTAAAGATTCTTTGCTAACTCGTCCACTGTCACAGCCTGGAAGCCTTTTTTGTACTTCTACAAATTCCCCCCCCCCTTTGAGTCTGCCAACACCTTCCTTGTGTACAGGGGTGGAGCTGTTTTGATCAGCACTTAAAGGCTGTTTCCAGACTACAGTTTGTGTTGTGATTTGTCTGCAGAGAGCTTAGATTATGTCAGCTAATTAAGTATTCGTTCCGATTTGTTTGTGGGAAGATGAGATGATGTTGCATCTAAGCAAGGGTGATTCCACCTTTTCCAGTGTATCTCCCCTTTACTTACTGCAAAAAGCTTGATCTTTTAGGAAAGCAGATCTGTTGCAGAAGACTTTCCGAGCAACTAGAACTGTGCGTTCTGAATTTGCCAGTGTGCGATGGAATTCCACCCCAAAATGGCATTACTGTATAGGATTCTCCCCAAAATAAACCCACCATGCATCCAAAACCTTTGCAGTAACCCACCTTATAAACAGTTATAACTAAACACATAGTTTCGACAGCTATTTTACCACATTTTATTAGGTATATTTTCTTAAATGCTGATTTCACTTGTATTTTGAAAACTAAAGTCAAATTCCTTTTAACATTCGATTTTATTGGCATCGTTGGTATTGCTAATGGATATATGGCATTGTTTTTGAATATATGATATTGTTTTATGTAAAATGCTTAGCCGTTTTGATGATCAAGTGGTATATAAACCCTGTTAAATAAATAAATAAATAACAGGAAAATTTATTTAACATTGGCAGTACTTGTCTTGGGCATTTTTTTCCTTGAGCGTTCCAAATTGTAATACAATACATGTATACTGTAATTCCATATTTTCCAATTATCTATCTATTGTTAGAGCAACTAAAACATCCATCAGGGTCTTATTTGACTGAGAAGGCATTAAACATGTTCAGATGAATACTACTAAATCAGTGTTTCCCAAACTTGGGTCTCCAGCTGTTATTGGACTACAATTCCCATCATTCCTGACCACTGGTCTTGCTAGCTAGGGGTGATGGGAGTTGTAGTCTAAAACAGCTGGAAACCCAAGTTTGGGAAACACTGATACTAGACCAGGCACCCCCAAACTGCGGCCCTCCAGATGTTTTGGCCTACAACTCCCATGATCCCTAGCTAAGAGGACCAGTGGTCAGGGATGATGGGAATTGTAGTCCAAAACATCTGGAGGGCCAAAGTTTGGGGATGCCTGTACTAACTAGAGGAAGCAGTTAGCACAATGCACCATTGAAAAGGTACATTTGCATTGCCAGCACTGATATATGTAAGATCCCGTTGTCATACAGTAAACAGTGATTGCTTTTGGCCTTATCATTTCCTTAGTGGAAGACTAGAATTAAACCTAATTTATATATTGGGAGAAAGTCTTAAGAAAGTTTGTCAGCTAGAACGAGCTCACAGACTTAAGCTATGCATGTCTTAGGTACAATATTTCCTGTTTTACTCTCTCATGTGTTAGATATAAGATTTCCTACTTCAATTGCTCGATTTTCCTATATTTAATCAGCCCTGAAAGCACCACATTCTTTATCCTACAACAGTTCTGCCGAATCTGACTACTAAATCTTGTCATCAGCCATAAATAAGTCTCAGTTGCTGTTTACTCTTTGTTCTATATGTTTGCCGTTGGAAAAGCTGCTCTCCAGAATGCAATATTTTACGGCCACTTCCATTGGTGCCACATTCCGCTCAGAGACCTCCGCTCAATTACTTTTCTTACCCTCCGTTCTTTTCCCTTTCCTTCTCCCTTTATTGACCACCACTATTTTCTCATCGGGGGGCATCTGTGCAACTTTCTGCAGAAAGACTTTTTCTAACGCTTGGGCCATGAAAACAATGTCATCGCCGGGCTGCAAGACAAGCATTACTACACATGAGATCAAGATGCTTGTAATGCTGACATTCACATTACAATCAGCTGCGAGTCAACAGGCAGGGACTGGTTTGTTTTTATTTTTTAAGTCACAGAGCTCAGGGCTCATTAGAGAGAATGGGGCACTGTCACACCAGTCCGCGGTTTGTGTTTCCATTGCAGCTCATCTGAGAGGTCTCCACCCTTTGCAAAAAGCTTACTCACTGTAGGAACAGCTGAAGGACTCCAATAACTCCAGCTCCTACAAAACAGTAGTATCCCAGAATTCTAGATTCAGGCAGGTAGCCATGTTGGTCTGATGCAGTCGAAATAAATAAATAAAATTGTCCAGTAGCACCTTAGAGACCAACTAAATTGGTTCTGGGTATAAGCTTTTGTGCAGGCACATGAAATCTGAAGAAGTGTGCATTAGGGTGATGACTTTTTCATTTTTTTCCCTCAAAAATTATTTCCTGTAGCACAAATGGATGAGCTTTTGCCTATTGATGACTAAAATGAGGTATATTCCATTGAAATATTAAAAAAGGTCACGCACAAACCGTTTTTAATTTTTTTGTATGCCGTTTTACCATTTCATAAAATTGTATTAACAATTCTATATATTTTTGTATCAAATTTGGTCACAACACCACATTCCACAATGGGGAGTGTTCTTAGCAACATAGGGTATACAAATGTCACACCTGCGCAAGGTAAAAGCCCCCTTTTGGGACCTCAGAACTCAGCCAGCAGACCCTGCTGGGCATGCTGGGAAAAGAACCTACAGGAGAGGTAGCAAAACACCGTCCTCTAGCGGCGTCTATACTGTTACTGCAGTTTAAAAAAGCTTCCTTGTGTGTTTGATGACCCTATATAATGTTGTATATATGTGACTCTAAAGCTTGGGTTCAATTTTATATCTGTTTACAGTGACTTCAAAAATGGTCAAAAAACTAATAAAAGTTTTTAAATCATTTTGTGCATGAGGTTTTTTTAATCAAATCTCTTTGAAAGTAAGATTTTATGTAATCTTTAATGAAAGCTCATCAAATTATAATACAAGGAAATGAGGTTGTAAAAAAGTCATCACCCTAACCCACACAAAAACTTTTACCCAGAACAAACTTACGTTGATCTCTAAGGTGCTACTAACTGGACTACTGTATTCTTTTTAGTATCCTAGAGGTTACATAGACATGGTTTTTTTGTTCCCTGCAAAGTTCCTCATTCCTGAAATTGTACCCATGCAAACATACATAGGCAGATGAATTTGATGCAGATTACAGGAAGGGTGGGTATGAAAAGCAGCTTGAGGCAGGACACTGAAGGAGCCTGGTTTAGCCGCTTCTAGAAGCAGGCAAAGCGAACAGCATCATGGATTCCCAAACCTGGGTCTCCCGGTTTTTGGACTACAACTCCCATCATCCCTAGCTAGCAGGACCAATGGCTAGGGAATGATGGGAACTGTGGTCCCAAAACAGAGAGTGGGGCTGTGGAACAACTGCCAGGAAGTGGAGCAGCAGGAGACGTGCAAATGTTTATACATGTTTTTGATGAGGTTCAGGTATTTGAGTAAAAAAAAAAAAAAGACAGCAGAAGTGGAGTATCCCACCATTACAATTAATTGTCTGTTTTAAGAATCCGCCCTACTTTAGCAACTGTAAGTTGTTTAAAAAGTCTGTACTTTAAATTGTCATAACCAACCCTGGGACCTTAAGAGGAAGGGTGAACAATAAATTAAATTATTAGCAACAACAACAACAGATGATTCTGCTGCCATTAAATAATCCCAAGTAGCCCTTACAGACCATTGCAGAGAATTCTGAAAAACCGCCACCTTTGGCTATATATAATACATACCTTGTTATACAAATAGCAATTTGCAAACATAGTTTTAAAATCTTCAATACATTCTGCAGCACAAGTGTAGCATGTGTTTTCCAGACGTTTCTGAATTGTAGTCAAGTCCATTGGATTTTTAATAATGCTATAATAATCCTGTTTGAAGTTTTTTTAAAGAAGAGAGAGAGAGAGAAAGAAAGAAATGTTAGAGTACCATGACTTAGAGTCTTAGAAGAACAGTTTGTTGCCGTAACCATAGACTTCTGCCTTCTGTCTTGGAGGGGAAAACTTTTCCATATTGAAAAAAAGGCATTCAGTGCAACACCTTTTTAAAAAACATATAACCTTCGATGTAAACTACTGTCCAAGGCCTTACTGAAATCTGCTTAATTTATGGCAGTGGATTGGGTGTAAGAGGAAAAACAGCATTTATATGGCTAAAGTCAAGTATTTTACATACAATCTCAGTAATTCTTAAAGCAAGCAGGTTGGGAAAACACACTTTCCCTCTGGAGAAAAGTTTTCGGTCAGCTAATTAATTGCGGGGACGGTGTTATTGTGCCTTCTATAATTAGGAACAAAACACAGCTTTCCAAAACAATTTAACTGGTGAACTATTCCCGCTATTCCTATAGAAGTGTTCCTAGATCTTGACATCTTCTCCATCTTCTCCGTTGATGCTTAAGGCCAAGTAAAACCCAGATGCATTGTAGCTGCATACCCAGTTTAGGGGTGTTTCTAGGGGCACCCTGAATTTTAGTTTATATAACCCCCCAGCAGCCCCAGAAAATACAAGTATATTTTAATCCAGGCAGACAGTTAGTGGAAGAAACTGACACACGGCTGTAGGTAGAGAGGTGCAGAGAAGGAACAATTTTGTCTGTAGCATTCGCCAAAAAGTTGGTCATAGATGACAAGCCAAGGTTGATGGTACAATGTTCTTGCATGTATATGAAATACGTTTTAAGTGTCTCCCTTAGAAATCTGAAGAGGCAGAAGAGGCCCAAGGCTAGTTCCTATATATATATATATACTACACTGAGTGAATGACCTCTAATATTAACCTCAAGTGACAGCTTCTTTGGAAATCCAGCACCAGAAATGGAAGGTGACAGTCACTTTGAAAGCACTTTTGGACAAACTGACCATTTGAGTTTGTCAAGAAAAATGGAAACATTGTCTGAGGGGTTTAGCCTTCACTGACAAGATCCAAGCCCTGGAATGATTTTTGAAGAGAAAGGCCCACAGACTGAATATGCACATTATAGCTCAGCCAATAAATAGTCAGGAAAAAGAAAAGATTGAATACTGATGAGCACCAAAATCATTTATGATTACATAGTCTTCCAGTAAACTGGTAGGTGACTTAAGATCAATCAAAAGGGACCTATTTTAATTAGTCAGCAAATTTTTAATTGGTATAGCTGAAAGTTAACAGCTACCTTTCCCTTTTTTTCTTTTACTTTCTTTTGGCTCTGATGAGTTACAACAATAGGAAATGAAATGCAGCTATTATGGGCTTTTCTTCCTACGATGAGTGAATTTTTGCCAGTTCAATTTATGTTACACGTCCTTCAGTATCTAAAATACAGAGGTTTTGTTCAGAGACAATGTGTTTTAATTTGATTGATTGGATAGGGGGCCAAGAAGGTTGGAGAGAGAAATTTGTGAATGTTTTGTTGATTAATTGATTGATAGCACTAATTATAGTATAGGGGAACTTAAGAGAGCAAGGCCATATATAATATAGCCACATTAATTATTTTACAAGTATGAATTATGGACTTGTGTTTAAGGGAGAAGACTTACTCTTCATTATGAATAAGTTCTTAGAGATTTCATTTTTCAATTTTATATAGCAACTGCTAAAAAAAAATAATTGCCATCAAAATACCACATAGCTGCAATTATTTCGTTGCTTCTCCACATTGAACTAGGGTGTTTTCACACTTTGCTGAAGACCATTTTCTACATATACAATGTATGTGATTTTCTTTTATCATTACAATTTTCAGCCAATTTGCTTCAGTCTAATTGACAGTAGTATCTTATTCTTTATCAGATATAATTATAATTCATAGTGATATGGTCTAATATTTGGTGCCTTACGGCATTAAAATTCTATTATTTGTGCATTAAAAGTTGCATTATATATCTCAGTTTGTTTGTATTTAGAAATACACAACAGCTACATTCCTAAGAGCATCTCACCATCTATGGTTGCTCTCGTTTTTATTGATACTTTTATAAACTACTAGCTGGCTCTGCACGCGTTGCTGTGCGTTAGTCTGTCAAATGGAGGGTAATAGCCCCCCTTCAGATCCCCCCGAGTCTCAGAGTCTCCCTGTTTTACAGGATCTCGTGGCGGAGGCGGGGTTTGTGGGTGTGGGCTAGACTCCATGGGGAGGGAGGAGGTGGAGGAGGAGCTGTGGGAATAACACCACTTGAGGGCGCTGTTTTAGTTTGTGGAAAAGCAGGTTTTTACCTGCGCAGGTATGAGATGTGAGCAATCCGAGGTTGTGCACTCGGGTAGTGGCATGGACCATTGTGTCCAAATTCCAGGACAATCGGTCAAGCGGTTTCGGAGAAAAGTGGAGCTCACAGTTTCTCCTTTTTTACATTTTTATATATATAGATATTAACTATATTAACAAGGAGTATGTTCATGAAGAGACACACTCCTCTTAAAACACTTGAATAGCAATTCAATAACCCAATCCACCATGCTAAGTGTGTGTGGATACAGAAAAAACTCCTTTCACCCAGCCCAAAACCTTTCCATGCTCCATCCATGGAGTATTCATTCATCTGGTGCTGAGCTCCCTGAGCTCTGGAGGAATTCCCACTGGGCAACGGCTCACAGGAAGCCCCAAAAATGTGACTTCAGGGGAGCCAGCCCAGAATCCACTGGATTTCAGAACGACCCTGCTGATGGCATTGGGTCCAATCTGTGGGGTGTAACATCACAAAAACAGTCAAATACAACATCTCCTGTTTGCCAAGAGTAGACACACAGAGGAATGTTGATCCCGCCAGGAGGACTTCCTGTCACACCTGGTCTGGAGCATCCTCCCCCTGCGTGTGACCAGGTAGACGGGTGTGACCCTGGCAGACCCTATAAAGGGGCTGGTCATGCAGCCATCTTCCCCTTCCTCCATTTTTCTCTTGACCCATCTTGATGCCTTTTGCTGTCTGCTGGCTCTCAGTCAGCAGCACATGGGCTCAATCCCCATATGAGATTAACCCACACTCTCTTCTGTAACTACAAGCTAAAGCCTCCCCTTCAGGGAACCTACTGAGAACTGAATGAGAATAAACTTATTACTTTTAAGAGAAGACTGCGGTTCCCTCATTGCGAGAAGTGAGGTTACAGGGAACCAGACAGAGGGCCTTCTCGGTAGCAGCACTCGCCCTGTGGAATGCCCTTCCATCAGATGTCAAGGAAATAGGCAGCTATCCTAATTTCAAAAGACACCTGAAGGCAGCCCTGTTTAGGGAAGCTTTTAATATTTAATGCTGTATTGTTTTAATATTCAATTGGGAGCCGCCCAGAGTGGCTGGGGAGACTCAGCCAGATGGGCGGGGTATAAATAATAATTTTTTTATTATTACGGTATTATTTTTAAGAGGGACAAAAGGGGAATTTACCAGGAACAAATCCAATCTGGACAAGCCAGACTGGACTGCTTAACTCAGGAGATTCAAACAAATCTACCAACTTGCTTCCAGCAATGTGCAAGGGGATGTGCTCTGCTCCCAGCTCACTAGCGTGAGTGAGGAAGGATAATATTTAATCAATATATCCTCTCCTACTGTCCACAACATTCCCACACAATCCAGGTTGGTGCAGTGCTGAGCAGGGCTATGCCCACCCCCACCTTCCACCCTGGCTGATGCGAGCAACAGTGGCTATACCACTTTGTCCTGTGGCACCCCATTGCCACCTGGTCAGGGATAAGATTGCTCTGTTATGCAGGAACACCTGCTTCAGTTTGCCATATGTGATCACAGTGAGAGAGAGAGAGGAAGCTCAAGAATTTGTCACAGATAAGGCTGATGTGCTTACATCACCAGAGTTTCTCACTGAAAGATGACCTGCATGTTCAGACACGTGTACCCCTGCATCTTCCATAACAACAGTGCTACTGCTGGTCAAGAACTTAATTCATTCTGGAGGTCCATTCTTAACCTGAAACTGTTCTTAACCTGAGGTACCACTTTAGCTAATGGGGCCTCCCGCTGCTGCCGCGCGATTTCTGTTCTCATCCTGGGGCAAAGTTCTTAACCTGAGGTACTACTTCCGGGTTAGCGGAGTCTGTAACCTGAAGCGTCTGTAACCCGAGGTACCACTGTATTCATATTTCTGTTTAAGATAAAGCACAGTAAACTCTTACCGGGAGGTTTAGGCCTGCAGCGTCTACCGGCTGGTGAAACGGCCAGGAGAAGTTATGTCTCCACATTGCTCTCATGAGCACCCTCTGCAAATACTGGAGCTGATTTGTCAAGCGGCCAGTTCCTTGGGCATTGATGTATTTTGGAGGGGGAGGATTGACAATTGTTGTGTGCTGCTGACCTGGGGCGGCCATGTTGATCTCTAGCGTGTATCTGTTGCCCTGTAGGTCAACCTCTGTGTCAGAGAATCTGCAAGAAAAGCGATCCGCGGCATGTGAATCGATTCATTGTTTTGTCTTTACTCTAGAAGATAAACCATGTTTCCAAGAAGGTGGAAAGCCTCAAAAAGGCATCATTTGCTGTGATACAAAACACACGTGTTTCGTGCGTGAATCAATAGCAAAACTCGTTTACCGGATGGCAAAACTAGGGTGAGAGATACCTGGGGCAGCAATCCCTCTCAACGGTCAACTTGGGGGATGTTGGGGGAGGGGAAAGAAACCTACTGCATGTGTAGTAGCTCTTTGTACTTCATTTTTTAAAGCCTCACTTTTCAGCCAAAAGGCCCACAGAGCAGTTTACAATGATCAATAATAAGATGCCCTCAGGCTTACCATCTAATACATGATACAAGAAGAAGAGGAAAAGGAGGGGATGGGGGGGGGAGAAAAAAGTATAGTCAAGCACTAGTTCTTAGTTGCAAGTTTCTTACAAGCATGTTTTCTACCAGGACACAAACAAGATATTTGTAGCAGCTTCTTCACTGATGGATGGGGCCAGGTTGATCTACCCCAGGCACCCCCAAACTGCGGCCCTCCAGATGTTTTGGCCTACAACTCCCATGATCCCTAGCTAACAGGACCAGTGGTCAGGGATGATGGGAATTGAAGAACTTAGCAAAGCTACATCACAGAAAAGCCATTCTGAATAAGGACAACACAGAATCAGAATTATTTTATTTATTACAACCAAACTCAAGACATGGGCGCGTTGGCAGGTCACTCTCATGTTCAAGATACAATGCCACCCAAATTCAGGAGGGGAAAAAGTAAGGGCACATAAACTTATGGCTCACCACTCAGAAGATGCCAAGGAAATAGGAACTCTTGCATAAAGTGAGGATTTGTCATCCCCCCACCTACCCCCCCCCCACAGCATAAACCAACAATACCTGCATGGATCCACAAACATACAAAGGGATATCTTAAGCCAGTTTCCAGAGGAAGCATGTGTTTGGATGCAAGATGATGGAAGACAAAACTGTGGGGGGCAGCTATTGCTTCCATGCCATACCTGGTGTCCCTTGGCTTGTCCTTCTAGGAAAGGGGTTGTTTTAAAAGCCAGATTATTTTCTAAGAGTCAGAAGAGGCCATTTCTTACATCCACACCTCTCAACTGTCTTCCTAACTGCCATAGAATCTTTAATCCTGGATGAACTCGTCAAGTCTGCTTCAGAACTGCCATGCATCTAGTCTCTCTGAGAAGATAGGGCAAGATACTGCCACAGAAACTAAGTAGCTGGAGGCACTTATTGATGATGAGCAAAAGAGGTCACATAAAAAGAGGGTATAGATATTCAAATCAGGATCTGTGCCTCTGCAGAGGATATTGAACTTCCACCTATACTCGACCCCAGCTATGGTTGCCCCATTCCTGATATACTGTAAATAGATAGATAGATAGATAGATAGATAGATAGATAGATAGATAGATAGATAGATAGATAGATAGATAGCCCAGATTAATTGCAACTTCAACTCTGTACACAACTGAGTTTTTGTCAGCCAATTTGTCAAGCCATCTGGATATGGATTCAGAGCCTGCCATAAGCCAATCACTCAGGAGGTACAGCAGAGAAACAAAGTACTGGGAGGAAAAATCGAGCTTGTAATTAAGCGAGGATTAAGAGGTTCTAAGAAACGTAATAGAATTTTATTCAAAGCAACTGTTAATTAAGGTACTAGCACACTAGGGGAATCTAGGTTCGACACAGCTATTGCAATAAGGAGTCATACAACAGACTTAATTCATATATAGAGACGGACAGGTGCCTGCATGCCATTTGGTTGGGGGGGGGGATGTCTTTGTTGTACTACAGCAACCTTCGAAACAGTTGCTTTCACATCCCAAAGTGTTTTTGAGACAGTATTGTGAATAATTTCCAGTCTGATGTAGAGCATTGGGTCAGTTGCACTTAACCAAACAGTTGCAAGTTTCTCCTGGCTACATAGTTACTACTCCTTTCTTTGGCGCAGTATGCTTTCTATTTCCTAGCTAGCTTAACCAGCGCTCCTGACTTTTAAGAAGTTTCGTTGGTCCTCGGAATAAAATTCAAGGTTTCGTGTCATTCAACAACAGAACTTAACTAGATTTTGGAGGCTGTTGTTACAATTAGTTGTCAGAACACTGCATGCATCACACGCAAAAACGTGGGCAACAAACCTTGAAGTTGCTTACCTACAAAACCCAACCTCTCGTGCATTAAACTGCATTGGAATCTTTTTGATGGAGGGAAAAACAAAATTGTAAGACAAGCAATTTGGTCATGCTTTCCCTCCATCTATAGGACGTGGCCAGGTATTTCAAGATTTCCTATTATTGAGCAGAAGCTGAGTAAGAGGACACCAAGCCAAGGTTCTCAACAGCAAGCTGCCAGATATACCCCTTCTCGGGTGCACTTGTGGAAGAAAAGTCAACCAAGAGACATGCACCTTCTTATGCAACACAGTCTCTCAACTACAAGTCCCACAATTCCTGCTGATATTTCCTATGCACAAGCAGGAGCAGCCAACAGGGTGTGGTTTCTAACCCAGAAGCAGAGAGGGACCAACCACCATAACAAGCAAGGTCATAGACATCTCTGGGACAGTGGGAGCTAGCCTGTGCTTCTGGTAAGATGTACAGGCCCTGCAAAGTAAGGTGAGTACCGTAAGTTGAGTTAACCCTCTTGCCTCTAGGAAGAGGGGAGGACATTTCACCCAACCCCTTGCCCAATGGCACAGAACTGAACATCTAAATCAGGGTGGAGAACCGGTAGCCAACATTTTAAATACCCATAAAGAAGAGGACGCGTCCTGGAAAAAGAGGACATATGGTAACTCTAAATATCCTACCAAGTTCAATACAGCTTGTTTTTGTTTGCAAAGACCTATACTTTCATCAGCTCCTTTTTTGTCTTTTGCAAGCAAAACTAACTGTGGATCAGATTATTTATGAAACCATCTCATAATTAGGAAATATTTTTCTTTTCATTGTTATTCCTAGCCAAGCCACAAATCATCACGCACAATTTCTGATTCAGCAGGGAATAAAGAGAGAAAATTTAAAAAAATAAAAGTAGTTGGAAATCAGAGCTATAACATGAACCAGCCCAGCAACTTACCTGTAAGGAAGAAGCAGACCTCTGAAGCACAGCAAACCAGAAATTTCCCCTTTGCCTTTTCACTACATGGGATTTAGCCACATCTGTGGTTTATAATTTCACAATGGCAACACCTGCCCAGGTATTTTCCCATATTAGTTTGTTTTAGAAAAGGAAAAAACCCACCCAGAATAATTGAATAGCATGTTAGTTGTATTTCAGTTTAGCTAAATATGGACTGGTTGTGTGTCTTAATTTCTTTCATTAAGCAAGAGAGGGAAGAGAGGGAAATAAAGAGAGATGTGGAGATACTAGCTTGTCCAAACATTACTTCCCCTGATTTACATTAAATTAACTTAGGCATTGATTCCTGTTCCTGTAATAGTGTTATAGGAATGGTTATCTAAACTTGTGTGGATGATTATCTAAACTTCTATTGCAGCCTTCTTAGGTGTAAGTTTATTCAGCCGTCCGTTGAGTTATATAGTGTTTACTTACAAAAGTTAAGTTGTGCATGGAACTGCAGTAGAGAGTTTCCATTGATGTTATGGGAACCACATGAGATCTAACTAATTGGGGTCGAATCCTGCACTGACTTTGTCCAAGAGAAGCTGTGAGCTGTGCCTCTCTGACCAGCGTTAAATATGAAAATGGAGGGTGGAATAATGTCTAGAATGTCATGTAGGAGAGGAAGAAAGGCCTTGCAGATGTATGCTTGTGCATATGGTGGGACTCTGGCCATAACAATTACTAAATAATGCTCTTTCATTCTCATTTTCAATAAAAGCACCCACCCACCCTTTATTGGAATTTGTCATTGTGTTCCACAGCATTGTTAAATACAACTGGTTTAATGCGGGTAGTTCTCTCTCCCGGCATTTCCCTTAAAAAGTCCTTTTTAAAATATAAAGCAAAACTTGTAACCTTACCTTTGAAACAGAGCTATTTTGCTGCTTAGAAAAGTCCAGGTGGCTCTGATAATTAGCACAGTCATAGCATTTGCCAAGGATGCTACACCTGGTGGCACTAATTCATTCTTATGTGCTTGCATGTATGCAGCTTGGCGAGTTTGTTAAAAGCCCCTTCTTTGTAAGAAAGGGTTGGGCAAATTGGCTTAGGAGACCCTGTAGTCTATGTCAGATTTCTTTTTGGGGGAGGTTGCCTAAATCTGTAATGATCTGAACTGATCTAACAATGCATTTGCAGTTAGATGGTTATGGGGCCCTCTGCTGTTTTTATGCATTAATGAAACGGCATCAGAAATAAAAGTTCCGTTTTAGGGTCAGTTTGGGGCAAAGGCACGAAACGTAAGAGGACCTTACGCATTATATGTTACGTTGCCCTTTATACAATGATGCAAGAGAACGGTTTTTGACACCTATAATGACTAGGTCCCCTGGCCAGAATCCTTCTGATATGATTCTTTATCTCCTTGCAGACACAGATAAATATGTGACCTGGCGTGTAGCACTTTTTGCAACTGTCGCCAGGAAAATTAGGAAAAATTATATTGCTGAGATAGCTATTAACTGTAAAGGAGATGAATTTATCTGACTCCATCCATACCAAGATGCAGCTCTCAAACTAAAGTTGTACAGAATTATCTATTGTATTGTTTAATATTTCTTTTAATACATCAGTGGCCATGTGATGATTTAGTTTATAAATTTTATTATTTAATGTTTCAACTGGTATATTAAAGTGTTTCCATAGCTTTGTGCTGATTAGGTCATGTTTTGATAATGTAAATGTTCCACGTTTTGTACCAAATTTGTATATATTTTACTGAATTACATTGTATACATTGCAGCAGCCTTTGGCTATAAGCAATAAACTTGATACCGATACTGTTTCTCCTTTAGCTGTCTTCAGTAGGGAGATGTCATGGATAATCTATGGTTTGATGTATTTATATTTTTGCTTTGTTCTTTCAAGCTTTATTGTAATGTTTACAGAAAGGTGATATGCAGACTGCATACACATTATACGTTTAAAGCACATTTAAAGTGTATTCTTTTCCTCAAAGAACTCTGAGCACTATAATTTACCCCTCGCAGAGTTGCAACACCCAGCGATCCTTAACAAACTACAGTGTCCGGAATTCTTTGAGAGGAAAAAATGTGCTTTGAACGTGCTGTAAAGGTAAACAGCCTAGGTTTGACTGACTTCACTATGGAATGGGGTTGACTTCTGAGTAAAGGCCTGTAGGATTGCGCTGTTAAACTTGGGGAGTTTTAAATCGTTCCTGTAGGACAGGTGTGGCAATGCTTTGGCCCTCCAGATGTTGCTGGACTACAACTCCCATCCCGTGCCAACTGTTGGCCATGCTTGCTAGGGCTGTTGGGAACTTTGTTCAGCAATATAAGGTAAAGGTAAAGGGACCCCTGACCATTAGGTCCAGTCGTGACCGACTCTGGGGTTGCGCGCTCATCTCGCGTTATTGGCCAAGGGAGCCGGCGTACAGCTTCCAGGTCATGTGGCCAGCATGACTAAGCCACTTCTGGCGAACCAGAGCAGTGCACGGAACACCATTTACCTTCCTGCTGGAGCGGTACCTATTTATCTACTTGCACTTTGACATGCTTTCAAACTGCTAGGTTGGCAGGAGCTGGGACCGAACAACGGGAGCTCACCCTGTCGCGGGGATTTGAACCGCCGATCTTCTGATCGGCAAGCCCTAGGTTCTGTGGTTTAATCCACAGTGCCACCCGTGTCCCTCCACTGCTGCTGTAGGGCATCCTATTGAAAAATGGGGATTTGTCTTTTGCAGTTAGGACAGTTTCCATGTTCCGCTGGCAAGTACTTATATTTCAGGGTGGGGAGAGATTTCGGTCCCTTTTGGTTTTTTTAAATTGCTTATTTTTTCCATCTGGTTGGGAAAGAAGGGTCTGCCAGTGCAAAGTTTTTGAAAAGAGATTCATGTGATCCAGAATGATATGCCTGTCCCCATGAATGGATGCCTTGTTGATGTGAATATAAGAGATTGCTGTTTGTTGTGTCTGTGGTACATTTTCACTCAGAGGAGTGTGATGGTTGGTTTAGATTCACTGAGCCAGTAATAGATCATAGCCCGATGATTAGTTAAAGTGTTCTACAATGTCATTTTAACCTTTCTGCAATAAGGCTACAAATAGCAATCGTGCCATGATAGTTTAGATTTGGTGGAAATAGGAGAGCCTCGCTGCAGATGTTTGCTGCAGGACAAAAGTTGCAGGGGGGTGTTATGTCTAAAATATATATACCCTGGGGTCATATGTGTTCTGCTTCTACCAACATAGCTTCATTTAGAAAGCAATACACTCCAGGACTTTGCTCAAACAGGTGCAGGATTTATTTTGGATAACAGGTTATTAATATTTTGGATGAACAAAATGTACAATGCCATAAATTAGAGATGGGGACCCTGTGGGGCTCCAGATGTTGTCGAAAGTCAACTCTCACCAGCCCCCAAGCCACCGTGGCCCAATGGTCAGTGATAGTGGCCATTGAAGTCCAGCCTTATTGTTGTCAACTTGCCCTTCCCTCTAAGGTCCCCAGGTGGATTATAACCGTGAAAACATAATGCCATAATGAAGATGCCAGACACATCTCTTTGGGGAGGGAGTTCCATGACTTGGGGCCCACCCCATCCCTGACCTTCTGAGGTGAAGGAAACAACTAGTAGGGCTCCCTCTGCCATTCTTAACCTCTGAGACGATTTGTAGGGAAGGAGGAGGAGGCCTGTCAGGTCTTTGGGGTCTGAGTTGTTTAGGGCTTTAAACTAGTGTGAGCACCTTAAATTGGGCCACAGGTTCCCCTTATCTCAGCATCAATAATCTGTATAATCAGAGCAGAATGAACACACTTAGCACAATCCTATATGTGTCTACTCAAACGTTAGTCCTGTTGCATTCAAGAGGGCTTACTCCTGTGCAAGGGGACATAGGGTGACAGCTTATGGCTCCCTAAACCTTTCATCCCTTTCATTCCCAGTTGTCCACTCTGACACTTCTCCCTCTCTGCTGCAATTCTCTCCCACCTCTGAGCTAACCGTGGTAACAAGCCACACTCAATCCCATTCCTCCCCTCTCCCAACCAGCTACTCTCACATGATGTTTGCTATAGGATTGCAGCCTCAAACTCTGAACTATACAGTAAAGGGTGCATAGATCTTACACAACATAGCCTTTCGTCCTAGGAACATGACACCAAGATTATACTATTTGCGAGTAGGCCTGCGAGCAGGGATTTCGAGACTCATTTCATGTCCATTAAGCTTAACTGGAGCTGTGCTAATCGTATTGCATGCAGCATATAGCTCATTTCAGGACCAAATGAACATAGGTATTGCATAGACACCAATGGTCTGTTGATGAAAATATAGCAGGGATGTGGAAAGCCGGCTTCCCTACAAAAAGATTCACAATTAGAGTTGCATATCACTGTCGTGGGCTCCAGTCTGAGTTTTCCATAGAGCATTCAGCAACTGCAGAAATGATTCTCAGCTCAGCTGTGTGTCTGCCTTATTCCATACTGTACTTGGATGGGCTTTCTGCTTGCACATCTAGGTATGTATTCATAAGACATCTTTTTTAATGTGTCTGCGACTTCTGTATGTGTCTTTATTTATTGGGACCTTTTAGCTGGGAGTCCTATTAATAGCTGAAAAGCTGCGAAATGCTTAGCTCTGTTCTATGACATACTCCTGAGTTTTTTAAAAGGAAACTTTTATTAGGAACACAGTTCTTCCATCAAAAAGTGCAATGTATAACATTTTTGTTTTTTATTGGATTGTCTTGAAAGATTTATGGTGCATTTGATTTACAAGGTAATGCCTTATAAAATGTTTGTACAGTCCAGCTTGGTTGGTGTAAATCCTTACATTCTGGAAAGTCAGTTACAGTAGCATCAATTGGCATATAGTCCATGAAAAGTTTGAAAATTCTTGCTGTTGTGTCGTGTGTATTAAGCTAGGATGTTTATGTAGGATTGCCAAAAATCAGAGGCTAAGATATACTGATCTGTTTACAAACAATTTTTCTGTCAACAACAGCTTTGTAATTCAGGACTATAAAAGTGTTTTGTTTTGTTTTTTTTAAAAATACCTCAAACCTGATCAGCCTATATCTGAATTTGATTCCCTGCCTTCCATGATACTTTTATTCAGATGATCAGCTACATTTGCAAGTTTGTACATTGTTGGTTGCTTCTTAATTATTTCCTAAATAAGGTCACTGAAAATGAAACTTTTAATAACTGAGAGTGGTAGATCCAAGCAAAGGATCTACCTTTGAAAAAAAATCACCACCTGAAGCATTTCAAAGCCTCAGATGTTAAATGAAAGCAAGTGGTCTCTCCACAATCTTAGCTTCTCTGAAAGCAGTAGAAGCCTTGCAAGACATTATTTGTTGACCACTTAAAGCACAGACATTAACCCTAATTTAATATAGCACATGCCAATATGTTCCTTAACTGTGTTTTCCTCTCTGTCCTCTCTCTCACTAACATTATTCATTTTTTAGCTATTAACATGTTTCGTTTCTTGGTTGTCATTTGCTATTTATTTGTTTTATTTAGGCATTTGCTGGTGATTGTCATCCCTCCAGCTGATTTCTGCCTTTGCAAAGGTCATAGCTGCCAAGTTTTCCCTTTTCTCGCGAGGAAGCCTATTCAGCATAAGGGAAAATCCCTTTTAAAAAGGGATAACTTGGCAGCTATGGCAAAGGTTGGCTTGAAATGAATGCGCTTTTTTGTGTTTGTAATGCAACTTGCAGCTTTTAGCCAGTAGATGGCAGCTCACTACTGGATTTCACTTACTTTGAAGCTATTAAAACAAGTGAATCTGGAAACCCATTTTTAGGGAGGAGAAATACAGTGGTACCTTGGTTCCCAAACTTAATCCGTTCTGGAAGTCTGTTCCAAAACCAAAGCGTTCTAAAACCAAGGCGTGCTTTCCCATAGAAAGTAATGCACAATGGATTAGTCCGTTCCAGACTTTTAAAAACAACCCCTAAAACAGCAATTTGACATGAATTTTACTATCTAATGAGACCATTGATCCATAAAATGAAAGCAATAATCAATGTACTATAAAATAAATAGGACAGTATTGCAGATGATAAAAATTAAAAATATTATTTTTCCTATAAAATAAGACAGTATTGTAGATGATAAAAATTAAAATTATTATTATTTCCTTATGTGCACTGGTGATATTCATTGTTTAGATTTGGGGGGGGGGGGCTTTTATCCATTTCTGCTGAACTGGGTTCAGTCAGTAGCTGGTCAATCAGTAGCTGAACCATAGCTGCCAAGTCTCCCGTTTTTCGCGGGAAACCCCTGTTTTTAAAGCTGTTTCCCGCATGGCAAAATACCCCGTAATTCCCATGGATTTTCAAAGCAGCTCCTACCGGCCAGGGAGGCTCCTTCTGCGCATGTCTGGACATGCGCAGAACCGATTTCGGGTGCTGCTCTGCCCATGTCTGGGCACCAGAAATCGGACAGAGCGGCACCGCAAGTCGCTTCTATGCAGACATGCGTAAGGGCGACTTCCGGTGCCGCTCTGCCCATGTCTGGGCACCGGAAGTCGCTTCTACGCATGTCTGGACATGCATAGAAGCGACTTCCAGCACAGCACTGCTGCTGATCCCGTATTTTTCAATCCGGGAGTTGATGGATATTAGCTGAACCGGGTTCCACACAGTCACAAAAACAAGTCACAAAAACGATGTCACAAGCCACAGTCACAAGTCAGTCCCATAAAACGAAGAACAAGTCACAGTCACAAAAACGAAAAAGCCACACAAACAAAAACGCAAAAAATTATTAATAATAATAATAATAATAATAATAATAATAATAATAATAATTATTATTTATACCCCGCCCATCTGGCCGGGTTCCCCCAGCCACTCTGGGCGGCTTCCAAAAAAACAGAAATTCTAAAATACAGAAATCCATCAAACATTAAAAGCTTCCCTAAACAGGGCTGCCTTGAGATGCCTTCTAAAGGTCTGGTAATTGTTCTCTTTGACCTCTAGTGGGAGGGCATTCCACAGGGTGGGTGCCACTACCGAGAAGGCCCTCTGCCTGGTTCCCTGTAACTTGGCTTCTCGTAATGAGGGAACCGCCAGAAGGCCCTCGGAGCTGGACCTCAGTGTCCGGGCAGAACGATGGGGGTGGAGACGCTCCTTCAGGTATACCGGACCGAGGCCGTTTAGGGCTTTAAAGGTCAACACCAACACTTTGAATTGTGCTCGGAAACGTACTGGGAGCCAATGTAGGTCTTTTAGGACCGGTGTTATGTGATCTCGGCGGCCGCTCCCAGTCACCAGTCTAGCTGCCGCATTCTGGATTAGTTGTAGTTTCCGGGTCACCTTCAAAGGTAGCCCCACGTAGAGCGCATTGCAGTAGTCCAAGCGAGAGATAACTAGAGCATGCACCACTCTGGAGAGACAGTCAGTGGGCAGGTAGGGACTCAGCCTGCGTACCAGATGGAGCTGATAAACAGCTGCCCTGGACACGGAGTTGACCTGTGCCTCCATGGACAGCTGTGAGTCTAAAATGACTCCCAGGCTGCGCACCTGGTCTTTCAGGGGCACAGTTACCCCATTCAGGACCAGGGAGTCCTTCCACACCCGCCCGCCTCCTGTCCCCCACAAACAGTACTTCTGTCTTGTCAGGATTCAATCTCAATCTGTTAGCCGCCATCCATCCTCCAACCGCCTCCAAGCACTCACACAGGACCTTCACCGCCTTCACTGGTTCTGATTTAAAAGAGAGCAAAAACAAAAGCTCCAAATATCACCTCTGTGTTGCGTGGGTGCTTGGGACTCAACTGCCGACAGACTCAACAGGAAGCCTCTGATTAGCAGTGGGAGACTCAATTTACAAACGGAACACACGCAACAGAAAGCGGAACATGTTCACAAACCAGAACACTTACCTCCGGGTTTGCAGCGTTCTATTTCCAAGTTGTTCATAAACTAAGCTGTTCTAAAACCCAAGTACCACTGTATCAGAAACTGGAAAATGGCTAAGTGATGTCAGCTGAGTAATTACAAAATCGCTTTTCAGAAAGCGAGACCTGTCAATATTTGTGGTTGGAAACCCAAACCATTTGTCTTCCTGGCTTTTACTGTAAACTAGCAAAATTTATATCATGCTAAAGGGCAGGAAGGCAGCAAGAGGGTCCAGATATTGTTTATGAACTGTGTGCCATGCATTCACACACTTGTACATACCCTCTCTGGTACGTGCAAGTGGTGGTTTGGACTCAGAGATATAGGTAGGTTTAAACTCTTCCGCCACAGATTTCCCAAGAATAACCCTATACTTTCCCCCCATAGGGGTGAATGGCAGCCACTTACATCTCCGGGGGGGGGATTATGGGGTGCACCAGCGTTTAAAGTGATGTGGGACTGATCTCCCCATATAAGTCCCAGAATGCAGTCTGTTTCATATCATAGTGTTACAAGGCCTTTCCACTGATTCCATTTCATGCTCATGGCAGAAGGTGTCAAAGAAGCAAAACACAGAGCCAAATAAGATGTAATGTGGGAGTTCTGTCATTAGTAGCTACTCCTAATGCTGTTTTTAAAAAGCAGCCATGGAGGGTGTGGTAAGGATTGGAATGGAGATGCCGGGGTGAGGGTGGAGTCTCCAACCTCCAACCCAGCTCCCCAAAAGCTGCCATTAAGTGTGGACATTACAGCTTTCTGTTTTCCATCCCACTGTTAGTAACGGCTCTGGGAGGGCAGGGGGACCCCGATCAGGGTTGTAGCATGGGAGGAAAGGATCAGGTTTTCTCCCTCCAAAGCCCATAGCCCAGTCCAAATTGGATTTTCCCCCTGTCCCCAGTGGCTGGAGTTCCAAGTCTGCATTCACTCAGCTTTGTTCCACATAAACTGTGTGCGGGTGGCTGTTATAGGGACAGTCAATACATGAAGATGGGGAATGAGATTGCATTGGGGGCCATGCGTAGATGAGCTTTTCTGCACAGAGCCAATCCAGGGGCTCTTACAATTTCTTACAATCTCTCTCTCTCTCTCTCAATTCAATTTTCTGTTTTACAATTTAGAATACTCATTTAAGCATCCTTAAAATATAATGACATCCCTTCTCTTTCCATGGTTCATTTTGCATATCATAAATCCCTGCATATTTTACATAAACTAAACCATTCAGTATTGCATTATTACATCCATCAAAACTTATTTACACTGTTGAATTTATCTTAATGCTGCCAATATTTTCAAGTACAGTGGTACTTCGGTTTATGAACACAATTGGTTCCAGAAGTCTTTTCATAAACTGAAGCGAACTTTCCCATTGAAAGTAATGGAAAGTGGATTAAGCTGTTCCAGACAGTCCGTGGAGTACTTAAACTGAAGCGTTCATAAACTGAAGTGAACTTTCCTATTGAAAGTAATGGAAAGTGGATTAATCCGTTCCAGACGGGTCTGCGGAGTACTCAACCTGAAGCGTACTTAACCCGAAGCATTGGTGTAATTGGTTCCGGAAGTCTGTTCATAAACTGAAGCGTTCATAAACTGAAGCAAACTTTCCCATTGAAAGTAATGGAAAGTGAATTAATCCGTTCCAGATTGGTCCACGGCGTTTGTAAACCGAAAATTCGTAAACTGAGGTGTTCATAAACCGAGGTTCCACTGTATACACAATTTCCCCCCATATATTCAATAAACATTTTCCAATCTTCTCTAAACGTATGTTCTTCTTGTTCTCTTATTCTATATGTTAAGCCTGCAAGCTGCATATATTCTGTCAACTTAAGGTGCCATTCTTCTTTGGCTGTTTTCCATTTTTGAGCTAACAAAACACAGGCCACAGTAGTGGCATACATAAATAACCATTTTTGACACCTGGGAATTTCAGTCTGAATTATCCCCAACAAAAAAGGCTCTCTTTTTTTGGGAAAAGTACTTCTAAACATTTTTTTCAATTCATTATGGATTGTTTCCCAATACTCTTTTACCCTTTTACAAGTCCACTACATATGAAAGAAAGTGTCCTCAACCTCTTTGCATCTCCAGCGCTTATCTGATTCAACCTTTTACATCTTAGCAAGCCTGCTCAGCCTTACAATTTCTGGCCATGCTCACTATTAGCTTTTGCACTTTGGTGAAGGCCTTGTGAAGCGAAGCAGGCAGCTGTAGAAACATGCAGATTTCCCTGAAGTGCGCAGAGAAAGGAGCCCTTGTGCGTGCTGGAGATTCTATGCAGGCCACAGAACCGGCTGACTGCATTGTAAACAGTCTCCAAATCCTCTGCAATCAGTTAGAGGTCTGCATAGTTTTGTAAATCCCTTGCAGCATCCCAGAGCTCTGCCCTTTTATTTATAAGATGGATGACTTCATTAGGTGAACACAACATTTTAAAACATGATACACTGTAAAAGGAGAACAAAATACGCTTTGGAACACAGCCACCATCCATCTATTAAGCCCATTGGTCAGAATAGTCTCATAACTCAGGGCGTAAGCAATTATCTCTCGGGGACAAAACAGCACGCTGAAAAAAGCTTAGTGCCAATCAAAGATTTGAGGGGGGAGTCTTTCGTAGCTGGGGTGCTGTTGCCAAGAAGACCTTCTGGCAGGCAACAGACCTCCTGATCTCATACAACAATGGCACCACTCGAAGAGTCTCCAGCTGGCCAAAAGGGCCCAGGCAGGATTATGTGCGGGAGAAATGTTCCTTCACACCCAGTGACAGATTTATGGCCTGTGGGACCCTGCGTGCAGCCATTTTGAGGGGCCCTATTTGTTCACCTAAACGTAACGGTGTCAAAATTCAGGGTGTATGAAGAGATGATTATGTTTCTGCCTTTGCGCTATGCTACCCCCTCGTCAGACAACTTGGAAACAAACCCTGCTGTGGACCTGGCAGGAAGAAAAGGTGGTGATGATGATAAGGATGCTTCTGAAATGGATGCCACCCGCTACAAAACACACACACACACACTAGTTGAGGAACAATCAGGGAAAATGTGATGCTGTGTCCCCCCAAAAATTGGTACAATCAGGAAAAAAAAGATATTATGAAGATGAAGTTACCTCTGCAGTGCCCCCCCCAAACAGATTTAGAACAATACCTGCTGTATGGCATATAGCAGAAACAGGAAAGAATTTGCCATATCCTTTCCCCCACATTTAGCTGAGCCCTCTTTCAACTAGCTGCCTGCCCCACAAGCCAGCAGGCAATAAAACAAACACAGTTGCCAAAGGCCAATTCCTACATTTCTTCTTCCACTCACCACCCCCTTTCAAAAAGCCCCTCTCATGGCTGACAGGCAGTAAAACAAGCAACAGGCAATTCCCGCCATCCCAGTGCACACTTTTTTCTTTTTCTTTTTAAAGTAGCTGCTTGCCTCCTGCTCCATGTCACTGGCAGGCAGCAAAACAAAGTAGAGCAGCAAACAGGTGGGATCTTGTAGTTCTTCCTTCACCGCTCCACACACGTTTTCCAAAAACTTAATAGGCACAGCAGCTTCCCACTGCTTGCTGCACCAGGCTGGTGGGTAGCAAAGCAAAGAGGAGGCAAACAGGCCTGACACTTCTTCTCCCCTCCCCTTTCCTAAAACCCTCCATGGGGAAGAGAGCTGCTCTCCCTCACTACTTTCAACAAGTCCTTCCATGCACAGAAGAACAAAGAGAAGGCAAATGGACACAATACTTCTTAACTCCTCTCTTTTTCAAAATGTCACTCCAGGTACAGGGCAGCCAAAGCATAGGAGGTGGAATAGCTTTGGTACTTCCCCATCTACAAAATCAAAGGGTTGGCAACAACAACAACTACAACAACAACAACAACAACATATTACTTATACCCCACCCATTTGACCGGGCCTCCCTAGTCACTCTGGGCAGCTCCCAACAGAATATTAAAAACACAATAAAAGATCAAACATTAAAAACTTCCCTAAACAGGGCTGCATTCAGATGTTTTCTAAAATTCTAAAATTTCTAAAATAGATTATTTCCTTGACATCTGATGGGAGGACGTTCCACAGGGCGGGCGCCACTACTGAGAAGGCCCTCTCCTGGCTTCCCTGTAACCTCACTTCTCACCCCCAGAAGTCCCTCCGCGCTGGACCTCAGTATCCGGGCTGAAGGTCTTGCCACCATCTTTGCCCCACTGCAATTGCCCAGGCAAATCCTTCCACCCATTAAGCCTATTGAACCTGTAATAATTGTGTCATCAAGGATGTAACTTTGTCCTCTCAGGTGCCTAGCAAATTTGACACAGAGTCTGGCCACACATGAATGAGTTTGAACTCATACACTTTCTCTCTCCTGGCAAGGAGGAAGTTGGAATCATTGGCTTTCCTGGTACTACTTTTGGTAGTTTATTGAAAAAAAGCTAGGATCAAACCATGGTTTACGATCCTGGCTTATTTCAACAAAACAAAGTGCAATCCAACCAGAGTTCCCAGCTCTGATGTAACTCTCTTGCAGCAGTGCAACACTAGAGGAGGGACGGGCAACCTGTGGCTCTCCAAATGTGGCTAAAAATCTGATTATACCTTAAATGCTTTGGCAAGTGTTTTCCTCTGCACAAGGCTGATCAGAATGTTTACAATGCAGCCATGCCAAAATGGTGACTAGTTTAAAAAACTTGCGCAAATAAGATGAGATGAGACGAAGGCTGTGTGTGTTTGTTTGTTTTGGCTCACATCTATTTTATATCAATACATACTTGGGTTAAAGCGTTCCATCTGATGTCTCAGAGTGCCTTTTTAAAGGAGAGTATCTAGCAGTAGATAATGGATGCTTCTATTGAAAGGGAAATAATAATGCCCAGTTAGGCAGCTGGGGGGGGGGGAGATCTGTATTTCGAATGCACAACAAATAAAATATTTTGAGTGTTAGGGATGTTGGGTTTGCTTGCTAGCTTTGGATCACTAGACACAAAGGGCTTGGATTAAACTGGGCAAGAAGTTGTTTGTGCAGGGGAAACCACATTAGGTT
Source organism: Zootoca vivipara (assembly GCF_963506605.1). Lineage (NCBI taxonomy): Eukaryota > Metazoa > Chordata > Lepidosauria > Squamata > Lacertidae > Zootoca > Zootoca vivipara. Next base: position 23,766,273 of record NC_083282.1, read on the forward strand.
AGTTCCACTGCTTTGGGAATACAATGGTACCTCGGTTTTCAAATGCAATCCATTCCTGAAGACCGTTTGAGTTCTGTAACGTTCAAAAACCAAAAACTCAATACTGAAGCCTCGATACGGAAAACTCATTCAGGAATATTTTCGACTTCCGAGGTGTGTTTGAAAACTGAAGCATTTACTTCCGGGTTTACGGCGTTTGGAAACTGAAACGGAGACGTTCAGAAAACTGAAAAGGAGACTTTCGAAAACTGAGGTACCACGGTATCTTGTCCCATTTTCCAAACCTTGGCTGAATTCTTCTGTATGGAATAATCTTTCACTTCCATAAAATATTACCTTTCCCCTAGGAAAGGTGAAAAAGCAAAAAGCATTGTGCTTAATGGATGCAGAGGTTTCCAGAAGAATAACCGCTGCAACTGTACCTTTGCATTCATCTGCGTGGCAAGATGAATCCAAGATGTGGTCATGTTTTGCCTCAGAGCAGTTGTGCCAATGAACCTTAACCTTGATCTTAAGAGACTTCCTCGCTGCTCCTCTGACAGTTTGTTTATTCTTCACTTCAGGGCCTCTCTTGAGCTAAAACAGCCATTAAGGACAAATTGTTCCAGACAGCTTTTCTTTCTCTATGAGTAACAAAAGCCACTCTGCTAGGTTTTTGTTGTCGTTGTTGCTTTTCTGTACCTTTCTTTTTCTTTTTCTTTTCTTTTACAGGTGAATGCTTTCCAAGCATAAATACCCTGTGCTGTTCTTCTGCAGCCACCGTAATCTAAATGTCGATGAAAAGGCACGCTGAGGGATCAGTTGAATATCTTAATGAACAGGTAAAATAATATTGAGCTGAACAGGATGTAGTACAGTTAGACCCCTGGAGCTATGCAAGTTTCATAGAGTTTCACATGCCCATTGCAATGCTGCAGTATTCACTGTAACTAGATAACAGGGTACATGTTTTGATCACGTACATGGGTTCAGAATTGTTTGGACATTTGATTGCAGATCTTCTTGTACATGTCTGTCATGCCTTTAGGGCAATGGTTTTCAACCAGTGTGCCGTGGCAGCCTGGGGTGCCTTGAATGATGGTCAGGGGTTCAGGGCCACACTGGTCTCTGTCCCTCTTTCCTTCCCTCCCTTTCTCTGATGCCCTCTCGCGTCTCTGTCTCCCCAGAGGCTTGCACATCTGTTTGTTGCCCTGGCTACAAGCTCCCCAGACGAATGGTGCCTCTGGGGCTGTCCAGGAGGTGCTTCCCAAGCCCCTGTGGGGCAGTGTGAGGAGGCACCTCTCTTTGGGGTGGGCTGGAGCAGCTCAGAGATCAGGGTCGGCAGCAGTAGTTGCCCAAGGAGAGGGGAGAGGAAAGGCGGCTCCACAAGGGACGGTGTTCGGAAAGGGGTGAGGAGCTGCCAGCTCTGCAAGCAGGGGGGGGGCGTAACTGGGCTCTTGAGGCTCACAGGGGTGCCACAGAAAGAATGGAGCTGGTCAAGGGAGCCATGGACTCAAAAAGGTTGAAAAATCTGCTTTAGGGGATCCCAACATGAATGAGGAGAAGGGGATGACAGAGGACGAGATGGTTGGACAGTGTTATCGAAGCTACCAACATGAGTTTGACCAAACTGTGGCAGGCAGTGGAAGACAGGAGTGCCTGGCATGCTCTGGTCTATGGGGTCATGAAGAGTTGAACACGACTTGGTGGACTTGCCCCAGGATAAAAGGCTTCTGGGGGAAAATTTATAATGAATTTAAAAAGGTGTTCAAGAATACCTTTGTAAAAAAAAAAAACCAGAGGCCTTTTTGCTTGGAATAGTTTGAGATGAGATCCCAAAAAAAGATTGTACATTCTTTTTGTATGCCACAACTGCAGCTAGATTATTAATAGCTAAAGTTTTGGAAATCTCAAGAAATGCCCACAGTTAATGACTGGCAACTAAAGATGATGGACTATATGGAACTCGCCGAGATGACCGGAAGGATCCGCGACCAGAAGGAGGAGAAGGTTGAAGAAGATTGGAAGAAATTTAGAGACTATTTAAAGAAATATTGCAAGGTATAATTAACCTTTAAGGAAGTAGAGTATAGGCTTTAGGCAGTAAAATAGAAATATTATTTAGGATAGATGGGTAAGATATATTTTTTTTTTAATGCATGGTTTTAGAAGAAGAACCTGCTGAATGTAAAAAATGGACAATGTAACTCAGAGGGGGAGAATGAGGGAAGTCCTCACACATTGAAAAGGACAATGTATTGAATGTTAAATTTTATGTTATGTGTTTGTTTGTTTGTTTGTTTGTATGTATGTTATTAGTGTATAAAACTAATAAAAATTATTATGAAAAAAAAGAGTTGGACACGACTAAACGACTAAACGACAACAACATGAAGTTGACCTGAGTTTCATGTGCTAAGCAAATGCAAGCCATTGCATATGATTGCTGTAAGTTTTGATCAATTCAATGATTGCAGCACACCTAGTAAGAAATATGCTTTTCTAAGGGTATGGGTATTTGTAGTTTATTTCAAGTGATTGTGCTATTGATTGAAAATGTGGTGGTGATATTTGCTAGCCATTCTTTGGAATTTTATGTAAAACAACTCTTTTCCAAAGACAAAGACAAAAACCACAGTGTATATTATATGTCCTTTGCATATTTTGAATGCTTAATCCCACAACAGTGAAAATATCATATTCTCAGGGCTGTGCTTTTACAGCCTAACCTGCCTCATTTATTCAAAGAATTCAGCCAAAAAAAAAAAGGCTCCCGGAGCATTGTACATATGATTAAAAAATAATAAATATCCCTGTCCACGAGCTTGCATTCTAAAAAGACGTAACGCGAAAGTAAAGTGGATCAGGAGGGATGAGAAGATAAGCAGACTTGGGTGCGAACTCTTAGTCACAAGTTCTTTCGGTTTCAGCCGAGGGGTGCTGAAAATCGCTGGTCTCTCAGCCGCACCAATTTACTGTTCAATTCAAATTGCCAGCCAGCTTACACATGTGCAGGGTGTGTGTGTGCTATTTCTCAGAAGACCAGGCTCCTTTGCATCTTTCTGCATTCTGTTCAGTTGACGCAACTGTGCAACATTTTGTGTAAGTCCCTGTGTCGTCCCCCCCCCCGCTCTCCTTTTCCCATGATCCCACCCACAATCATTGCTCATGCTTAGCTGTGACTGTCAAGTAGCTGTAACTAACATGCACCTCTAATAAGAACCCATAACCTTTTCTTGAGCGACTATCTTGACATAATGCTGCAGACAGCACATATTTATGGATAGTTCAATGAAGGCTGGCCAGCTGACATTTACCTTCCCTGACTGTGATTTCTTGGGTACTGTATTCTGAAAATAATGATATGTCTGAAAGATGCACTTTTGCCTAGTTAAATCCTTTCACTGGTATATCTGCAGCACCATTATTTATAAGGTTGTATTTGCAGGGGGGATAATCAACTCAAGAGAGATTGAACAGACATGGGGCATACTAAGTACCTTGCTCATTCGAAGGAAATTAATTTAGGCTGGATTCAATTTACCCAAAGTTGTTTAACTAAAGTATTTTAAATTAATGAAATGCCATATGTTACCTAAGGAGCTCACATGCTTGTTTCATTCTGAGAATGGCTGAATAGCCGAGATCACTTAAGCAACAAAAAGAATTTTCTGTTCTCGAATTTAGCTTGTAATGAAAACAAGCGAGCTGATTATGTAGGTACTGTTGAGGTATCATATTAACAAAGCAAATATTCCTGGATAAACAGGCATGCTAATCTTTTGGCTTTGGCAAGGCAATGATGTTAAGGAAAGTGGATACTGTATATGGGTAACCGTTTTCAAAATTCAGTTTTGTTTCTTTTCTGTCGCAATTACGGTTTCAGGTAGCTGATTTATGTGCCTTTTATAGCGCTGACCATTCTCTACGGCTGTCCGCTGTGGAAACCTTTTGTTGGCCACAGTCCTAGACAATCATAGTGATTATGTATACATATGCTCTCTGCATATCCAGTAGCTCAGAAACATCTAGAAGGCCACAAGTTCTCCACCTCTAGTGTAACTGATGAGCTTTTTTAAAAATTGAAAACCGTCTAGATTGTTTAAGCGATCAGCAACGTTAAACTGTCAAAACATTCTTTTTTAAAAATAATTTTTATTAAGGGTTTTCTTGGTTTACAAGGATATGTGCAATGTCTCTCTTAGCATTTTTACATATCAGTTTCATTTGTTGAGACATTGGAGAGGAGGGGGGAAGGAAAGTAGATGGGGAGGGTGGGGTGGGGTGACAATGTTTCTATTTTGCTTAATAGTTGTGGGTGGGGTCCTGTCAGCGTCGCTCATGTAGGTTCTCTACTGTTCACTTGTTTTCTTTTGATGGTGAGAGATGTCGGGGTTGGTCTAGGATATGGTTGTTCCTTTGTGGTTGGCTGTGGTAGTCTTTGTTTTGTGTGTGAGTGGGGTGGGTGGGTGTTTTGGGTCAGGTTAACCATATAGATTCGTATGCTGTTGGTGGATGTCAAAACATTCTTGCAAGCTTCTCCCTCGCCCATGCTGTGTCTGGCATTAATTGGCAGCATTGATTTCTAGGTAATCAAGAGACAGAGTAAGGCACCAGATCTTGGTAAGCCTGGTCGGCCAAAATCTTAAGGTCAGGCATCCTTTGGACCAGCTCACTTGGCCAGTATGTGGCCCAGGATTGGCAGGTTGTAACTCAAGAGTACATGCCGAGACCTGCTCCTCCATCGGTCTTTCCTCGTTTCACTTAAGTACGGCTGACAGTACTGTATTTACCCGAGTCTAATGCCCCATCAAATCTAAGGCGCACCTCAGTTTTCAGAAGCTTAGAACCGAAAATAGGATTTGCTGGCGAATGTAAACGTGCCATCGAATCTAAGGCGCACCTTAATTTTCGTAACCTAATTTGGTGAGCATTAGATAAATATCATCCTATATAATAATTTGCAAGTTGTCCCTGCGTCCAAGCTGTCCCGTGTGTCCCTGGGTCACTGCGCATGTGCCCCAGCGACACAGGGATTGGACAGCAGAGACTGCACGCGCGCACTCTCTCCCCCCCCCCTGCCTCCTCCAACCGCCGCTCCTGGCCAGAACGTCAGGGAAGCGAGGGTGGAGGCCGGCGGAGACCTCCTCCTCACAACCCTCCCTGGCCCGTGAGAGGAGCGGCAGGAGGCCACGAAGCAGCGGCGACGAAGTAGGGGTTTGTGTCCCGCGTCCTTCCTGTCGGCGGCTGCGGGAGAGGAAGGAAGGAGGAGAAAGCAGCGCTTTCTCCTCCTTCGTTCCTGTCCTGCCGGCGACAACAAGGACAGGTCCCAGGGTTCGGAGAAGCGCTGCGCAAGCGCTTCTCCGAACCCCAGGATGTCTCCTTGCTGTCGGCGGCTGCGGGAGAGGAACGGAGGAGAAGAAAGCAGCGCTTTCTCCTTCTTCATTCCTGTCCTCCTGCCGCCGACAGTAAGGACAGGTCCCAGGGTTCGGAGAAGCGCTGCCCAAGCGCTTCTCCGAACCCCAGGATGTCTCCTTGCTGTCGGCGGCTGGGAGAGAGGAACGGAGGAGGAGAAAGCAGTGCTTTCTCCTCCTCCGTTCCTGTCCCCCTGCCGCCGACAGTAAGGACAGGTCCCAGGGTTCGGAGAAGCGCTGCGCAAGCGCTTCTCCAAACCCCAGGATGTCTCCTTGCTGTCGGCGGCTGGGAGAGAGGAACGGAGGAGGAGAAAGCAGCGCTTTCTCCTCCGTTCCTGTCCCCCTGCCGCCGACAGTAAGGACAGGTCCCAGGGTTCGGAGAAGCGCTGCGCAAGCGCTTCTCCAAACCCCAGGATGTCTCCTTGCTGTCGGCGGCTGGGAGAGAGGAACGGAGGAGGAGAAAGCAGCGCTTTCTCCTCCGTTCCTGTCCCCCTGCCGCCGACAGCAAGGACAGGTCCCAGGGTTCGGAGAAGCGCTGCGCAAGCGCTTCTCCAAACCCCAGGATGTTCTAGCGCCCGTTATTGAACGGGCTGAAATACACTAGTAGAATCATAGAATCGTAGAGTTGGAAGAGACCACAAGGGCCATCCAGTCCAACCCCCTGCCGAGCAGGAAACACCATCAAAGCATTCCTGACATATGCCTTTAGTGGTACTTTGGTGCCACTAAAAGGTTACTGGAGAAGACTGAAACAGGCAACTTGCCCTTCATTTCATCTGTTTGTATGGGTGATCTATCGATCGATCGATATCTGTCTATAAAATAGGATGCCTAATTCTTGCACACACAGAGATAAAACACATGGCAATTTCCTAGCTAAAGGTTTGCCTTGTGCTGAGTTAGGTTATTGATCCATTTAGCTGAGTGGCTCACAGTGGCTCTCCCAGGGCTTTGGGAAGGAATTTCTCTCCCCCCCCCCCGTCCTTCCTAGAGTTGCTGGATTTCAAACCAGTGGCCTTTAGTGTACAAAACATGCCCTCTCCCAGTCAGCTGTGGCCCTTCCATGGCAATGTTATTGGGCCGCATCTCTAGAACAGCATTTGAAACTCCCATTGTTCTAGGAGCATTTTGCGACAGGGAATTTCATCAGCGCGTGCCGTTTCTGAGCTCTCGGCACAGTACTGCGCCTAAGATTTCTGATTCAAACTGCAGAGGTGAAGGAAAGGGGGACCTTTTTCTGACTCCCCACTTCCAGCTACACTCTGAAGACCAGGAAAGAGACCCTCTTAAGAATATTTGGGGGGTGGGCAGGGGAAGGACTAGGCCATATTTTAAATGAACATAATATTTTAGCTGCAGTTCATTCATTTTCAGCTTTGATTCTTGTTATTAAAAAGCCCGCCTAGGCATTCCATTGTGGCACCCCTAACCATGGTTTAAGGTGCCATTTAGCTCCTAGCTTTCATACCTCAATTTCTAACACTGCTCTAGAACCAGAAGAGCAGGGAGCACCCAGTGGCGGAGCTTCTCCGCACCAGGGGGCGGAGAGCAGGCAGGGGCGAGGCGCACTGCCCGCAGAGGTGTGACACGCATCCTGGGGGCAGGGCACAGTGCCTGCAGGGGCGTGGCGCCCAGTGCGGGTGGGGGAACAGCCGCGATGGCACCCTACTGGGATCACACTGCCTGGGGCGGTGCACTCCCCCCGCACTCCTCTTCCTCCGCCAGGGGGTGCGCCAGGAACTAGGCTGAAAATGTTTGTGGAGAGGGGAAGCAAGAATAGCTTGCTCTTCTTCTGCTGTCAAGGGGAGCTGCTGCGTGGGGAGATCCCAGGGAGCCTGTCTGTGCCTCCTGAGAGCTCTCTCGACATGGCAGTACTCTTGGCCCTATTAGCACGAGGTGATAGGAATCTGATTCCCCTCTTCCAGATGAAGCAATGAAGCAAAATGTTTAGTGGGAAGGGGGAAGAATGAGATCATGTTCTGAACTCAGTCCTTCACCCCGAGTCTCCATTCATTTCGTATCTCACCATAACTGCGGATACGGCTGACTGCTGTTATAGTAATGTTATAATGAAGGGAAAGTATATATGTTTTGGACTTGCTCATCCTTGTTATGTTCTGCAGCTTATTTTGTCTGATCCGCAGTTTGAACAGATAAGAATGATTGAATGACCTGGTCCTTGTTTCTCCATGCCCTTCAGTTTCCAAATTCCTGCCTGTGGGCCTTTGGTTGGCATTCCCTTCTGGTCTGATCTGTTCATCTGACTCTACCAGTCCTTGCCTGGTTACTTTAGATCCTGCTATTCCTGCAAGGCTAGCACCGCTCATATCCCCACAAAACCTGCAACAGTGCTAAACTGTTCAAACTATTCTTGTGGGAAATTCAGAACAGTCTTGATCCCTGCTTGTTGTGTGCCCCATGTCCTGTGATCTTTGTATCCTGTTCTCAGTGTCTGCACTGGTGAAGATCTAGCATGCTAGCCGCAAAGGAATGGTTATGTATTGTTCAACTATCTTAAGTACTAAAGGTAAAGGTAAAGGTAAAGGTCCCCTGACAGTTAAGTCCAGTCACAGACGACTCTGGGGTTGTGGCACTCATCTCGTTTTACAGGCCGAGGGAGCCGGCATTTGTCCGCAGACAGTTTTTCCGAGTCATGTGGCCAGCATGACTAAGCTGCTTCTGGTGCAACAGAACACTGAAACCAGAGCAGTGCACAGAAACGGTGTTTACCTTCTCACTGGAGTGGTACCACTGGAGTGGTGACTAAGCCGCTTCTGGCGAACCCAGAGCAGCACATGGAAACTCCGTTTACCTTCCTGCCGGAGCGGTACCTATTTATCTACTTGCACTTTTTGGGGGTGTGCTTTCAAACTGCTAGGTTGGCAGGAGCTGGGACCGAGCAACGGGAGCTGAGCCCGTCCCAGGGATTCGAACTGCCAACCTTCTGAACAGCAAGCCCAAGTGGCTCAGTGGTTTAGACCACAGCGCCACCCGTGTCCTTATCTTAAGTACTACTCAATGCTATTATTCTTGCTTTTGAGGGCTCTGTGCTTACCTTAGACTTCCTCCGTCATCCTTTGGAGTTTGTGTCTGTGGGAGCGTTGAGATCACAAGAAGAAAGGGCCATGTTGTGATACTGAATTGTGATGTCAGCAGCCCTAGGGTTGTGACCCAGACCATAGGTGGCTCCAGGAGTGACCCTTGTGATGCCAACTTCAAGTCTGGGCCATCTGTCCCATGCTCCTGAAGTTGCCAGGAAAAGGCAGAAGAGCAGAATTCTCTGTTGACCTTTCTTGGGGTGCTAGGGAGGACAACAAGTGACTAGACGAGCCACTAGACCTTAAGTTGTTGATTTGCAGCTCCAACCTCTTGGGTGAGATGCCTGAATTGGCCCACTGAGATTGCTCGCTCTCAGATGGGTCTTCACTAGAGAAGACAAATTGTAGGGTGCTCAGAAGCACCACTAATCCATGCAAGAGTCCTTCCCCCTTTATACTCCTTGCAACTGAAGAACCACTCATCAGGTTTTGGATGGGGGACCTGTGGCTCCCCAGATTCTGTTGGATTCCCATTATCCCCAGCCAACATGGTCAATGGTCCACTGGGGGTTGTAGTCCAACAGCAGCCACAGGTTTCCTGTCGCTGAATTAATCTCCGCTTGAGTATATAAAAACCCAGGATGCATACACAGCATACGTTTAAAGCACACCCTGCCCCGCTGGAACAATCCTGGAAAATGCAGTCTTCCCCTCGCAGTGCTACAGTTCCCAGCATCCTCGGGATGAGAGGGAGGGAATGTGCTTTAAAAATGTCTGTTGTGTGCACCAAAATTTCAAGTCAGATCCAGCTTGTCCATCCAGCTTGGTATTGTGTACACTGACCAGCCAAAGTTTCTGGGAGGAGTCTTTCCCAGTTCTGCTAGGGAACCTATGGATTTACCTGTCCTCACACCTAATGACATATTTGGCATCAGGTGTAGGGCAGGTGGGTGTGGCTTTGCTGAAACAGCCTTGCATGCCAAATGGGGAGGCCTGTTGGGCTGAATTAGACCCCTGGGATGGATGGAGGTACCCCACCCAGTGTGCTGTAAAGTGGGCCTTCACAGGATCAAATTCTGCTATCCTAAGGCATTCATTCAGGTCCTGAAATTTCTCCATCTGACCAAGCGCCAGGTTGTTCTGTTGATTGATACTAAGTTATAGAAGAGCCATGTTGGATAAGATAAAAAACCCACCTTGTTCATTTTGCCCCTGCATGGTGGCCAACCAGATCTTTCTGGCAGCTCAAGACTGATTCCCCACTTTCCTCAGATCTTGCCCAACACCCTAAAGGTTGTCCATCCAACTGGAACAGAAGGATGAAGTGTTGTCCTCTGCACCACAAATTTCAGGTATCTGTGTCTGCTTCCTCCCCTCGTGCCCCAGGTTGCCTTCCAATGGGTCCTGCTGTCCTGTTATGTAAGAACATGAGAAGAACTCAGCTGGATCAGGCCCCTTAAGGCCCACCAAGTCCAGAATCTCACAGTGACAGTGACCAACAAGATATAATAATAATAATAATAATAATTTATTATTTGTACCCCGCCCATCCAGCTGGGTTTCCCCAGCCACTCTAGGCGGCTTCCAACAAAGATTAAAATGCATTAAAATGTCACACATTAAAAAACTTCCCTAAACAGGGCTGCCTTCAGATGTTTTCTAAATGTCAGGTAGTTATTTATCTTTTTGACCATCTGATGGGAGGGCATTCCACAGGGCGGGTGCCACTACCGAGAAGGCCCTCTGCCTGGTTCCCTGTAGCTTTGCTTCTCGCAGTGAGGGAACCACCAGAAGGCCCTCGGTGCTGGATCTCAGTGTCTGGGCAGAACGATGGGGGTGGAGATGCTCCTTTAGGTATACTGGACCGAGGCCATTTAGGGCTTTAAAGGTTAGCACCAACACTTTGAATTGTGCTTGGAAACGTACTGGGTGGAAACCTGCTTCCAAACTCCAGTTTCCTTTGCTCATTACCTTTCTGATTTTTGAACTAATTATTGGCTAGATTTGTCTGAGAAGGGACCCGGTTAGAAACGGTGCCAGTTTTGGGAAACGAAATACACCCTGCGTCTCACCCACTTGCGAAGTCAAATGGCCTCAGTTCGCTCAGCAGATAAACATTTCTTTTTTCCAAGCAAAGGGACCGCTGTGCTTTAAAACGATGGAAAGAGAGGTGCTGCCCTGGCAAGCGCACAATAGTGCCGTTTCAGCACCAACAAAAGCGCACAAACACTTCCTCCGAATGTCTCTCCCAGATGAGATCATCTGAAATGCGCATCTTGATTTTGTTGATACCCAATGAGTCACGCAGTGACTTAATGTTATGAAATGATGTGGCTGGGATTTAATTAACTGCAGTCATTTTCACATGTTCATGCGGGTACAAGGGAGCTCCCCAGAGAAGAACAATCAGGGATACTTTGCCTGGCCAATCGCAGCCTTCCACCAATTCATTTGCATGCAATCAACAATATATGTGAGTACACTCAATTGTGTTTCAGGCTGGATTAATGGTCTGAAACATGGTCCTCAGTTTCTCCTTGACTTCCTGGCCTCAGTTCCCTTCTGGTTCTGTCTGCCCTCCTGAACCATCTCTCAGTGGTAGAGTACATCTGCTGTATGTAGAAAAGTTGAATCCCTGGCATTTCCAATTAAAAGGGTGCAATAGCAAGTGATGGTGATTTCCCTTCTTCCATGTATTTGCTCGTACTCCAAATGAGCCTATGAAAAGTGGATATATTTTACGCTAGCCGTCCCCAACCCAGTGTCCTCCGGAGGTTGTTGGAACTCTCATTAGTCCCAGCCATCATGGCTAATAGCCATGATGATGGAAGTTGTAGTCCATCTGGAAGACAACAAGAGCACGCACACACCTCCGACATTCTTCATGATTTGTGCTCTTTGGTGCTTTAAATACAAACTTTAAATACTGTTTGTGCCTGCAAAGGTTTCGAGCTGGGCACACTCCCTCACTTCCAGGAAGTGCATATCTCATAATTTCCTGCTGAAATCCCATAACTTTTCACAGCACAAATGTTCTGATTTATTATTTGTCCCATTTTTGTTGTGCTCGAGACTCTTCCAGACAGCAATAATGTGTCAGAATTGCAGAAGCATTGCAGAACAAACTAAAGCTAAATAAACCCACTGTTATTGTGTAAAAAACAAAACAAAACATGTTATAGAGTAGACCCACAATAAAGACTAGACTGGAGGGGTCCAAGGTTGAGGAAGGCTGTTTTACACTATTAGGTCCAATGACATTGGTGTAAGCATTTATGGACGTACAACAGCCTATGTAACTTTCCTATATAGATAGGCAAAGTGAGGGAAGACTATGACTCATGTGTAATACATAAATGATTTCAAAACTTCTGCTGCCTCAGTAGAGACCTCTCCTATACCACCTGTCTGAAGGTCAGGATTGTGGGAAGGGAAGCTGATCCTTATTTGCAGAAATTGGTTCTGATAAATTGCATGCCGGCTAAGAGAGTAATCCTTAGTCAGGGGAAATCTGATCTTTCTCCAATCCATCAACAATGGATTAAATAAACGACAACCACTGCATTTGTGAAACACAGCTACGTTTCAGGAGAGCTAATAACTGCTGAATACATGTGCACTTTTGTGGAGCGTATGGATTTCTTTGTTTTCAGAGAGAGTCAATTTTTTTTGCCCATTACTGGTGTTCAGTAAGAGGAATCAGACCGTAGGCCAAAAAACAAATAAATGAGCTCTCATAATGGGAATTCCTGATTGATATGATGCCGAGCAAGTTCACAACTAGCTGAAATGGCCCATATTCCTATTTGTATAGCATTTTTATAATTTGATTTTTTTTTACAATTGAGGAAGCTGGTTGCACAGGGAATCAGACCTTTGGTCATCTAGTGAAGTATTATCTGCACCAGTATTCTTCAACCTTGGATCCCCAGATGTTGGTGAACTAAAATGCCCTTCATCCCTGACCATAAGGAAATGATGGGAGTTGGGAATCTAACAGCAGATGGGGGTCTGAGGCTGAGGGAGGCTTTTAATGTTTAACAAATTAGTGTATTTTAATGTTTCTGTTGGAAGCCGCCCAGAGTGGCTGGGGAAACCCGGCCAGATGGGCGGGGTATAAATAATATATTATTATTATTATTATTATTATTATTATTATTATTATTATTATTATTATGAACAATGTTGATATGCAGTAGGTCTCCATGATTTTAGACATGGGTCTTCTCCAGCCTTACCTGGATTGAACAGGGGAGTTTTGCATGCAATGCCATTGAGCTATGGCCCAAGGCTCCCATCTTCCTCCCTTTTATTTAGAACCTGCCATTACAATGGAGAACTGTTATGATACATACAAGGAGAGTTCTCACCTCAGATTGTTGCTGCACTAGACCATTACCAGTTCTTTACTACAGATGGATCTCAAACCCTCGGTGAGTTCAGGACGTCGCCTGCATGTGAAGACAGGCTCTGGCGGATTGAGTGGACGAGACCAATAGTGGATTCATTGGTCAAGAAGGCACTTTCTGCGTGTGGTGTAGAGGGGACAGGTGGGGCTCATCAACCTGGGAAGGTAGCAGATCTCGGAGAAGGAAAACTCTGATCCTAACCTCCTTGTAGGATGTCTTGGGCAGAAGAAAGGGCTAAGGAGTAAAAGCTGCACAAATCTGGAATGGAGTCCCTGAGATGGTTGGATGGTGTCTTGTATGCCTCCTTCCAGCAACACCTGTGGCCAAGCTGCTGCCAAACATATTGCTCTGCTTTCTTTTGGACCACAACACTGAGGCTGTTGTCTGGGCAGCCCAGGACCTCCAAACACATTGCCCAGGCTTGCACCCCAGGGTGGTCCCTTAGGTGCTGCTAAAATAGTGATTTGCCTTCACCCCCAGAGGTGCACTCCACTGTCTCTCAAGTCAGATGGGTGCCAACAACTGCAGATTTATCTGAGTAAAACTGAGCGAGTTTTTATTAGGGATTGAAACCGTTGTCTCTCATCATGAATCTGCACACAGGTTTGCTTGATTCCGTGATCTTCTCATAGAAGGAATGCATCCCTTTGCACACTTGCATGAGACTGGGTCCCATGAAATCCACAGGGCTTTTGTGTGTGTGAGCCTACTAGTTTCCCCTCTGAAACAGATTGAACATTTTGAACTAGATTTTCCCGTGCTAAAGGAGGGACATTTCACCACCTGTCTCTTGCTCTGGTCCTTACTCAAAAAATGTGCCTGCAGTAGTCCCACTGAGTAGGAATGATCACGTACACCATGGGCCAAGGTACCTTATTAACGTAGAATATTTGATTGGGACACTATGCCCAAAAAGAAAAGAAAAGAAAAAGGCTCAGAAGCATCCAGCTTCTTGAACGCTGGCCCAGTTTCCCAATGGAACCAGATTCAATGCCAAAAATTGGACAAAATGTATTTTTAACGCACACTTCTATTTTCCACTGCGAGGATTTGTGCTATGCTTCGTTGCAAAGTGGGCTCCTTCGTTAAGCAGCTTTAAAAGAGATCCTGTCATCCTGATCAATTAAAGAGGGGGCACTCCAACCTGTAGTTTTAGTTGCTGAATGCTGATATCTACATACTCTCTGTGACACATGTCTTTTTGTGTGTGTGTGCTTCAGATCTCTCTCAATGTGCGGTTGTGCGCCTGTATACCCCAGTGAGCACGCAGTACGGAAAGCCAAGTTTACAACTTATACAGATGTTCGCCACATGTGTAGCTCCATATGGAAAAAGAAGCATGAGCTCAGGACGCTCTCTTTTCTGCCTCCTTAAGAAACTTATATGGTTCCAGTTTTTTTTAATAAAAAACCCCCAAAACAAAACACCTACGTATCGGCACATTTAATATACTACTAGCGTTTGGAACCTAAAACTTTGGTTTTGGACAGTAATAGTCCATGCTTTCAAAACTAGAAGTGGAACATAGATACTCTTAATAAAATAGCTGGATGTGTGTTTCTGGAACTGCTGAAGCTAAAACAAATATACAGAAGTGTAACAGGGCTTCAGTAATTTTTTTTTTAAGGTTCTGAAGTATTATCTGACTTCCTAGTGAAGACAATATGCCTTTAAATCAGGGATGGGGGGACCTGTGACTCCAGCTGTTGCCATCTAGGCCTGATGGGAATTGGAGTCCACAGGATTCTCACCCCACATTTAAATGTAGACTTGCTCCAGTGGCAGGTAGGGAAACTAGCTCTTTAGAGTGAAAAGACCCCAAGAGCCAAAGGAGCTGGACCCTCTCTGTACTCATGTGCTACTCACCTTCCCATAGCTCTCTGGCATAGCTGCCAAGTTATCCCTTATTTTAAGGGATTTTCCATTATGCTGAATAGGCTTCCTCGTGAGAAAAGGGAAAACTTGGCAGCTATGCTCTCTGGTGTGGAGTCTTTGTCAGCACGAGGTTACATTACCTCCTTCCAGGGGCCAGATTCTAGTGGCAGGCAGGTCCAAAGGCACAAGTGCAACGATGGTAGATTTCAGCTTTGTCCTGTAGGCTACACTTCAACACCCCTCTCTGCCCTCCGCTCAGGCAAGCGAGAGGCATTATTAGAATTCAAGGACGCATTCAAGCCAGGCGGAAACACTCAAGGAGGGCGAGGAGCAGGGGTGTGGCTTGGGAGAATCCCAAGGGCCAATCAGAGGTTACATCCTGCCTTAGCCTCTTTCTCCTAGTTACCTTGTGTTGGCACCCTGCCGGAAGGTAAACCATGGACAGGAGAGGTGTTTGCCGTGCTCCCTGCCTGAAACATTCCTTTTGCTCAAACGTTTGATCCTTTTGCCTCTACTTTTGTCGATGACTGGCGGGCTCCAGTTCAAATAGGTGGGTCTGCCACTGTTTGCAGGTGGCTTGAGCAACCTTTCCCCAGATGTTTTGGACTACAACTCCCATCTTTCCCTGGGGTTTGAGGCGCTTATCCAAGAGTTTGGTTTCCTCTGATTGTCGGGCAGCAGAAACTGCAGTGTCTTTAGGATATATGGTTTATTTACACATATACACAACCTGAGCCGGGTTCACTGCATTAATAATAATAATAAATAATTAATAATAATAATAATAATAATAATAATAATAATAATATGTTATTTATACCCCACCCATCTGGCTGGGTTTCCCCAGCCACTCGGGGTGGCTTCCAACCGAATATTAAAAACAATACAGCATCAAAGATTAAAAACTTCCCTAAACAACAATAATAATTAACACCCCCAGAGTGTCTTGATTCTCTCATAGCCAAAGCCTTGACTTCCAACAAAATCAGACATGGCTCTGACTCCCCAGCTTCCCAGCCTGCCTTGCTTCCAGCTTCCACACTATCTGGGCTTTGTCTTTCTAACTACCACTGAGTTGATGGATGGGAGCCCACCTGTTTGCTATCTGGCACAGAGCCTCTTCCTTTGTTACCTTAATGGCTCATACTTCGAGAGGGCCAGTTCCTCACCAGGAAGCTAGCCTGGCCATTGCAGGAATTGAATCCATGCTGGATCCAGGAATTAGAAGGGAGCTCAGGCATACAGTCTGCTCCCCACCCCAAACTCATAACAGTATGTACACTAATATATCTGGCATTTTGGGATATAGTATGGAAGTAAAACAAAACAAAACTGAAAGGCATTCAAGAAAATCTTCGGCTTTCCCCTTTCCGTGCTTAATTTCTCATGGTGGAAAGCAGGAAGCTGAACTCCTGCTTGAGGTTTTTCTCACCTTCACACCGATGATTTTGTGGCCCATTTGTTAGGGCGATCTATTTGAAGCCGGTTTATTTCTAGAATTCCCTAACCCTAAATGCCACGCAAATCAGCTCGTACAAGCGCGCCGTGTACATTTCCTACCAAGTACCAAGGAAAGCACTTAGGAAGGGAAAAGTTGGAAAGGCGTCAAATCGTTTCACGGCATGTGCACGAGTTGTGCCAACCTAATAAAAATAGTTCACAGCCAACTGTGTTTCCTAGCTTTCAGTCTGCCTTCACAGACTCCGGGACGGCAAGGCTCTGTAAATAAGAATGTAAGGAAAGCACTGCTGGATCAGGCCAGAGACTCATCTAGTCCAACATCTTATTCTCAAAGAGAAGCCAAACACGCCAATGCGAAGCCCACAAGCGGAACCGGAGTGCAAGAGGGCTCGCCTCGCTTGCAATTCACAATAACTGGTATTTGGAGGAGTACTGCCTCTAGCAGTAGAGGTAGAGAATAGCTATAATGGGAAGTAGCCCCTGGTAGATTTATTTTCCGTGAGTTTGTCTAATCCTCTTTTAAAGCCGATCAAGTTAGTGGCCATCGGTACATCCGGTGGGAGCAAATTCCACCGTCTATCTGTGTGCTCTGCGAAGAGGTACTTCATTTGCCTGTCCAGAATTATCCAAAACAAAATGAAGACATTGAGCCTGGGAAATGTGCTGCTTGCAGTATGGAGAGTCTGCAACTTGCATGTGTTTAATTTGTGCACATTCAGCTTTATGTGTGTGACAATTGAAGGGAGGGAGGGAGGAGGAGGAGGAGGAGGAGGAGGAGGTGTTAGGATTTGATATCCTGCTTTATCACTACCCAAAGGAGTCTCAAAGCAGCTAACATTCTCCTTTGCCTTCCTCGCCCACAACAAACACTCTGTTAGGTGAGTGGGGCTGAGAGACTTCAGAGAAGTGTGACTAGCCCAAGGTCACTCAGCAGCTGCATGTGGAGGAGCGGAGACGCGAACCTGGTTCCCCAGATTAGGAGTCTACCGCTCTTAACCACTACACTACACTGGAAAGAAAGAAAGAAAGAAAGAAAGAAAGAAAGAAAGAAAGAAAGAAAGAAAGAAAGAAAGAAAGAAAGAGGGAATAGGGCAGGGTTCCGGAGGAAATGACTTGGGTTTTAAGTATATATGATTTTAGCTTTAGGCACGATCCCCAGAATGTAATCCCTGCATAACTTGCAAGTTGATGCAGATGCCGTCTTCAAAACATATATTGGCTGTATCTGGCATTTCTCTGCTGCTACCTAGTTTTTTTTAATAGAGCTGTTGGTCCACCGAAGGGATGATGTGGGTGATTTGGTTCCGAGTGGTTTTCTTTTAAAATAATATTTATGTTTGCTATATATATATATATATATATATATATATATATATATATATATACAAAAGCACAAGTATACCAAATGTGTAAATTCCCATCTTCCCCCTCCCCTCAAAATATACCATGTATACATGTTTAGTAGCAGAAAATGGTAAGTAACCATGAATTTCATTTTTGGATATTTGTGATACTTGACCGTGTTTGTGAGATTTGACTTCTGTAAGGAGATACTTGACCGACATCTTCTAAACTTTTTTAAAATCAATTTATCATCCACCTTAACCCATGAACTCAAAGCAGAGCACATCAGTTTTAATAGGAATGGCAGATTTATCACTACCTAAATCCCAGTCTAAGCAATAAATATAAAAGACCTGGAAATGCAAAGACGAGTGAACTGTTATAAAAATGAAGTATATTATAGATATAGAGCTAATAAAAGTGTCTGCTCCTTTCCACTCTCTAATAGTGTCTTGTACTGTAATAACACACTCAACTGCTCACTTGCTTGCACATTGACATATACCTATTATGAATGTATTTAAAATGTGGTTCCTCCATTCTAGATATACTGCAATAGCGGTTTCTGTGTTCCCACTCATGATCAACATGTAAACTGAAAGCCATCTCTGGGAGCAACTCTTGCAGTTGTGTACATATATAAACACAAAGACACATATTTTTTCTGTACCTTTTTCTGTACCTTTTTCTTTACCCTGGGTGAAAATAATTGATCTACCAGAAAATAGCTATTTGGACCTTACATTTCACACACGCACCTCTCTGGGAATTGTATGTAATAGTATCCATCATAGAACTCGCCTGCTTTTATTAATTATTATTGTTATTTATTAAATTTGCATGCCACCCTTAATCACAGGGCGGTTTGCAGCATAAAAATATAATACCACAAAGTTGCATTCAACAAAACTTTACTCAGTGTAGATCAGGCATAGGCAAACTTGGCCCTCCAGATGTTTGGGGACTACAATTCCCATAATCCCTGACCACTGATCCTGTTAGCTAGGGATGATGGGAGTTGTAGTCCCAAAACATCTGGAGGGCCAAGTTTGCCTATGCCTGGTGTAGATAGACCTGTTGAAATGAATGGGCCTCAGTTGCTTGAATACAACTCGTGATTTCCTTAACAGGCCATTACCTGTAAATTCATTGGGTCTACTCTGAGTAACCATTAGTTGACTATCGGTAAAAAAGGTAAAGGTAAAGGACCCCTGGGCGGTTAAGTCCAGTCGCGAATGGCTCTGGGGTTGCAGCGCTCCTCTCGCTTTCAGGCAGAGGGAGCCGGTGTTTGCCACAGACAGCTTTTCTGGGTCATGTGGCCAGCATGACTAAACCACTTCTGGCGCAACAGGACACTGTGATGAGTGCCAGAGCGCACAGAAACGCCGTTTACCTTCTCGCCACAGCGGTACCTATTTATCTACTTGTACTGGCGTGCTTTCAAACTACTAGGTTGCCAGGAGCTGGGACAGAGAAATGGGAGTTCACCCCATCACGGGGATTCGAACCGCTGACCTTCCGATCAGCAAGCCCAAGAGGCTTAGTGGTTTAGACCACAGCGCCACCCGCGTCCCTAGTTGACTATAACCCATGATGACCCTACAAGCCACACTTGTATATAGCTATTCTCATTGCTTCGTGGAGGCAGGATTTTCTGCAGAGTTGATCCAGCCACTGGAAAGGTCCTGTCTCGTGTAATCAGCAACCTCCACTCATCAACTTCCATGCAGAGATACAGAAAGGGTACAATTCAAGCTGGTAAAAATTGTTTCTGAGTGGCAGCCGTCTACACACCGTTTCCATGACCAGGACCTGTCTCTTTGCTCCCCACTGCAAAATCCACACTGAGGAATTGAAGGTGTGGAAGGTGATTAAAAAAACATCCATGACTCATTCATTATGAGAAGAGAAAGAAAGAGATTGTGTGCATCCTAAATGAGATAAAACCTAAATACAGTATGTTTGCTCAGAGGTAAATCTCAAGAGTTCAATGGGGCTTACACCCTGGGAAGCATTTAGGCCCAATGTTTCTCTTAAATTCCTTGTGAGCTAGTTTAACAAAAAAACGCTTATTAGGAAAATACTTTACGTCTTCCGCAACTGTAATCCTATATGCTTAGGCTTTATGAGCCCTTTCCTAGCCCACTACCAAGAACAAATGAAATTTAATGTCCCCTAAGACGTTGAGATATAAAATGTTCTATATAGCAATCATGAACCAAACCAAACAACACACATAAGAAATAGTCTGACATCAGGCATTTAATAGGTAATAATATGTTACATATTGAATATTGTTGTGCGCTGAGATTCCCCAAAGCCTCTCCTAATGACGCTGAAAGCTGATATGATGCATTCTCAGCGATCTCCCCCTTTGGCATTGATCATCAGCCTGTTAGAGAAGGAAGTCATAATCCCCAGGATGATGAACTCACATAGATTCCCTGGAAAAATAAATATCCAACATAAGGCATTAATCAGCCGAGCAGAACTTTTAACCTTTGACGCATACAACTTTAGGTAGGAACAAATTGCATTAAAATTCGTTCACCAAAGGCGATACAACTCGTTCCACGAGACATTCTCATGATATCTGTTGTAGAATTGAGTTTCACCTAATTATCATTTTGATAAAAAAAACCCATAAAAGGATGGAGCGTGTTTAAAATTCGGAACAAGTTGGGTGAGGCTTTCGGTGATGAGAGAGCAGGCTTGGAGCATCTTGCAAAAACCTCCTCCTCCCCTGCCAGTGCCACTTCCCAGATCTCTCTCTCTCTTTAGAAATTAACTGTGGTGTCGGGAGAATGGGGGTGATTTCATTGAAAGCATTGCAAGGAAGAATGTGCGTCTGCCTGCCTGATGTTGGCTGACCCAAGACTTTTTGCTGCTTGAGGTGAAAGTCAAGATGGTTCTCTCCCTCCCCATGACAGAAACCAGCTGAATCTTTCCTCAAAACTGGCTACAAGACAGCATCCTCCGGGAGGGGGGGGGCGTAGCATGCTGGTGGGGCTGCCGGGGCGATGGCCCCGAGCACATTTGTTTTAGGGGGCGCTGCACATTTGGCTCCTCACACCACCCATGCCAGCCTTGTGCCACTTTGTGAGGCTGGGATCTGATCTGAATGTTTTGCCGAGCGAATACTGTAATTCAGATCATATCCCAGCCTCGCAAAGCGGCGCAGGACTGGCAGGGCAGCATGAGAAGGGATGTCATAGCCATGCGTCCTTTGATTCCAGCCTTGCAAAGCCTCCTTCTCACGCTGCCCTGCTGCTGTGTGAGGTTGGGGTGATCCAAGGGATGTGTTGGCCAGCCGGGGAGGCAGCGTGGCCACACTTGGCTTTGATGGGGGGGGGGCTGTGTTCTGGCAGCATCAATGGCAAGGGCTGGGCTGGCATGGAAAGCTCCATTCACCCCCCCCCCCCATGGTGCATGTGGCCTCCCTGGGCACTGGCAGACTACGCTACGCCACTGGTATCCTCTGCTGCACCTTAGGGTAGCTGGCCCATTCTCTCGTATTGCCTGTTCCTAATAGATACATAGTAGAATTCAGCAAAGGAGGCTCCTGGGCTTGTCAGATCATGCTGCCTGTGGAAAACACCATTGACAGACTCCATCAGCAAAGGGTCAGGCATGTGGGAGTTGCAGTCCAACAACAACAATGACTAATAATAATAATAATATTTAAATTTATATCCCACCCATCTTGCTGGGTTTCCCCAGCCACTCTGGGTGGCTTACAACATATATAAAAACACAACAAAGCATTAAACATTAAAAAACAATATATACTATACGAGCAACAAAAATACCCAATAAATCAAAAGAAACCAATAACAACAATAATAAACTACAGGGCCACTGCTTCCCCACCTCTGATTTAAAACAGAAATATAGAAATAAAATAGAAATATCTTACCATAGTTCGGGATACTGCTTGGGTAAACCTATCTGCTTTCCAGGAGCTGCCTGCTAATGAGCATGGGGAATTTAAAGACTCTTATTTTCTTATGCTTTTTTTGTCTTTAGACTGCCCTCCAGCTAGAGCTTGTGTGGGGTGAGGAACCTTTGCTGTACTACAACTCCCATCATCCCTAGTCCTTGGCCCTGCTTGCTAGGGCTAATGGAGGTTATGTAGTTCAACAACATCTGGAGGGCCAATTGTTCCCCATGCCTAACCTAGGGGATGCCTTCAATCAGAGAATCATTCTTCGCCAGTCCTTCAAATAGGGGACTGTACTCTGTAAAGTAGGGACCTGGTCAACATGCTTTTTTGTTTTTAATCTAATTTTTGTCCTCCGTTATCATCCTGTGTGTTATCTTTTAGCCTCATTCCTTTCAGTTGTTGCAAAGGTCTCAAATATTTTACTCTACGGTAGACCCACTGAAATACTTTAATAAGCACTTAACATTTATTTCGCACCCTTCACAGAAATGTCAGCGAGCACTTCACACTTGGAAACAAACCATGTTAAAAATAGCTGAACAAAATGTCTTCATGCCGGGATATATACTTTCACAGTTCACATGAGTGGGACTACTTTAAATAAAGTGGCAGATATTATGCATTTAGGTATATTAATGTATGCAGCAATATATTCCGGTTTGATTTATACTGGGTTTTTAGTTTGATTTCTGTTGTAAAACTACATCGAGGAAAAAAAACATACTAAAATTGAGCACTTCTGTATTATAAATACACTGTTGAGCCAGTGCAGTCTTTGCCAACCTGGTCCCTCCCCCCACCCCCGAGGGTTTTGAACTACAAGACCTTCATCCCCAGCCAACATGGTTAATAGTCAGGGATGATGGGAGTTGTAGTCCAAAACATTTAGAGGGTACCAGGTTGGCAAAGGTTGGGCTGCTGGCTTTGTTTTCGGCTTCTTCAACTGTGGAAACGTAGCAAAGTGTGCCTCTGTGGCTGTCTCTGAGTAGGGAAAAGAAAAAGAAAAAAGTAAATACCATATACAGTGGTACCTCTACTTATGAATTAAATGCGTTCCGAACGCACATTCGTAAGTCGAAAAAAATTGTAAGTCGAATCCCATAGGAATGCATTGGGAGAAAAAAATTGTAAGTAGAAGCAACCCTATCTAAAAATTCGTAAGTAGAAAAAATCCTATCTAAACCACATCCAAGATGGCGGACGGAGCTCCATTCGTAAGTAGAGGTACCACTGTACTGAATCAGACCACTAGGTAAGGTAAAGGACCCCTGGACGGTTAAGTCCAGTCAAAGGCAATTATGAGGTTGCGGCGCTCATCTTGCTTTCAGGCCAATGGAGCCAGCGTTTGTCCACAACACAACAGAGAGCTGGAAAGGTTATTATTTTGTCCCTTTGCTGCTTATGCTGAAACATCTGAAGGTCAGGTCTAGATGCACACAGACATTCCAGTTGACCATGAGATACGTCACAAAAACCTGCCTCCTTCCACATAGCATACTACTCAGAGAGGCGGGTGACGCTGTGGTCTAAACCACTGAGCCTCTTGGGCTTGCCGATCGGAAGGTTGGCGGTTCGAATCCGCATGATGGGATGAGCTCCTGTTGCTCTGTCCAACCTAGAATTCGAAAGCACACCAGTGCGAGTAGATAAATAAGATACCACTGCAGTGGGAAGGTAGATGACATTTCCGTGTGCTCTGGTTTCCATCACGGTGTTCCGTTGCGCCAGAAGTGGTTTAGTCCTGCTGGCCACATGACCCGGAAATCTGTCTGTGGACAAACACCGGCTCCCTCGGCCTGAAAGCGAGATGAGCGCCGCAACCCCGTAGTCTCCTTTGACTGGACTTAACCGTCCAGGGTCCTTTACCTTTTACCTCTACTGATTAGACGGATGACTTTATATCCCTGATCATAAACAGGCTGGAGTGCTGACTTGTTTCAGATTTTTGCAAAGCAATTGCTCCTGCCACGCTCCCTTTTCGATGTCATTCATGTGTGCACTCAAAAGACAACATCAGAGCCAAAGTCATTTGCATGTGGTCATCAACTTGTCAGATTCCGAGTTTGTACCAGAACAAAATTGTGCAAAGCTCTTTCCTTTATTTCATTGCTTTTTTTCTTCCAGGGTGAATTCCTTGGGGAGTTGTCTTTCCCAGGCTGGTGTTGCTCATTTGCGGAACTCATTTGCACCTTTTAAGATCAGTAGCAATGAGAATGTAAATCCATCTCTCTGGCTCTCTTCTTATTGCCCATGCCCTCCCCTCCCACTGCTGTCCCAATTTCTTCCAACATGGGCTCTTTGACATTTAATGAAAGGCATTATATAAAAGGAAGGAATTGTTCCACTGTCATGCTATGAATTCCAGCGAAATAGTGGCATTCTAAAGTATTCTCAGTTATTCTCACTTATGACAGGCAGCTTTGTGTGAGAACATGTTCATTAGTTAAAGGTGAACTTGAGAAGTGCACCAGTTTCAAAATGTGCTCAGCTTTCCCAACGAGCATTTAATTTGTTTCTTGGGGAGCCTCTTCCGAGTGCATATTTTTCCTCTCAGTGATGTCACTCCCGTGCAAATGCCATAAATCAGAACTGATCATATCCTAAATACTATATCTATATCTATTGCATAGCCTTACTAATTTCAGACTGCAAAAGCATTTTCTTTTAGGTGAGGAGGTCATGGAAGAGACTCATTCATGCTAAGAAAGAACTATTTCATTCCTAGAATTGAGTTTCAACTGAAAATAATAATTGAGAATAGTACCAAACTGTACCTTTACTTGAGCAGCTGTTTATATTATAAAAAACAATATCCAGCAACTGTCTCATGACTGTCAAGCAATTAGATAATTTGTAATTGACTAACCACCTGCTTTTTAACTCATTAATCATTTGCAAAATGATCATTCCATCATTTATTTATTGGCATATTTATTCACTTGTATTTATATTTTTATTCATATTGGCTGCCCAATAACATAGTTTTTATATCATAAAAACAATTGCAGCATAAGAATTTCTGGCAGAGACACACCCAAAATCAAATTCACCAGATAACTTAAAACTGCTGGTTTTAAGACTATAGAAGTAAGTCCCAATGGGTTGTGTCCAATAGTACAGCTCAGCTAGTGGTATGGCTTCTGTTAGTGGACCATTAAAGGAAGCAATTTCAGTGATTTCCCCTGCAGCCTTACTGCCCTGTTCCTGCAAACTATGCCATAAGCTCTCCATAAGAGAGAGGATGCCCTAGCTGTGTAAAAGTTTGTTTAGGAAATAGAGCTTTTGAACTTTAATGGTTGTTTTACATACCCTTGCAAATAAAGATTCTGGGGCCATCTCAGACCTGATCACTTTGGCACACACAGTAAGGCTGCTGTGCTAAAGTTCACAATCCAGTTTTGATTCCCCAAACATGACTCCCCCCCCCAGAACTGTAGTTTGTTAAAGGTGCTAGGAAGGGTAAACTACAGTTCCCAGGATTCTTTTTTTTTGGGGGGGGAGTCATGTGCTATAAAAGTACATTAAATGTATGGTGTTTGCAGGACCTTAAATTTGACCAGGAAAAAAAACGTGTTGATTGTCCTGATATTCAGGAGGCAGGTTTTCATGGAAAACTTAAGAAGGTCTAAGAAGATTAAGTGTTAGTTCGATGAAGTGACTCTTCCACTTTCCAATACCCTCTAGTTAAGTAGGAGGTGTGGGTTGGGTGCAGGAAGGTAACTGTGTGAGAGAGGAAACGAAGAAGATTGTTTTTTGAATGAGACACATCAGCAGCAACAAGCTGAGTTGAACAGAGATCTTCAGGTGCCTACTGTGTCTCCCTGGAGATCTGATGCCAGAACAGTGGACTTTAGCTGTCCGTTGGAGTCTGTAAGCCGTGTTTCCACCTAGGCTCAACCTATAGATTTGAAAATAAACACAAATATTACATATTCACGGTGAAGCCAGGACCATAAAGAC